>NC_053025.1:373056023-373357047 GCF_003073215.2 Triticum urartu | reverse complement strand
AAATGTCATGCCGAGATGGCGGAGGTACCGCTAAGAGATACCGTGCCGCTTGAAGCGATTCAGTTGAAGGACGACTTAACATATGAGGAGAAGCCAGTCAAGATTGTCGATTATGCCAGCAGAGTTACTCGCAGCAAGGTTATCAAGTTTTGCAAAGTTTAGTGGAACCACCACTCAGAGGATGAAGCCACCTGGGAGAGAGAAGAAGATTTGCTCAAGGACCACCCTCACCTATTTTCTAGCCAACCAGAATCTCGAGGGCGAGATTCATCTTAAGGGGGGTAGGTTTGTAACATCCCAAATTTTCAATTTGGAATGTTATACACTAGATCATCATGCATAGCATATTTTCTTGCATTTTGGTTGATCCTAGAAATTTCACGCAACTCAAGGACCCTCGGAGAGAGTTGGAGATTTCATTATTTTCACATTTGAGAGTTTTCTCGAAGTTTGAAAATAGGATCATTTGATTTATTTATTTTATCTTCAATAATTCTTCCGGTGTCAAAAATATATGAGAGAGGGAATAATATGACTTTCCCAAATTTAGGAAAAATGAAGATTTAATAAATAGATCAATTTTTGTTTGCCGGAGTTTTATTTGCATTTTATTTGGATAGGGAAAAAATGCGCGTTTTCGAATATTGCATTTTAGGTCCAGAGAAAAGTTCATTTTGTTCGGCTCATTTTTAGGAGTCGGGAAAAATTTACTTTAGATTTTTCGGAGTTCGTTTAGATCTCTTTTTGTTTTTTTTTCTACGCGCTGAACCGTTAAAAAAAACTATTCGCAGGCCAGCCGGGCCAAAGGCCCAAGCCGCCGCAAGCCAAGCAGCCGGCCAAGGCCATCGCTAGCCACGCGCCAGGCGCAGGCGCAGGAGGCCGCCGCCGCCTCTCTCCTGTACCGAATCCTAGTAGGACTTTGGTCCTACTTCCGTATATTCCTTTTCTATTTCTAGATCTTTTCCTTCCCTCTTTTCTATTCCTATTCCTAGTCTAATTCCTTGCCCTCTACCCCAAGTAAACCCCTCCCCTCCCCAATATAAATACCCAAGCACCCCCCCTCTAAACACATCAAATTCCAAGCCTCTCTCAACCCCAAGCACTCCACCGCACCCCGCGCCCTAAGCCGCCGCCCGCGCCCTACGCCGCCGCCGCCTTAGCCGCCGCCGCCGCACCTAGCCGCCGCCGCACCTTGCCGCGCCGCCCCATGCCCACGCCGCCGGAGCCCCTCGCCGGAGACCTCGCCGGAGGTAGCCCCGCACTACATCTATTCTTTTCATCGGATCGTTTTCTTCTAATCGTTCCGATTCTTCTTTTCCGATTCGTTTTCTTTCCGGTTCTTCG
This sequence comes from Triticum urartu, assembly GCF_003073215.2. Taxonomy (NCBI): domain Eukaryota; kingdom Viridiplantae; phylum Streptophyta; class Magnoliopsida; order Poales; family Poaceae; genus Triticum; species Triticum urartu. Next base: position 373,355,703 of record NC_053025.1, on the reverse strand, counting down.
CCAAACCGTTCCGGTGTTCTAGATGGTTTTTCGTTTCGGTTTTCTTCTCTGAAACCCTAGATCGGATTCGTTTTCTTCTCCGATTTAGTTGCCTTTGGACCATTCGCCGGACCGTTCGTCTTAACGAACATGATCACCGGATTCTTCTAGGTTAACGAACATCCGTTCGTTTAACCGTTCTTCTTTTTCCCGTCAGATTTATTCCGCGTCTTTTCCGCGATCGCGATTTCAGATCCGATCTTCTTTCTAGCCTTTCTTTTCGCTCGTTTATCGGAATCAGGTGATTCAAGCGCCTGGAGTTTCGTTTCGAAACCGCCGTTCCGTCTAATCAACTTAAACAAGTTTTTGCCCTGGTAAAATTTGACCTAGTTTCAACTTGCTAGAACCGAGTTGTTTTCTTTCGCCGTTTGTTTCTTTGTTCGGTTCTTTCTTTCTTCTCTTGTTCGAGTTTTACCTATGCATTAGATGAGTACTTATTGTATGCTTGTTGTTTGTCTGCGATAGATTACCCGGATTGCGCCGCTTGTTACTTCGAAACCCTAGGACTCGCGGATCATCAGCAAGGCAAGTAACACTTTGATCATACCTTTTCTACAACCCATGTTTTATTGCATTAGATCAATCCTCTCACATTGCATGATTAGGATCTAATTAAATTGTGGGATGGGAAGTAGATGAGGTAGTACCTATCACATGTATTACTATGAAACCTTTGGGAGATACTTCTACGTTTGCTTATTATGCCATGCTATGCTAGTAGACGTGGATTGGGTGAGTGATATCCATGACAGATGTGAGATTGATAATTTTAATGGTTTATCTAAGGTGGCAACTTAAACACACATCTGGGTGGATTGAGGCACCTGATGTCTATCAGGACTTGCCTGTTTTTTTCGGACCGCCACCCAGGCTCAAAGGGATCATAAGATCTTTCATGCTAGAAACTTCCGTGTGCAGCCACAAGCCATTATGGGCTCTGGCATAGTTGACTAAGTTGTGCGAACTCTTACGGGGTGGACTAGCAGATGTAGGGGATGTAGGTGGTACGGTCTACCCCACATGTAAGGTGCTAGCGCTTCTGAAAGACTGTGTCTCGGTCATCCGTCTTCTCAAACACCGTGTAGTGCGAGAAACCAAACGGAGGCGATCGAGTCTTGTGGGGAAAAGTGCGCAAACCTTTGCAGAGTGTACAAACTAATCATGATTAGCCGTGTCCCCGGTTATGGACAACTTGAGTATCTAGTACTTGAATATCATTGTGAATCTCAACATGTTACTTCTAATTAATGTTGTTGGGTTTTAATTATTCTTAATTGGGATTGAGAATGCTGTCAACCATTCTCGACGTTTCACAACTACCATAATAGTTAAATAAATTTATTCCTTTGCAGTAGGGAAAAATTGGCTTTACGCAAAATTGTAACCATAGAGCTTTCCACCAGCCATATATGCATATAGTATAGCTGTTTCATTCCATTACTCTCTATGTGTTACTTTGCCAGCATATTCCATGTGCTGACCCATTTTCGGGCTGCAACGTTAATGTTGCAGACTTTTCAGACGACGATTGAGGTGCTTTTAGGTCGTGGCCCTATACTCAGTGATGCCGCTGGAGTTGATGGAACCATTTATCTTCCAAGTCTTCCGCTGTTATCTTTATAATATGGCCTTCAGCCATATTTATTGTAATAAATTCTTTTTGAGCCATCGATGTAATAAGTGTGTGATTGCAAATCTGCTATAAAACCTCGATGTACTGTGTGGTGTCAGCATTACTGATCCAGGGATGACACCATAGCACAGTAGACGTGATCCATTCGGGTCAGGTCGCTACATAGACTCATAAAAGCTTCATGTAATCCGCTTTCGGCGGACGAGATTCTCTCCATCACCGTACGCATCAGCATACGGTGTTTTTCTGAGATGGCCGCTCGCCCCACCAACTCTCTCAGAACATCCGACAACACACCAGACGGTGCCGGATTCTTTTGTCTGCTCTCTTCGGGAGCCAGACGCTGGGGACTTCGGGGGTCTATGGGATTATCTTCTGGCCTCACCGGATCCGGAGAGGCCCTCTGTGACGACACTTCGGGGTCGCCCGCTTCTTGAGCGGAGGAGTCCAGGGGAGGCGTTTCGCTCTCCATCATCTCTGGAAGAAGATCCCCGGAAGACGAGCTCATCTGAGAGGGGCTAAGACCCGAACTACAAGATATATTCGGTGGTTATTTTCTCAGAAAAAAGATAGCATACCTTTACTATTAAAGTATTTTGGATCACTTACGACTCGTTGGAGGGCTGATCCCCCCGCGGACTTTGTGCGGCAAAAGCACCCCCCGAGGCAGGACCCTCTGTGGGAGACTTCTTCTACCATCTGGAGGCTTCGGCTTCCGGATCCTCGGAAGCAGTCCTTTTCCTCCCCCGGTTGTCCTCCTTCGTGGAGACGCTCATTCCCTCGGTTGGAACAGGCAGCGATGGGGGCCCGCGTCCGCCCGTATTATCGCCCCCGGTATCTTCCATCAAGGGCTCCGGGCAAGGTGTGACCTTGAGCATCTTTTCCAATACCGGATTTTCCAAACCCTCAGGGAGGGGGCCCAAACACCGAATCATTTTCGCCTTTGTTAGCCAGTCCTGGTCAAAAGGCGAACTCTCAGAAATAACTTCGTAATGAATAAAAGACAGTGTGTTCGGCCAGAGGATTTCTTACTTGTTCGGCGGCGCGGTTACTGCTCAGGCCCACATCCTCGGTAATATCCGGACACTCTACTTGAGGTCCGAAGAATGACTTGTACATCTCCTCGTGCGTCAAGCCGAGGAAACTTTGAATGGCACGTTGTCCCTCTGGGTTGAACTCCCACAAGCGAAGTGCCCAGCGTTTGCAAGGCTGGACTTGACGAACCAGCATAACTTGTATCACCGTAACCAAATTAAAATCTCCCTCGAAGAGATCTCAAATGCGTCTTTGCAGTATAGGCACGTCCTTGGCTGGACCCTAACTCAGACCTCTGCTAATCCATGACATCAGTTGTGGTGGGGGGCCCGAGCGGAAAGCAGGGGCAGCCGCCCACTTGGCACTTCTGGGAGCTGTGACATAAAACCACTCTTGCTGCCATAATTCGGACACCTCTGGGAAGGAACCTTTCGTCCATGGAGCTCCTGCCATCTTGCCTATTGATGCACCTCCACACGCTGCCTGTTGCCCCTCGATCATCATCGGCTTCACTTCAAAGGTCTTGAGCCACAAGCCGAAGTGAGGGGTGATGCGGAGGAAGGCCTCGCACACGACAATAAATGTCGAGATGTGAAGAAAGCAGTCCGGAGCTAGATCATGGAAATCTAGCCCGTAATAGAATATCAAACCCCTGACAAAGGGATCCAGAGTGAGGCCTAGACCTCGGAGGAAGTGGGAGACGAACACGACGTTCTCGTTGGGTTCGGGAGTAGCGACGATCTGCCCTCGAGCAGGCAGCCGATGCGAAACCTCGGCGGTTAGGTATCTGGCCTCCCTCAACTTCTTAATGTCCTCTTCCGTAACGGAGGAGGGCGTCCATCGGCCTTGAAGGCTTGATCCGGACATGATTGATGATCCGGAGCACCTAAACCTGGGCTTTGGGTGTTAGAACTCGAGGCGGGGGAAGGGTTCGATTGAGCACGAGAGGGAAAAAAGAGAAAACCTTGTATCTTTATAAAGAGGGTGAATATCAAGCGTCCTCTCCGTAGCCGTTTAGGACTTGCCTATAATCTAGGAGTCCAAGACACGGTTGGGTTACCCACGCTCATATTAATGAGAATCCCGTAATAAGGGGGCACGATCTCTGCTTTGACAAGTCGTGTCAAAAAACGGCCTCCCTTTATGTGCGGGGTTGGTTAAAAGAAACGATTCGAATAATCACTGGGCCATGACATAACGTCATGCTGCCAAAGCAATCCAGCAAATTAGATCTGCGAAAATATTATTCTCTCTATGGTGGAATGTGGAACTTATTTTGCAGGGTCGGACACTATCATCGTATTCAAATTCTTCTGTGATGTATTCGGAGAAGGAACCCGCCTTGCAATGCCGAAGACAATACCGCGCGCCGGACTCATCGTCATTGAAGCCTGGTTCAGGGGCTACTGAGGGAGTCCTGGATTAGGGGGTCTCCGGACAGCCGGACTATCTCCATTGGCCGAACTATTAGACTATGAAGATACAAGATTGAAGACTTTGTCTTGTGTCCGGATGGGACTCTACTTGGCGTGGAAGGCAAGCTAGGCAATATGTATATGGATATCTCCTCCTTTGTAACCGACCTTGTGTAACCCTAACCCTCTCCAGTGTCTATATAAACCGAAGGGTTTTAGTCCATAGGACAACAACAATCATACCATAGGCTAGCTTCTAGGGTTTATCCTCTCTGATCTCGTGGTAGATCTACTCTTGTACAACCCATATCATCAATATTAATCAAGCAGGACATAGGGTTTTACCTCCATCAAGAGGGCCCGAACCTGGGTAAAACTTCATGTCCCCTACCTCTTGTTACCATCCGGCCTAGACGCACAGTTCGGGACCCCCTACCCGAGATCCTCCGGTTTTGACACCGACACTCCCGAACTCCCGCCCCAGTACTGGGTGGCGTCGAGGTTATCTCACCAACAACTGCATAAAAGAGATTTTCGATGTCGGCGAAACTCAGGTATTCCAGAACTGCAATGATAAAATTGTGACGACAACACCTCAGAGCTCAACTCCCCGGGACACTGCCACAACCCCTAAATGTCAGGAGGCACCAAGAACAATTTTCTCGTCACAAGACTATCGGAACGATTCCAAGATACCCGCATGATCCTAAAAAAATTTCATGAAATTTGAGGAGAGGGAAGTCAAAACTTCTAGGTCAGGAGGCCTCACCAGAGCGACGAAGGGTCTGAGGAGTAAAAAGAATCCTACTCTTTGATAAATATAATCCTAAGACTCAAAACATTTTGTTCTAGACTCAACAACGTCAGCGACTCGATCAAGCAAGGGGCTCCTAAATCGGGGAAGGGTCTGATACCAACTCGTAACACCCACAATGCGGCTATATCTCCCACGTGTCGGGGCACGACTTAGAGGCATAGCCGCATGGTAAGCTTGTCGCAAGAGGGGTAATCTTCACACATCCCATGTACTGTATAAGAAAGGGATAAAGAGTTGGATTCCAATCACCACTTCACACAAATACAAGTTAAATATACATCATCAAAAATACAATCAAGGTCCGACTACGGAACCAAAATAAAAGAAGGCAACCCCAAATGTCTAGATCCCTGATCGTCCCAACTGGGCTGCACTACTGATCAACAGGAAACGAAACAAAACGACGATCAAGATCTTCATCGAGCTCCCACTTGAGCTCGGTTGCGTCACCTGCACTGGTATCATCGGCACCTGAAACTGTATGGAAGTATCTGTGAGTCACGAGGACTCAGCAATCTCACACCCGCGAGATCAAGACTATTTAAGCTTGTGGGTGGGAGAAGGTAGTGAGGTGGAGCTGCAGCAAGCAATAAGCATAGGTAACATACACAAATAAGAGCGAGAAGAGAAGCAACGCAATGGTCGAGAAACTAGAAGTGATCCTGAATCTACTTACGTTCAAACATAACACAGGACCGTGTTCACTTCCCGGACTCCGCTGAAAAGAGACCATCACGGCTACACACGCGGTTGATGCATTTTAATTAAGTCAAGTGTCAAGTTCTCTACGACCGGACATTAACAAATTCCCATATGGCACATAACCGCGGGCACGGCTATCGAAAGTTCAAACCCTGTAGGTGTGTCCCAACTTAGCCCATCACAAGCTCTCACGGTCAACGAAGGATATTCCTTCTCCCCGGAAGACCCGATCAGTCTCAGAATCCCTGTTACAAGACATTTCGACAATGGTAAAACAAGACCAGCAAAGCCACCCGATGTGCCGACAATCCCGATAGGAGTCGCACGTATCTCGTTCTCAGGGCAACACCAAATGAGACTAGCTACGAGTAAAACCAAACCTCAAGTTTCCCCGAGGTGGCCGCGCAGGCAGCTCGGTCCGGACCAACACTTAGAGAAGCACTGGCCCGGGGGGTTAAAATGAAGATGACCCTTGGGTTGGCCGACCCAAGGGAAGGGTAATAGGTTGTTAGGAAAATGTAAAACTAAGGTTGGGCCTTGCTGGAGGAGTTTTATTCAAAGTGAACTGTCAAGGGGTTCCCATAACACCCAACCGCGTAAGGGACGCAAAATCAAGGAACATAACACCGGTATGACGGAAACTAGGGCGGCAATAGTGGAACAAAACACCAGGCATAAGGCCGAGCCTTCCACCATTTGCCAAGTATATAGATGCATTAATTAAAATAAGAGATATTCTGATATCCCAACATATCCATGTTCCAACATGGAACAAACTTTAGCTTCACCTGCAACTAAGAACGCTATAAGAGGGGCTGAGTAAAAGCGGTAACATAGCCAATCAACGTTTTTCTAGGAAAGGTGGGTTAGAGGCTTGACATGGCAATATGGGAGGCATAATATAACAAGTGGTAGGTAGCACGACATAGCGATACAGCAAACAACTAGCAAGCAAAGATAGAAGTGATTTCGAGGGTATGGTCATCTTGCCTGAGATCCCGCAAGGAAGAAGAATGAGTCCATGAAGAAGACAAATGGACATAGTCGAACGGATCCTCACAACTCTGGAACGGAATTAAATCTGATGAGAGAAGCTACTCGGAAAGAAGCAAGCAACATAGTAAACAACCATCACATAAACATGGCATGATGCACAACCAAGTATGATGCATGTCTGGTTTAGTGAGGCATGGCATGGCAAAGTGCACAAACAATACTACAAATTCAGTGGAGCTCAATATGCAACGAGTTGTGTATTGACGAAACACCACATGAGTTATTTAGTTCTCTCTCGGTTATGTACTCAACAATATTAAATGTTGTTAAACAAGCCAAGGGGTGAAGCATAAGTAAACTAACTATCTAGTCAAGTTTAAATGAGGTCGGAAACAACAAACAACGATCCGAAAAATCCCCATGTGCATATTTTGATTTGGTACTCTTCTGCCCTAACCCATATATAAATTATTTTAAACCGATGTGCATAATTCATATATAAATCATTTTAAACCGATGCACGAATGATGAGTTATTATATGCATGAAATGCAAGGGCTATTTTGTAAAACTGGCAATTCTCTGGATAATAGACAAAATCGCCAAGAGGAAAAAAAACATGACATGGGCCAAAACTGCTGGGCTAGATGCATAGGATATTGGAGGGAGGGGCTGCTCACCCACGGGCTATGGCCCATGTCGGCACAGTAGAGGAGGTGAAGGGCCGGCCAAGGGGACGGAGGGCGCTACTGGGCCTCGCTGGAGGGGTCAACGCACTAGCGCGGGCGTTCCTCGTCTCGTCGACGAGCAGGAGGCGGACGAGGCAGGGATTCACGGGGATACTGGCCGGATCTCGTCGTGGGCGCTGAGAAGAACTGGATCCGGTGAGGAGGATCCTAGATCCGGTTGGCAGCGTAGAAAAACGAGGCCGATGACAACGAGGACTCCTGCGGCGACGACGGTGAGCTCCTGGAGACAAAAGGAGAAGGGAGCTCATGAGGCCAGGGAAGAAGAGGGGAAACGAGGCAATCAACGACGACGACGGCGACCAAGCGACATACTCCAGCGAGAAGGTGCTGAGAGGCGCGGAGGCGAGGTCGTGGCACCCAGGCGGCAGGGCTAGAGCAGGGAGACGGGATGGGCGGCGAATGTGGGTGGTGCTTGGGCCTCGGATGTGCTCGGGCAGGCCCAGCACGGGCCTGAGCGGGACGCGGTGGATGGGGGCGTGGAGGGGTGAGGTGGAGCTGCGAGATTGGGCGGGGTGCGCCGGCGGCGGTGCCAAGTGGAGGACAGGGGCTGGAGTGGCGCGGAATCTGAGGAGAGGGGGACTAGAGGTAGGGGTAGGGTTTAGGCTGCCAAATCTGGAAGGGGTGGTCTATATATAGACATAGGGACTAGGTTAGGGGGATTTGGGGGCTTCCAGAGCCCTCCGATCACGATCGTGCGGCTCCGGACAGAGGGGAAACTAAGTGGGCTACAGGTGAATGGTAGTGGGCTGAGAGAAGAGAAGAGAGAGAGGCCCGGCGACTGTTTTGGAGACAGAAACGTCCGACAATAGACTGGCTATACTACCACTGTAGTTATCCGTTGGGGCGTCTACGGACTCCGAATGCGATGAAACTTGGCAGGCGGTCTACTGACAACATAACAACACTGCATGCCAACTTTCATCCCATTCCGAGAACATTTTCTGGCCACTTATAAAATAATATTTCGGACGTGCCGCGGGCGCGTGCAAGTGTGTCTGGTCTCAGAACGGACAACAGAAGGAACGGGGAGACCGGGATAGATGCATGTTTTGAAAACATGATGATGCAATGCACATGTTGACATGGCAAGATTCAACACAAAAACAAATGACATGGCAAAGACAACGAATAACTGGAAGAAACCTGGCGCAATGGTCTCGGGGCGTTACACAAGTAGTGAGGTACCAGGCAACTTAGCTATCTGTGATGGACTCTCTTGAACGCCATCATTATTTATCTCTACGCGTTTGAGTTGTGCATTTGTCGATGGGCCTGGGATTTGAGCTAGCAGGGTAGTGGCCTGGGTCCAAAGTAGTAGAATTATCACAAAAACATTTTTTTAGTGTAGGCTTTTCCTTGCTCAAGCCTGCCTACGAGAATTGCCAGTGCTTGAAAGGAAAAGTGAAGGAAAATCATAGGAATTGGAAAGTTTCCTATGGTACTACTATTCATGCATTTCGTTGAAAGGAATGGAGCAAAGGAAAACTGTAGGATTTGTTCCTTTAGTGTCTCCTTGAAAGAAAAACTGTAGGAATTTTAATTTCCACTTGTCCTCCTTTTCAAATTCCTATTCATGAAGCACAAGACTAAGAGATAGTAGCATAATAGAATTATAATCGTACATTTTCTTGTGGTTTTACTTAATCTCACCATGCTTCTTTGCATCTCGTGATCTTCCAATTCTTGTGACCCAAACACCCAGATTGGTAGAAATCCTGTGATTTTAAATTCTCTGTTTTGCACGTGAATCACTATCCTATTGCTTTCTATTTCCTATCCCTGCATTGTTAGAATCCTCAAATTCAAACAAGCCCTTACACAATTACTTCCGTTACAGATATGTGTCTAAGAAAACCTTGTGTGGTCTGTCCTGCTCCTGCTGCACTATGTTCCACCCTAGCTTTGCTCCTCCAACGATGTAAGGGTTCACCACAGGAGGGATCCGCTCTCCAAACTGTCTTTCACCACCTCAGATCTTCTTCCCCGCCGCCGGCAGCCACGACAACTTCATTACCATCATCAACTGGGCAGATGACCTTGAGGACTACACGGGACCGCAAGAAAGGTCGCACTCTTCCGTGTCTGCTTACGTTATGCATGGCTTAATATGATGACATGCTACTTTATCATCATGCTCACCTATCAGACTCTGAGTCAGGTCGAAACTAATGCTGAAACTTGAGCTTTTAAATGGTTGTGCGGTACATATTGGGGCAACAATCAGTACTATCTATTTAATCTCGGGTGTCTTCTATGAGTTTCTTGTTGGGAGCAAACGAACATTAAAGGAGCCATTATCTGTATTTTTTAACTGAAGCTATTATCTGCCTGCTATCATTGGTTTTGGGTCTATCCACAGTTTGCTACCATCACTCTGGATTTGTGCATAATGAAACTGAACATGTAGAGCAAAAGAGACGAGCCTTGCGTGGCAATAAAATTTCATGTAGACGACGCTCCATGGTGGGCACAAAGGCAGCCCCCCTCCACCCATTTCGGATTGTAATCAAGAGGAAGATAACTATTCTAGGGGATTCAGAAGGAGAAGACCACTCCTATTTACCCCCTGAGGTCTTCGCTCTAACTTGGCATGCTGATGTTGGTAATATCATGCATATGGTGCCTTGCATTGCTTACTTTATACATTAAATATGTCATCTACTTAGTTTAGACATGCTTTGTGTGAATGCCATATGTTTAGTTTATTTATCATATATGTGAATCATGCAATGCCATCTTGTTTAGCCAGGCATCATATATGTGAATTTTGCAATGCCACCCTGGTTAGCCACTCATCTTATATTTGAATTATATCATGCCATCATTTTTTTATTACGTGTTAAATTTGTCAACAATTTTAGTACATTCAATTACTCTTCCTATGCATCTGTCATTCGGCACGGTCATGGAAAATCTGGAGTGGAAACAAGGTCTTCAGAGCAGACAATGCTATCCAACGAAGTGCATGTCTTCCTGGTTATGGATAGCTCCTCAGAGGAGGATTTAGAGAAAAATGACCAGTCCTATCCCCCCCCCCCCGGGGTGCATGCTCTAACTTGGCAGGGTTATGTTGCTCATATCGTGCATATGGTATCTTCCATTGATATGTCATTTTCTTAGTTTACACATGCTTTGTGTGAATGCCACCTATTTAGTGTGTAATTACCATATATGTGAATTATGCAATGCCATCTTGTTGCAAGACATTATATACGTGAATTATGCCATGCTATCTTGTTGCAAGGGATTATATATGTGAATTATGCAATGCCATGCTGTTTAGCCAAGCGTCATATATGTGAATTATATCATGTCATCCTTTTTTTTATTTCTCATTGCATTTGTCGACAATGTTTGTATATTCAATTGCTCTTCCTGTGCATCAGCCATCTGAATTGGTGATGACGAAATCTGGAGTGAAAATAAGGTCTTCAGAGCAGACAATGCTACCTGCTGAAGAAGATATCTTGCTGGTTACAAATAGCTTTTCAGGAGGATTCAGAGGCAGATGACCCGTCCTATTATCCCCCTGAGGTGTATGCTCAAACTTGGCAGGGTTATATTACTCATATCATGCATATGTTGTATTTCAATGCTTAGTTTTTACATCATATACACAATATTGAATGCCATCTCCTTAGTTGACACATCATATATGTGATTGCCCTTTGCTCACTAGCTTAGTATGTAAATCATATATTTGAATTATATCATGCCATGATGTTTACATAGACAACATGTATCTGAATTATGGCATTCCAACCCATTTTCTAAAGACATAATATAGTTATATCATCTCATTCGGTTTACATAGTCATCATATTTTGAATTATGTCATTCTATCTGTGAATTATATCATGCCATCATGTTTCCATCGACGGCATGTTTGTGATTTATGGCATGCCAACCACTTTAATAGACACATAATATAGTTATATCATGTCATCCGGTTTACATAGTCATAATATTTTGAAGTATGTCATTCTATCCTGTTTAGTTAGCCATCATACATGTAAAATTGTGTCATGATATCCTGTTTAATTAGCCATCATATATGTGAAATTATGTCCTGCTACTCTGTTTGGTTAGACAACATAAATGTGAATTATGCCATGCCCTGTTTTCTTCCCTACTATCCATTGCACCTGTCTATCTTACAATGTTTGTACATTCAATTACTTTTCTTGTTTATCAGCCATTTCAATTGGTGGGGTGATGGCAATATCTGTGGGAGTAAAAACACGGTCTTCAGAAAAGATCATGCTACCTGTCGATGCAGATAGAACCACGGTTGTACTTGCCCAAGAACCAGCCCCACCACACATAACCCAGACTCATGCAGATTGTACGCCTACCCAGTTGGACAGAGAACCAGCTACACCCCTTCTAACCCCAACCCCAGCAGATAGTAACCCGGTTCTAGTTGACACAGCACCGTCTCCACAACAAAGCACCCAAACACGAGCAGTTAGTAAGGCATTTGCAGTGCCCAAAGCACGATGACCACCACTTTGAACCCCAAGTCAATGCTTAAAGCAGAAGAAGAATTGTTCTCAGGTCAGGTTCTGTAGCTATGGTGGATACTACTTTGCTCTTGCATCACTGGATTTACTCATTTCAACTAATTTCAAATTTGAAGGATACAATTGAAACTCCAATAGCGCAAGAGGTATGTTTTAAATCTGTTTCTTTCACGTGTTTGCTGTTGTAACTTGCTCTATGTTGATTTTAGTTTCAATTGAATAAACAGTTATGTTCTCACGCCACGCATATTACAAGTGTTGTTATTGTTGTGTAGTTTCCCACACTTACATTCTGTCTATGGTGTTTTGTCTTAAATATATATGATTCGAACTGTCTCTATCTTGATTTGGCAACATAAACTAGAATAATATAGACCATATTGTGACCATACTACATAGATATATGTTTGTTTCATGTTGTTATCCTATCCACCTTAATACTGAACTGGTTCACCAAAATGAGTTTCATATACAACATGGTAAACCTGTGATGTGTTTGTTTGTATCTCTTTTAGAACATGGATAAAATATAGGAGAAGAGTACCCCGTTATGCAATGGTAAAGGAAGTAATAGAGATAAGGTTCAAGATAGTGAGACATCCCTGTTGGTCTCCAAGAAAGCTAATAAAAACTATATTGAAGACACTCAGACAACCCCAAAGTCCTGTCTTGATGTAGTGTTCGAGTTACTGGCTAGTACTGCCAGCACCAGCTCGTTGAACTCGCTGGCTTAATCAATTCAGCTTCTTGAGTCTCAAATACAAGTTGAAAGACATCAATCAGATGTTATGTGACAGGAAGCCGAAGGACTGAGGAAGTCCCTGTAGAATTCAGATGCATACTTTCTGGTGCAACAGCAAGTGCTGAAGGATTTAAGAGCCAAACAAGAGAAAGTTAATAAGCTTGCTAAGCATCTTGCCAGCATTATGGGTACCCATGATATTGTTTCTTGAGCTCTTCTGAAGTGGTTTCAGTTCTGGACTTGTTTTTCTACGACATTTATTTGCACCGGTCGCCAACTTTGACAACCAGTGTATATATATGTTGCTTTATTCCCTATATTTGCACTGGTGGAGAACTTTGATGCCTAGTGGATGTAATATGTGTATCAGTCGTGATAGCCCAGCGTAAGTTGCTTGCTTATTTATTTTCTTGTTGTCTTGTTTATTTGTTTGCTTGTAGTCAATGCAGTTCTTTTTCCGCGGTTTGCTAGTGTCCGCAATAACCTATTTTTCAAAACTAGGCAACGATAACCATGGGCTACATATTTACTGTAGTTACCATGGGCCTCCTACGGGCCGTAGCAACAATGGGCCTTCTACGGGCCCTAGCATCAATAGGCCTTATACGGGCCATAGCATCAATGGGCCTTCTATGGGTCGTAGCATCAATGGGCCTTCTACGGGCTATATGATCGAACGGCCAAACATAGGCCAATAACAGATCGCGTTATGGGCCATAAACGGGCTAGATTTGGAATCGTCCGTTGATGGGTTGACAATAACGGGCCGTCGTTAATCGGTCATATTTGATGACGCTATGAAAACGGTCCAATGGATTAACGGGACGCAAAAGGGCCAATTGTAACCACGGCTGAATTTGGCCCACAAGCAGAAAAGTCCAGTAACCGGCCGTGAGTAACCGAATGCTGGAAATGAGCCCAAGAATAAATGGGCCCTGAGAAGGACAAAAGATAACACGGGTTAGAAACGGCCCAACGGAATAATGGACCGTTAATGGGTATAAAGCGCTACACTGTTCATTGAGGGCCAGATTCACCACATGCCATTAATGGACCAAGAGTTACAAATGGCCTCGTATGGACCGAAAGACATCATGGGCCATACATGGGTCAGAAGTTACAACGGGCTGGAATCATATTGGATGGTGTCGGTGTCAAAACTGGCGGATCTCGGGTAGGGTGTCCCGAACTGTGCATCTAAGGCGGATGATAACAGGAGGCGGGGGACACAATGTTTACCCAGGTTCGGGCCCTCTCGATGGAGCTAATACCCTACTTCCTGCTTGATTGATCTTGATGATATGAGTATTACAAGAGTTGATCTACCATGAGATCGTAGAGGCTAAACCCTAGAAGCTAGCCTATGATTATGATTGTTGTTGTCCAACGGACTAAATCCTCCGGTTTATATAGACATCGAAGGGGGCTAGGGTTACACAGAGTCGGTTACAAGGGAGGAGATCTACATATCCGAATTGCCAAGCTTGCCTTCCACGGAAAGGAGAGTCCCACTCGGACACGGGATGAAGTCTTCAATCTTGTATCTTCATAATCCAACAGTCCGGCCAAAGTGTATAGTCCGGCAGTCCGAGGACCCCCTAATCCAGGACTCCCTCAGTAGCCCCTGAACCAGGCTTCAATGATGATGAGTCCAGCGCGCAGATTGTCTTCGACATTGCATGGAGGGTTCCTTCTCTGAATACTCCATATAAGTTTCGAACACAAGGATCGTGTTCGGCTCTGCAAAACAAATTCCACATACCACCGTAGAGAGTATAATATTTCCACAAATCGAATCTGCTGACAACTTTTCATAACGTGACGTCCTGCCGTGGCCCGGTCATTTCAAACCGTTTTTCGCACAAGCTGACTCACACAAGCTGCCTGCTGAAGGGCAGGTCATCCCCACTCCCGAACCCAACGAGAGTGTCGTATTTGTTTCCCACTTCCTCCGAGGGCTAGGCTTTAGTCCTGATCCCTTTGTCAGAGGGCTTATGTTCTATTACGGGCTTGATTTCCACAATCTAGCCCAGATTCCATCCTTCACATCTCGTCGTTTATCGTCGTGTGTGAGGCCTTCCTACGCATCACCCCACACTTCGGCTTATGGCTCAAGACCTTCAATGTGAAGCCGAAGATGATCGATGGGCGACACGCAGAATGCGAAGGTGCCATAATAAGCAAAGGCGCCGATGCTCCATGGCCAAAGAGTTCCTTCCCGGAGGTGTCCAACTTATGGCAGCGGGAGTGATTTTACATCATACCTCCCCGAAGTACTAAGTGGGTAGCTGCCCCCGCCTTCCGTTCGGGCCCCCCGCCACAACTGGCGCCATGGGTCAACAAGGGGTTGGACTGGGGGCCAGTTAATGACCTGCCAACATTGCAAAGTCGCATCCGAGATCTCCTCAAGATGGATGTCATTCTTGTCAAGGTAATGCAAGTTATGCTAGTTCGTCGGGTCCTGCCATGCCAACGTCGATCTCTCTGTATGTGGGAGTTCAACCCGGAAGGACCGCGAACTATTCAGCAATTCTTCGGCATGACGCTCGAAGGGATGTATGGATTGTTCTTCAGATCACGAATAAAGTGTCCGGACACCACCGAGGATGCGGGTCTAAACTGCAATCGTCTAGATACCCATGTAAGTAATTTTGCGACCGAACACGTCGTCTTTTCATTTCTCATAACATCATTTTGAAAAAAATTGCTCTTAGCTAGGACCAGATAAGAAAGGCAAAGATGATCAGGTGTTTGGCCCCCCTTCCCGAAGGCTCACCGGATCCCGTACTAGCCAGGATGCTTGAGCACGCACTTTACCAGGTGCCATCAGGGGAAGATAAAGGGAGGAGTGAAGAAGCCGAAAGCGGGCCTCACACATTACTCATCCAAACCGGGGGAATTAGTGTCTCCGCGAAGAAGGATGATCGGGGAGAAGAATCTAGAATCCCCTCTCCCCAAGGAAGGAAAAGGACTGCCTCTGACGACTTGGAAACGTAAGTTTCCAAACGAGGGAAGAAACCTTCACTAGGGGGCCTTGCCCCGAAGGGCATCCTTACTGCATAGTGCCCGCAAGGGGGAGAGCCCTCCACCGAGCTGTAAGTGAATCAAGAGTACTTTTGGTAAATATATCCCGCTTTATCTCCGAGGACATTAACCGAGACATATATCTTGCAGTCCGGCTCGTACCGCTTCTCAACAGAGTTCGTCATCGGGGGATCTTCTTCCGGAAATGATGGAGAGCGAAATGTCGTGGTTCTAAGTCTGACAGTAGAATGGGGGGTAGGTATGTAGAGGCAAGATCCTAGCTATGGAGGAGTTGTACACACGAGTTTTATGAGTTCAGGCCCTTCTCGGAGGAAGTAACAGCCCTACATCTCGGAGCCCAGAGGTGGTTGCCTGGATATATGCGTGTGAGTTACAGGGGGTGCGAACCCTTGTCCAAGAGAAGGGGGGTGGCTTATATAGAGTGCGCCAGGACCCCAGCTCCCCTCCGTTACACAGGGTTCAATGTTAAAGGAGGAGCGTTACTGGTAACATCCAAAGTAAAGTGCTATAAATGATTATTAAAGCTATGACTTAAATCCCGACCGTTGCGGAGTGAGTGGCTTCACATCTTCTGGTGGACGAGTGGTTTTTCACATGGTCGAGTGTCTTCAAGACTGTCGAGTGGAACATAGCTTTTGGGTCCAGTGGATGATGATTTCTCTTCGACTGCTTCTGGTTCTTTTAGAGATGTCCTTGGGGAGGGTATCTTGGAAAGATCCATGACAGTACCCTAGGTACATAGCTTCGTCATTAGCCCCCGAATGGATCAGGGTTTGAGTGGGGAAGGAGTTGGGAACACTTCCGACTCATTCTTCGTGTTGTGAGTATATCTTGTTCTGGAGCCATGAACTGAGGAGACAACGTCAACTTCTTTTTCAGTCGCCTTGGTCCATTCTTGGTTTTTGTCGAGTGAATTTTCATGGTAGAATTCTGAATGATAATGTGGAGGACGTTTTCGGTCTGACAAGTTGCTCTGCTCTCCGCGGATTTTGCGGGATTCGAATTTTGGGAAGCACGCCGGACGGGTGAGGCCGAGGTAATCGGGACGGATTAGGCAGGTCGCCTCGATCTCCGTGCCACCTTTTTCACCACGTATTGCGTGCGCGACTGTTGCAGGATTTGTTTAGAACTCGGGGAATGACCTTATAAAAGGTACCGAACCGAGTCTTTGCACCGCGCGCTCCCATTCTCTTTCTTCTTCCTCAGACCTCTCCGCCGCGCATGCTTCCACTCTCAGCGTTGAAACCTCGCTCAAACTCGATCCACTGCCATGGTAAAAGAGAAGACGGTGCCGCTGGAGCGCGTGAAGAAGGCAACCGCAAAGGCGAAGGGCAAGAGGACTAGTCGGCGCGGATCCTCGTCAAGATCCGGCCTGCCGCCGGGATGGATCCAGGGCGATTGGATCCACTTGACGATTAGCCAGGACGACCTCGACGACCTGGTGGAGGGGGGACTGATCCCCCACAAATCGGCGCGGCTCCCGGGGAACGAGACCGAGCCGCAGCCGCGGGAGGGTGAGTGTGTTCTCCCCGCCACCCACGTCGATCGCAGGTTTGCTCTGCCTCCCCATCCTTTCTTTCATGGCTTTCTGAACTTCTTCGGGGCTCAACTTCACCACTTCACTCCAAACACCATAGTTTATCTGGCTGCCTTTGTGTCAATGTGTGAAAAATTCTTGGGCTGTCGACCGCACTGGGGTCTCTTCAAACACATCTTCACCTGCCGCTCCCAGTCAGTCAAAAAGGCCAATCCGAGTGATGAGAGGACGCACATGATCCAGATGTGTGGGGGTCTGGGGATCCATATGAGGAACAAGAGCACCTTCCCAGCGATGATCCTTCCCGATTCTGTCCGGGGCTGGCAGTCGACTTGGTTTTACTGTAAGGACCAGCCGACTCTGGGCCAGTCGACTGGACTTCCTCCCTTTTCCCTAGCTCGAGTGGAGAAGCCCTCCTCCTTGAGGGTGGTCCTAGAAGAGAAGGCACAGGTCAAGGTGTTGGTCGAGAGGGTCGTCCAACTTGTCCGCAACGGGTTGACTGGGATGGACCTGCTGGAGGTCTTTCTCAGTCGACGCATCCAACCGCTTCAGGCCCATGACCATCCGATGTGGATGTACTCGGGGCTTGAGGACTCCACTCGTATCCACCCGGAGGACGTCAGCGAAGACACCTTGGAGAAGTTGCTGAAGGGAATCACCAGCAACAAAGACAATCCCCGGGGGTCTAAGAGGGTGATTCCATTCGACCACTCGCGCCAGCCGGAACAGGTATGACTCTGCTTTGTCGAGTATCTTCTTGATTCTTTGTGTGATACCTTGTTGATGGTCGACTGAATTTCTTTTGATCGTTGTCCTTTCAGGTCCTCATGGACATGTACTCGATGCCCAATGGAGTGCAGGGGCAAGACGTCGAAGAAGGAGTGAGCGGGGGAGAGAGCGCCAAGTGGCACTCGGATGCCGAGGAGGACGAGGAGAGCGACGACTTGACTGATGATGAAGTGGTTGACTCACCTCCTCGCAAAGAGAGGAGATCCAAGCACGCTCATGACCCGGCAAGTACCCCGGACCTGGCGACCGCGCCGACTGGGCAGTCTTCGAAGCATTCCCGGACGTCTTCCCCAGCGCCGATTGAGAAGGCTCCGAAGCAGCCCAAGGTTGTGCCGCCTCCAGCGCCAAAAGCACCGAAAGACACCTCCTCCAAACTGCCAAAGGCTTTGCCCAGGATCAAAGTGACCGTCCCTACCATCTCCGGGTAATCATCTGACTCATTCTTTTCGCCGACTCGAGCAACAAAACGTAACCGACTGAGTGCGGGCCTTTGTAGTGCTGCCACATCAGGAACCTCTTCTTACCAGTACCAAGACGAGGAGATGGAAGATGCGGTTACCTCCAACCTAGGTAAAAACTCTTATGATCTTTCTCTTGACTACTCGGTCGATTGAATTCTAGCGGTTCACTTTGGGGTCGACTGATCTTCTCCGCAGCTCCACCCAACGTCATCGATCTCCCACATGAGGATGACGATGTGGCTCCTAGGCCCGGGCAGAATAAAAAGGTGGCGGCTGGTAAGGCGTCCCAGCAGGGACCAATGACAACACCAACCGTCCATCAATCTGAAGACGCGGGCAGGGCCTCTGTAACCTTCGTTGTACCCTTGTCGAGTGAACGCCCGCCCCGTCGACTGTACCGGTGATTCCTTCAGTCGTCCCATCTCATGCCTCGGAGGTCCAAGCTGCTGCACCTGGGTCGTCTGCCCTCTTCTTCACCAGCTACCCTGTCCCGGAAAACCAGTCGGATGCGGCTGAGGAAGCCATCCGTCAGGCTAACGTGATCATGGAGCGGATGAACACGGTGCACGAGAATAGCCAGGCTGCTTACGACGCCAGCGTTTCTCTTCGGGCCAATGTCCAGGTAAGTAAACTTTCAACTGACCTTGTTCTATCAGGATATGCTACCCAAAAAATTTTCTTCTATACAATCTCCTGTTGTTTGCATCGAATCTGTACACCCGCTGGGTGTTTTATTGTCTTTGGTGTTTGCGCTCTTCCACTCGGTCTGGGCGAGTAGGATCTGAACTGGTGGGGGCACGCTAAATGCACCCACTTGGTGTAGTCCCCGAGACCCCGGTCGACTGCTGGCCGACTGGGGTCTGAGTTCTTTTTCCTTTCTTTTCTTCCACTCGACCCGGGCGAACCGGTCGAATGGGATCTGAAACAGTGGGGGCAAGTCAAGTGCACCCACTAGGTGTAGTCCCTGAGACCGCGGTCGACTGCTGGCAGTCGGCCGGGGTCTGAATAGTTTTTTTTACTCGACCCGGGCGGACCGGTTGAGTGGGGTCTGGATCAGTGGGGGCACGCCAAGTGCACCCGCTGGGTGTAGTCCCCGAGACCACAGTCGACTGCGTGCAGTCGGCTGGGGTCTTAAGTGACCTCTTTAGGTTTTATCCACTCGGATATAAACAACCTTTGATCTTGTCGATTGACATGTCTTTTACCTTCTGCAGAAGTCTTGTACTCTCATTTCCACTTTTGCTGAACTTGAGGAGAAGCAGAAGCAACTCAACCTCGACATGGAATTGGCCCAGCAGAATCTGAAGAAAGCTCAAGATGAAGCTACTGGTATGGAAGGTAACTGCCTGTCGACTGTCTTTCAATGTATTTCTTCGATCTCTTGTTTGATTCGATTGCTTCTTTTGCAGAGAAAATGAAGTTGGCTCTGGAGAAGAAGAACTCGGACCTCGCCGCCACGCAGAAAGAGGCCCAAGATAAAACTGCCCTTGGAGACTAGAAGCTGGCTTTGGTCAGAGCGCTGGAAGGGGAGGTGAACAAACTGAAGTCCTGCCTCAATGAGTCCAACCGAGAAGTTAGTCGTCTGAAGAAGGATAAGATTGTCCTGAATGAAAAGCTGGAGTCTGCGGTCCACAAGAGGAATGACACGGAAGCTTATCTGAGAACTCTCGCCAAGAAGCTCTATCTGATGCTGGAAGGTACTCCTTTCAACCCGATTGTGTTGATGCTTGCAAATGAACCCTGTCCAGTCGACTCACTAATTTTTTGACTGCAGAATTCTGCCAAGACTTTGATGAGGAAACTGGAAGGGTCAAGACGGGTCTGGACCTTATCGCTTCTCCAATTTGCGACGAAACTGCAATGAACATGCTCCGACTGGAGTCTCGTGTCGCCGGCATCACAAGCTACCTCGCGTGTCTGAAGGAAGCAGTCTCACAAGTCGACTCATTCCTCTGGCCAAGGGCGACGCTTCAAAATGACCTGGAATCCCTAATGGCTCGACTCAACGAGATCCCTGACCGAGTGCAAGAATGGAAGAAGTCCTTCGCCCGGTGTGGTGCTGACATGGCACTGTCCTTGGTGCGAGTCCACGGCAAGGAAGCTCGTGAAGACAAGCTGGCGGCGATCAAGGTCGCTAACATCAAAAGGCATGACTTCCAGTCCTTCATGGAGACTTTCATCGCTGCTGCCACTCGGATCGCGGATGGGATCGACTTGGACGAATTCGTCGAGCCTGCTAGCCCTCCTCCTGCCGAGTGAACAAACTTATGAGACTTGAATCTGCCTTAAATTCGCATCGGAATGCCAAGTGATTGCTGTAACCGTTAAACTCCTTCGGGCTTGATGCTCGAATACTTTTGGTTTGCTGCTTGGAACTTTAGGATTTATCTGAATTTGGTTTATTTCCGAATATGCTTGTGTTTTGCCTTCAAGTGGACTTTGTTCTCTGCTCGGAATCATCTTTGCGCTGGAGATGCAGTTCTGAGGTGGTGAGTCAAGTCGACCTGCGCTTCGTCGTCCTTGAGGATAGGGATGGAGCGCACATTGTACTTGTGGCATAGTCCCAAAGGAGAAGGTTGTCGTTGACCTGCACCTAGTCGTCCTTGCGGATAGGGATGGAGCGCACATTGTACTTGTGGCGTAGCTCCGAAGGAGAAGGTTGCAGTCGACCTGCACCTCATCATCCTTGCGGATAGGGATGGAGCGCACATTGTACTTGTGGCGCAGCTCCGAAGGAGAAGGTTGCAGTCGGCAAGCACATCGTCGTCCTTGCGGATAGGGATGGAGCGCACATTGTACTTGTGGCGTAGCTCCGAACTTAGGCGAGTAATAGACTGCGGCTAAGCCCCCGAGTGGGATGGTTGCTTTCCACTCGGTAGGATTTTTTAAACTTAGGCGAGTACTAGACTACAGCTAAGCCCCCAAGTGGGAGGGTTGCTCTCCACTCGGTAGGATTTTTTAAAATTAGGCGAGTACTAGACTGCAGCTAAGCCCCCGAATGGGAGGGTTTCTCTCCACTCGGTAGGATTTTACAAACTTAGGCGAGTACTGGACTGCAGCTAAGCCTCCGAGTGGGAGAAATTAGGCGAGTACTAGACTGCAGCTAAGCCCACGAGTGGGCGGATTGCTCTCCACTCGGTAGGATTTTACAAACTTAGGCGAGTACTGGACTGCAGCTAAGCCTCCGAGTGGGAGAACTTAGGCGAGTACTACACTGCAGCTAAGCCCCCGAGTGGGAGGATTTCTCTCCACTCGGTAGGATTTTACAAACTTAGGCGAGTACTAGACTGCAGCTAAGCCTCCAAGTGGGAGAACTTAGGCGAGTACTAGACTGCAGCTAAGCCCCCGAGTGGGAGGATTGCTCTCCACTCGGTAGGATTTTACAAACTTAGGCGAGTACTGGACTGCAGCTAAGCCTCCGAGTGGGAGAACTTAGGCGAGTACTAGACTGCAGCTAAGCCCCCGAGTGGGAGGATTGCTCTCCACTCGGTAGGATTTCACAAACTTAGGCAACTACTGGACTGCAGCTAAGCCTCCGAGTGGGAGAACTTAGGCGAGTACTAGACTACAGCTAAGCCCCTGAGTGGGAGGATTGCTCTCCACTCGGTAGGATTTTTTAAACTTAGGCGAGTACTAGACTACAGCTAAGCCCCCAAGTGGGAGGGTTGCTCTCCACTCGGTAGGATTTTTTAAAATTAGGCGAGTACTAGACTGCAGCTAAGCCCCCGAATGGGAGGGTTTCTCTCCACTCGGTAGGATTTCACAAACTTAGGCAACTACTGGACTGCAGCTAAGCCTCCGAGTGGGAGAACTTAGGCGAGTACTAGACTACAGCTAAGCCCCTGAGTGGGAGGATTGCTCTCCACTCGGTAGGATTTTACAAACTTAGGCGAGTACTAGACTGCAGCTAAGCCTCCAAGTGGGAGAACTTAGGCGAGTACTAGACTGCAGCTAAGCCCCCGAGTGGGAGGATTGCTCTCCACTCGGTAGGATTTTACAAACTTAGGCGAGTACTGGACTGCAGCTAAGCCTCCGAGTGGGAGAACTTAGGCGAGTACTAGACTACAGCTAAG
The DNA here is from genome assembly GCF_003073215.2 of Triticum urartu. NCBI lineage: Eukaryota > Viridiplantae > Streptophyta > Magnoliopsida > Poales > Poaceae > Triticum > Triticum urartu. The sequence goes on along the minus strand of NC_053025.1, from coordinate 373,333,148 downwards.
CCCCCGAGTGGTAGGATTGCTCTCCACTCGGTAGGATTTTACAAACTTAGGCGAAACGGATTCGCGGCTAAACCTCCCGAGTGAGAGGCTTACCCATCACTCGGTAGGATTTTCTTTTGAATTAGGCAAAACGGATTTGCGGCTAAGTCCACCCACTGGGGGATTTCAGAGGTAAATAAAAGCAACAACAATCATGCGAGAAGACTGAAAAGCTCTTGTCTTTGACGAACAAATTACAAAGGTACTTCTTATTACATTTTTTCGAATGAGTGCTTAAGTATAAAAGGGGCGGAGCAGCTCTGCGTTACAAGCCCGTGGCTCGTCTTTCTAATGCTCAACATTGTAAGATGGTATGCTCCATTGTGGAGAACTTTGTTGATGATGAAGGGGCCTTCCCAAGCCGGGGCAAGCTTGTGTGGTTTCTATTGATCCACTCGAAGAACCAGGTCTCCCTCTTGAAAGGTTTGGCTCCTCACGTTCCTGGCGTGGAATCGACGCAAGTCTTGCTGATAAATGGTCGACCGGATCAAGGCCATCTCTCTTTCCTCCTCTAAGAGATCGACTGAATCCTGCCGGGCCTGCTCATCTTCTTCTTCAGAGAAGAGCTCGACTCGGGGTGCATTGTGGAGCAGGTCACTTGGCAGAACAGCTTCGGCTCCATAGACCAAGAAGAAAGGAGTTCGTCCAGTCGACCGATTGGGAGTTGTCCTCAAACCCCACAGAACTGACAGAAGTTCAACGACCCAAGTGCATGCTGCGTGTTTGAGATCACGCATCAGTCGCGGTTTCAATCCTTTGAGAATTAGGCCATTGGCTCTTTCTGCTTGTCCGTTCGACTGCGGGTGAGCGACTGAAGCATAGTCAACCCGTGTGCCTTGAGAAGCGTAGAAAGCTCTAAACTCATCAGAATCGAAGTTCGACCCGTTTTCCGTGATGATGCTGTGTGGAACTCCATATCTGAATGTCAATTCTTTGATAAAACTTACAGCGGTGCCGGCTTCAAGGTTCTTGATAGGTTTAGCTTCGATCCATTTGGTAAACTTGTCGACTGCTACAAGCACATGAGTGAATCCGCTCCTACCAGTTCTCAGTGGTCCAACCATATCCAATCCCCAAACAGCAAAGGGCCAGACGAGGGGAATGGTCTTCAGGGCTGACGCTGGCTTGTGAGACATGTCAGAGTAAAACTGGCAGCCCTCACATCTGTCGACTATATCTTTCGCCATTTCATTTGCTCGTGGCCAACAGAATCCGGCTCGGTATGCTTTAGCCACGATGGCCCGAGAGGACGCATGGTGACCACAGGTCCCCGAGTGGATGTCGTTGAGGATCATTCGACCTTCTTCTGGCGTTATGCATTTCTGGCCTACTCCAGTCACGCTTTCCCTGACCAGTTGTCCTCTTATCACAGTAAAGGCCTTGGATCGACGGACGATCTGTTGAGCCTCTTCCTCCTCCTCTGGTAGTTCTTTTCCTAAGGATGTACGCAATGTACGGCACTGTCCAGTCGGGAGTAATGGCCAGAACCTCCATGATCAGGTCGACCATGGCTGGGACCTTGACTTCAGTCGGATCTGTGGCGCTCCTAGGCTATGGGGGCTCTTCCGTAAAAGGATCTTCCTGAACTGTCAGTGTGTGAATATGATCCAAAAACACATTGCTGGGAATGGCTTCTCTTTTGGAACCCATCTTTGCCAAGTCATCGGCTGCTTGATTTTTCAGTCGGGGTATGTGATGGAGCTCTAACCCCTCAAACTTCTTTTCCAGCTTCATCACCGCGTTGCAGTAACCAGTCATGGCTGGGCTTCTGATGTCCCACTCCTTCATCACTTGATTGCCTACCAAATCTGTGTCGCCGTAGACCATGAGGCGACGGACGCCGAGTGAGATGGCCACACGCAACCCATACAGGAGGGCTTCATATTCAGCTTCATTATTGGAGGAATCAAAGTGAATCTGGAGGACATATCTGAGCTGTCTCCTCGGGGGATACTAGAACCACCCCAGCACCGGAACCATTCAGCATTTTGGATCCATCAAAGAACATGGTCCAGTGCTCCGAGTGAACATGAGTCGGCCGTTGCTGTTCAATCCACTCAGCGATGAAATCTGCTATTGCTTGGGGCTTAATAGCCTTCTTTGCCTCAAACTTGATATCTAAGGGAAGGAGTTCAATCGCCCATTTTGCCACTCGACCAATTGCATCTTTGTTGTGCAGAATCTCTGACAATGGAGTGTCGCTGATGACTGTAACAGAGTGATCAGAGAAATAGTGTGCAACCTTCTTCGTGGTCATGTAAATCCCATAAACGAGCTTCTGATAGTGCGGATATCTCTGCTTTGACAGAGTCAGAACTTCAGAAATATAATAAACTAGGTGCTGAACTTTATAGGATTTTCCCTCTTCTCCCCGCTCGACTGTAAGTACTGTACTGACGACTTGTCCAGTGGCTGCTATATAAAGCAGTAAAGGCTCTTTGCCGATTGGGGCAGCAAGCACCGGCTGGGTGGAAAGCAGGGCTTTTAGCTCTGCAAATGCTGCATCAGCTTCAGGAGTCCACTCAAACTTATCTGATTTCTTCATCGGTCGGTAAAGAGGAAATGCCTTTTCACCGAAGTGATAAATGAATCGATTTGGGCGGCCAAACAGCCAGTAAGCTTCTGGACATCGTGCACATGCACAGGGTGTTTCATCTGGAGTATGGCACCCACTTTCTCTGTGTTAGCATCGATCCCTCGTTCGGAAATTAGAAAACCGAGTAATTTCCCGCCTGGAACTCCAAACGTGCACTTTGATGGATTAAGCTTGATATCATACCTTCTAAGGTTGGCAAAGGTTTTAGCAAGGTCAGCCAGTAGGTCGGAACTTTACATGACTTGACCACAATGTCATCCATGTATGCTTCCACATTCCGACTGATCTGAGTGAGCAGGCACTTCTGAATCATCCGCATGAATGTGGCTCCAGCGTTCTTCAAGCCGAACGGCATAGTGACATAACAGAAGCATCCAAATGGGGTGATGAAACCTGTTTTTATCTCATCAGGTCCATGTAGACGGAACTGGTGGTACCCAGAGTAGGCGTCCAAAAAGGACAAATGCTCGCACCCGGCAGTCGAATCGACTATTTGGTTGATGCGAGGGAGAGGAAAGTGGTCCTTCGGGCAGGCCCGATTGATATGCTTGAAGTCAATGCACATGCGAAGTGAGTCGTCCTTCTTTGGGACCATGACAACATTAGCTAACCACTCGGAGTGGTAAATCTCACAGATAAACTCAGCTGCCAAAAGCCGAGCCACCTCTTCACCGATTGCCTTCCTCTTCTGTACAGCGGACCGTCGAAGATGTTCTTTGACTGGTTTCACTTTTGGGTCGACTCGCAAATGATGCTCAGGCAGTCCCCGGGAACACCTGGCATGTCCGAAGGTTTCCATGCAAAGATGTCCCAGTTCTCACGGAGGAACTGGATGAGCGCTTCTTCCTATTTGGAGTCGAGTGTGGTTGAAATGTGAGTCGGAGCAGCATTGGGGTCTGTCGGGTGAATCTGAATCGACTTTGTTTCGCCAGACGACTGGAATGCTGAATCTGTGGCGGGCTTCTTGGCTCGCAACAAATCACTCGGATCTGCATTTTTCTGATATTCTTGCAATTCTACCACGACCATTTGTGCATCGGCGATCTTTGAACCCTTCTAGAAGCACTCTTCTGCCTTCTTCCGATTACCAGTGATAGTGATCACCCCTTTGGGACCAGGCATCTTCAATTTGAGGTACACGTATCATGGTCGAGCCATAAAACGTGCATAAGCTGGCCTGCCCAAAATAGCATGATAGGCACTCTGAAAATCCACAACTTCAAATGTAAACTTTTCTTTGCGGTAATTCTTGGAATCATCGAAAACCACATCGAGAGAAATCTGGCCGAGTGATGCAGCCTTCTTGCCTGGAATGACCCCATGGAAACTCATATTACTCTCATTGAATTTGGACATCGGAATGCCCATTCCTTTCAACGACTCTGCATACAGTATATTCAGGCCACTGCCACCATCCATCACAACCTTTGTCAGTCGGGTGCCTTCGACTACTGGGTCGATGATAACCCACAAGTATAGGGGATCGCAACATTTTTCGATAAGTAAGAGTGTCGAACCCAACGAGGAGCGAAAGGTAGAACAAATATTCCCTCAAGTTCTATCGACCACCGATACAACTCTACGCACGCTTGATGTTCGCTTTACCTAGAACAAGTATGAAACTAGAAGTACTTTGTAGGTGTTGTTGGATAGGCTTGCAAGAAAGTAAAGAGCACAGAAATTAAACTAGGGGCTGATAAGGTAAAGAAGCAACTAAATAAATATAGCGAGTGTGGAAAAGTGGTGGTAGGAGTTGCGAAATTGTCCCTAAGCAATTGACTACTTTACTAGACCGATAGCAAGTATTATGTGGGAGAGGCCACTTCTAGCATGTCATCCCTAACTTGGAATTCTATGCACTTATGATTGGAACTATTAGCAAGCATCCGCAACTACTAATGTTCATTAAGGTAAAACCCAACCATAGCATTAAGATATATTGGTCCCCCTTCAATCCCATATGCATCAATTTCTATGCTAGGTTGAAGCTTCTGTCACTCTTGCCCTCCAATACATAGTCCTATCAACACACAACTAACCCTATGGTGTGATCCACGCGCGTGCTCATATGATGGGCACCAAAGGACAGCAACATATCATTGGATGGCAACACATCATTGGATAATAATATGAAGCATAAAGCACCATGTTCAAGTAGAGGGTACAACGGGTTGTGGGAGAGTGGACCGCTGTAGATAGAGGGGGGAAGGTGATGGAGATGTTGGTGACGATGGCGGAGGTGTTGGTGAAGATCGCGGTGATGATGATGATGGCCACAGCGGCGTTCCGGCGCCACCGGAGGAGAGGGGGAGAGGGGGCCCTTCTTCCTCTTCTTCCTTGACCTGCTCCCAAGATGGGAGAAGGGTTTCCCCTCTGGTTCTCGGCCTCCATGGCATGGGAGGGGCAAGAGCCCCTCCGAGATTGGATCTATCTCTCTATTTCTCTCTGGTTCTGCGTTCTGTTCTGGCTTTGTTTCACCATTTCGTATATATATGGAGATCCGTAACTCCGATTGGCCCGAAACCTTTGCCGTGATTTTCAACTACCTTACGGTGGGCTCACGAGGGTAGGGGCGTGCCCTAAGGGGTTGATTTTCCTTCCGAATTATCCATATTTTCCAAAAATAAGCTCGGTACGTTTTTATCCCGTTTGGACTCCGTTTGATATGGATATTGTGCAAACCAAAAACATGCAACAGACAGGAACTGGTACTGGGCACTGGATCAATATGTTAGTCCCAAAAATGATATAAAAAGTTGCCAAAAAGTATATGAAAGTTGAATAATATTGGCATGGAACAATCAAAAATTATAGATACGACGGAGACGTATCAGCATCCCGAAGCTTAATTCCTGCTCATCCTCGAGTAGGTAAATGATAAAAAGATAATTTTTGATGTGGAATGCTACATAGCATAATCTTGATCATATGTCTAATCATGGCATGAATATTAAGACACGAGTGATTCAAAGCAATAGTCTATCCGTTGACATTAAGACAATAATACTTCAAGCATACTAATAAAGCAATCATGTATTTTCAAAATAACATGGCCAAACAAAGTTATCCCTACAAAATCATATAGTCTGGCTATGCTCCATCTTCACCAAACAAAATATTCAAATCATGCACAACCCCGATGACAATCCAAGCAATTGTTTCATACTTTTGACGTTCTCAAACCTTTTCAACTTTCACGCAATACATGAGCGTGAGCCATGGACATAGCACTATAGGTGGAATAGAATATGATGGTGGAGGAGACAAAAAGGAGAAGATAGTCTCACATCAACTAGGCATATCAACGGGCTATGGAGATGCCCATCAATAGATATCAATGTGAGTGAGTAGGGATTGCCATGCAATGGATGCACTAGAGCTATAAGTGTGTGAAAGCTCTAACTGAAACTAAGTGGGTGTGCATCCAACTTGCTTGCTCATGAAGTCCTCAGGCATTTGAGGAAGCCCATCATCGGAATATACAAGCCAAGTTCTATAATGAAAATTCCCACTAGTATATGGAAGTGATAACTGAAGAGACTCTCTATACGAAGAACATGGTGCTACTTTGAAGCACAACTATGGAAAAAGGATAGTAGCACTGCCCCTTCTCTCTTTTTCTCTCATTTTTTTGTTTATTTATTTTTTTATTATTATTTTTTGGTGGGCTTCTTTGGCCTCCTTTTTTTATTTGGGCTTCTTTGGCCTCTTTTATTTTTTTGTGAAGTCCGGAGTCTCGTCCCGACTTATGGGGGAATCTAAGTCTCCATCATCCTTTCCTCACTGGGGCAATGCTCTAATAATGATGATCATCACATTTTTATTTACTTACAACTCGATATTACAACTCGATATCTAGAACAAAGATATAACTCTATATGAATGCCTCCGGCGGTGTACCGGGATGTGCAATGATCAAGCGTAGCAATGACATCAAAAAACGGACAAGCCATGAAAACATCATGCTAGCTATCTTACAATCATGCAAAGCAATATGACAATGAATGCTCAAGTCATGTATATGATGATGATGAAAGTTGCATGGCAATATATATCGGAATGGCTATGGAAATGCCATGATAGGTAGGTATGGTGGCTGTTTTGAGGAAGGTATATGGTGGGTTTAAGGTACCGGCGAAAGTTGCACAGTACTGGAGAGGCTAGCAATGGTGGAAGGGTGAGAGTGCGTATAATCCATGGACTCAACATTAGTCATAAAGAACTCACATACTTATTGCAAAAATTTATTAGTCATCGAAACAAAGTACTACGCGCATGCTCCAAGGGGGATAGATTGGTAGGAAAAGACCATCGCTCATCCCCGACCGCCACTCATAAGGAAGATAACCAATAAATAAATCATGCTCCGACTTCATCACATAATGGTTCACCATACGTGCATTCTACAGGAATCACAAACTTCAACACAAGTATTTCTACAATCCACAACTACTCACTAGCATGTCTCTAATATCACCATCTTTATATCATAAAACTATTGCAAGGAATCAAACATGTCATATTCAGTGATCTACAAGTTTTATGTAGGACTTTATGACTAACCATGTGAATGACCAATTCCTGTCATCTCTCTAAATAGATATAAGTGAAGCAAGGGAGTTTAATTATTTCGACAACAAATATGCCCACGCTCTAACAAATATAAGTGAAGCAAAAGAGCATTCTACAAATGGCGGTTTTCTATGTAAAGAGAAATAGGTAATCCAAACTTTAAATGATATAAGTGAAGCACATGAAGCATTCTATAAAGCCATACTCAAAAGATATAAGTGAAGTGCAATGAGCATTCTATAAATCAACCAAGGACTATCTCATACCAGCATGGTTCATAAAAAGAAAAATAAAAACCTAAATGCAAAAGACGCTCCAAGACTTGTACATATCGCATGAACAAAATGAATCCGAAAACATACCGATACTTGTTGAAGAATGAGGGGATGCCTCCCAGGATCCCCAAGCTTAGACTCTTGAGTCGCCTTGAATATTTACTTGGGGTGCCTCGGGCATCCCCAAGCTTGAGCTCTTGCCTCTCTTCCTTCTTCTCACATCGAGACCTTCTCGATCATCGTACACTTCATCCACACAAAACTTCAACAGAAAACTCGGTAAGATCCGTTAGTATAATAAAGCAAATCACTACTATTAGTACTGTTGCAAACCAATTCATATTTTGTTTTTGCATTGTGTCTACTGTAGTATAACTTTTTCATGGCTTAATCCACTGATATAAATTGATAGGTTCATATAACAAGCAAACTATACATCAAAAACAGAATCTGTCTAAAATAGAACAGTCTGTAATAATCTGAACATTCACCATACTTCTGATATTTGAAAAATTCTACCAAAATTAGGAAAAATAAACAATTTATATAGGAAGACATTTCAGAAATAATCAAAACTATTTGATGTTCCAGCTAATAATGTAAAATCGCGCACTACAGCCAAAGTTTCTGTCCTGCACCGTACAAACCATCAAGCAAATCTAAACATCCTAAAGGCAAACCTTGGCACATTATTTTTATAATACAATGGAATTGTACAAGGGGATAATTATTTTTGTTGAAAAGTTTCTATAATCAAGATTCACAAAGTTCAAGGAGCTCTCCCACTTCAACAGTGCTTGTCTTTCTCACTTTCACTTTCCTTTTTGAAAAGTTTTGGGTTCCCCTCTTTATTTTTGTTGTTTTTAAACTATATGAAAGCACTCAACATAAATAAATGACTCTCTAAAACTTCCAATTTGTCTCCCTGGCAGTGCTTTCTTTAAAGCCATTAAGCTAGGCATATAGTGCTCAAGTAGTGAATCCACCCGGATCCCAAGGTATATCAAAGCCAATTTTGATTAACAATGATTTTTAATTTAGTAGTGAGCACAAAGCAACATATATCAAGCAATTACGAAGTCTAAGTCTCTTTCTATGCATCAGCATGTCATAAAAGAACTATTCATGCACACCTAGTAAAGGCCAATGCATAGTATAAACAGTTTCTTGCAATTTTATCATGTGGGAAGCATAGAGAGGTGGAGATATAGTTCCTCTCTCATAATAATTGCAAGTAGGAGAAGCAAGCACATGCATATTATATTCACTAAAATCATCATGTGTAACAGTAAAAGGCAACCCATCAATATAATCCTTAATAAGGGCAAACTTCTCCGATATAGTGTAGTTTGGAGAATTCAAAAAGATAATAGGACTGTCATGTGTGGGTGCAATAGCAACAATTTCATGTTTAACATAAGGAACTATAGCAAGTTCATCTCCATAAGCATAATTCGTATTGGCATCTTGGCCACAAGCATAGCAAGCATCATCAAAAAGGGATATTTCAAAAGAATCGATGGGATCATAGCAATTATCATAATATCCATCCTTCGGTAAGCATGAAGGGGAATTAAACAATGTATGAGTTGAAGAGTTACTCTAATTAGAAGGTGGGCACGGGTGATCAATCCGCTCTTCCTCCTTTTGTTCTTCACTCTCCTCCTCATCTTTTTCATCTAATGAGCTCACAGTGTCATCAACTTCTTCTTCCATAGATTCTTGCAAAATATTAGTCTCTTCTTGGACAGCGAAGACTTTCTTAATAAGCGCATTAATTTCGTAATTGTATTCATAATTCTCATAATAGTATTTCAGGATAGCTAAATTTTCAGGTCTATAAACAGCATCATCAAAATCTTCAAACTCTTTAAACATAGAATCAATTTCATAAGCACCGATAAAAGCAACAAATTCTTCTATTTGTTCCACATCATAGTAATCATATATACCATTAGCATAAGAAGCTAAGGTTTCATTATCATTAAATTCACATGAAAAGGGAAGGTGAGGAGCCTTCACCTTAGAGCAACAAGTATAATCATATCTCACGCATAGTTGCCTAGCATACCAATTCAATATATGAATTTCATCCCATAATAGTTTCCCTTTTTGAGTCAAGCGGTAATCCCTAAAGTATTCACGTTGATCCAACGTTACTCCCATTACATAATTGAATGGGGTTTTCTCAGGATTATTAAAGTAGTACATAATATCTTTCACATAACCAGCATCGAGGGTTTTAGGAGGTTCCCCATCTCCATGAGCAGAAAGTACATCTAATTTTTTTGGTATTTCGTGTTCCATATCCATAACTAAAGATAAAGAAAAACTAAGAACACAAAATAAAAATTACTTAGTGATAAAGCAAACAAGCACACATGAGAATATTCACCCCACGCTATTGCTCCTCGGCAACAGCGCCAGAAAAAGGTCTTGATAACCCACAAGTATAGGGGATCGCAACAGTTTTCGATAAGTAAGAGTGTCGAACCCAACGAGGAGCTAAAGGTAGAACAAATATTCCCTCAAGTTCTATCGACCACTGATACAACTCTATGCACGCCTTATGTTTGCTTTACCTAGAACAAGTATGAAACTAGAAGTACTTTGTAGGTGTTGTCGGATAGGCTTGCAAGAAAGTAAAGAGCATGAAAATAAAACTAGGGGCTGTTAAGGTAAAGAAGCAACTAAAGTAAATATAGCGAGTGTGGAAAAGTGGTGGCAGGAGTTGCGAAATTATCCCTAAGCAATTGACTACTTTACTAGACCGATAGCAAGTATTATGTGGGAGAGGCTACTGCTAGCATGTCATCCCTGACTTGGAATTCTATGCACTTATGATTGGAACTATTAGCAAGCATCCGCAACTACTAATGTTCATTAAGGTAAAACTCAACCATAGCATTAAGATATATTGGTCCCCCTTCAATCCCGTATGCATCAATTTCTATGCTAGGTTGAAGCTTCTATCACTCTTGCCCTCCAATACATAGTCCTATCAACATACAACTAACCCTATGGTGTGATCCACGCGCGCGCTCATATGATGGGCACCAAAGGACAGCAACATAACCACAAGCAAATTAAAGCAATCATAGCAATTCATCAACCACCGATAGGACAACGAAAATCTACTCAGACATCATAGGATGGCAACACATCATTGGATAATAATATGAAGCATAAGGCACCATGTTCAAGTAGATGGTACAGCGGGTTGCGCGAGAGTGGACCGCTGTAGATAGAGGGGGGGAAGGTGATGGAAATGTTGGTGAAGATGGCGGAGGTGTTGGTGAAGATCGCGGTGATGATGATGCTGGCCACAGCGGCGTTCCGGCGCCACCGGAGGAGAGGGGGAGAGGGGCCCCTTCTTCCTCTTCTTCCTTGACCTCCTCCGTAGATGGGAGAAGGGTTTCCCCTCTGGTCCTCGGCCTCCATGGCATGGGAGGGGCGAGAGCCCCTCCGAGATTGGATCTATCTCTCTGTTTCTCTCTGGTTCTGCGTTCTCTTCTGGCTCTGTTTCACCATTTCGTATATATGTGGAGATCCATAACTCCGATTGGCCTGAAACCTTTGCCGTGATTTTTTTTCCGAATATTAGGTTTCTTGTGGCAAAAGAAGTGCGTCAAACGCCTTACGGTGGGCTCACGAGGGTAGGGGGCGCGCCCTAGGGGGGGGCGCCCCCTGCCTTGTGACCACCTCGGGCACTGGTTCGCGTTGATTTTTCTTCCGAATTTTCCATATTTTCCAAAAATAAGCTCCGTTTGTTTTTATCCCGTTTGGACTTCGTTTGATATGGATATTCTGCGAAACCGAAAACATGCAACAGACAGGAACTGGCACTGGGCACTGGATCAATATGTTAGTCCCAAAAATAATATAAAAACTTGCCAAAAAGTATATGAAAGTTGAATAATATTGGCATGGAACAATAAAAAAATATAGATACGACGAAGACGTATCAGTCGACCACCAACGCTTGCCTCCCAGGGGTGGCTATGTGCGCTTGGTGATCGGACTGGTCGAATGTAATGGCAGTCTAGGACCACTTCAAATCACTGGGTGTCACCGGAGCGACCATGTTCACTTCTCTGTTGATGACTTTAAATCGACTTTTACTCTCAACGTCAGCGAAAATCATCAAGGTGGAATTCATGTGGGGATAACCATCATCATCCTCTTCCTCATCCTCAACCTTGTCTGCTTCCTTCTCCTTTTCCTTGGGTTGTTTCTCTCGGAACTGTTGGATTATGAGTCGACACTGTCGAATGGTATGCTTCGGGTAAATGAAATTACCCTCTTCATCTTTTTTGGTGTGGATGTGGCATGGCAAATCCAGCACATCATTTCCATCTTGATCTTTTACTTTCTTGGGGTTCCACGTCCCCTTGGGCTTCCCCTTGAACTTTCCCTGAGTCACAGCTAAGGCTTCACCATGGGCGGCTGGCTCGGCCTTACGCTTCTATTTCCGACTGGAGTTACCTCCTCTGGTTTCATGGGCGACTGTTTTGTGCTTGCCACTCCGATGTGGGTCTTCTTCTTCACCGTTGGCATACTTGGTGGCAATTTCCATCATCCGAGTCAGAGTCATATCTCCTGTCCGACCTAACTTCGTATTCAACTCCTGACACTTGACACCTTCTTTAAAGGCACAAATTGCCTGATGATCAGACACATTTTCCACTATGTGATGCAATGTGATCCATCTCTGGATATAATCCCTCAAAGACTCATTTGGTTTCTGCACGCAACACTGTAATTCGATCAGCCCTGCTGGCCGTTTGCAAGTACCTTCGAATGTTCTGGCAAATACTCGGGCAAGATCTTCCCAAGTATAAATACTGCCTGGTGCTAACTGATTCAGCCATGCTCTAGCCGAGCCCTCCAGCATCAGAGGAGGGTGTTTCATGGCCACTTCATCATTGCCACCACCAATCTGGACAACCACTCGGTAGTCTTCAAGCCAAGTATCAGGCTTGGACTCACCTGTGAACTTACTGACTCCAGTCGCCAACCTGAAGTTGGGGGGATCACTGCAGCCCTGATGGCTCTGCTGAAGCACTCCGGACCTGAGACATGCACCCTGCTACTGGTTGGTACATCTCTGTCACGACCCTCTCGGTGAGCTCTATTTCTGTCGACCAAGCCCTGACCGAGAATAGATCTCGCATCAATGCCCAGCTCTCTGGGGTCGACTGGAACCCCTCGCCCCATACTGTGAGGGCGTCTGTCATCATGTTGCCGAGGCACGTATGACCCACTCCTTGGGGGAGGTGTGGGCACTCGACAACGATCATCGCGATCGACTCGGTGATCATACTGCTCACGGTTTCTGTACTGATCTCGTCAGTCTCCACGTCCCTCACGCCTCGGGGGCAATCTTGGGCTGTGACCGACTGAAGTGGGTGTGCAACCATGGACCTGCTGTGGATTCTATTCCACGACTGAGATACTGTTGTATTCTGCTCTCCTGCTGCACGGAGCAAAGCTCAGATCTTCACCAGACCTCGACCAGCTTCTGATTGAGAAGGTTGGATCGACTCCGCTATCCGGGCTGCAACTACGAGATTCTGGATCGGAGTTCGGTACACCTGAGTCGGATGCGGAAAGAGTTGACGTCGACTGGATTCAGGAGCACTCTGTCAAGCACGTTCGTCGAGTGCGCGCTGGATATTCTCCAGTCGAGGGCGCTCTGCCAAGTTGGCCAGGCGCGCCTCCTCCAAAGCCTGGGCCTCAGGGGTTTCTCCAATGATAGGAGTGTGAAGTGCATCCATGTTCCGGCGGCGAAGTTCTTCTCTCCGCTGCGAGGAGAGGGGTTCGGGGCGGTACTCTTCATGAATGCGTGACGGATCGCCGTTCCCATCGCCTCCGTCTTCACGGGTGAAGCCAGGAGGACTGCATGGTCCATTGACCATCAAAACTTCTGCCACGGGGTTGCTGCTATCGCACTCGGATGCGGTCTCTATGGAGCCAGTCGACAGATCGAACAAGCTGTAGAGGGTTTCGTCGGGCTCGATAGTTGCGACTTGAGGGGTGGCCGACTGATGAGCCACTGCATGCTTCACCCACCGCTGAAGCCTCGACCGACAGGAACGTTTGCTCCGGCGAGCCGCAGGGAGGGGGGAAGCCATAGGAGCCGATCGATACTGGGTCGACGGCTGCCGCAGGAGGACGGCGCGGACGCACGCGCGAAAGTGCATCGCCCCACTGACGGGGAGTGCGTCGACGTCGAGTGGAGCCTCCTAAGGCCAAGCAGAGTCGTCGGCGACAAACACGAGCGCGCCGAGACGGATCTCGTGGCCCTCAGCCAAACCTCCGCTTGAAACCATGATGAAGGGGTTCGAAAAAATTGCAACTTCTCCAAAAATTCGCTAAGACACCTGCCCCACGGTGGGCGCCAACTGTCGTGGTTCTAAGTCTGATAGTAGAATGGGGGGTAGGTATGTAGAGGCAAGATCCTAGCTATGGAGGAGTTTTACACGCGAGTTTTACGAGTTCAGGCCCTTCTCGGAGGAAGTAACAGCCCTACGTCTCGGAGCCCGGAGGCGGTCGACTGGATATATGCATGTGAGTTACAGGGGGTGTGAACCCTTGTCCCTAGGAGGGGGGTGTCTTATATAGAGTGCGCTAGGACCCCAGCTCCCCTCCGTTACACAAGGTTCAATGTTCATAAAGGAGGAGCGTTACTAGTAATATCCGAAGTAAAGTGATATAAATGATTATTAAAGCTATGACTTAAATCCTGACCGTTGCAGAGTGAGTGGCTTCACATCTTCTGGTGGTCGAGTGGTTGTTCGCATGGTCGAGTGTACTGTCGAGTGGAACATAGCTTTTGGGTCGAGTGGATGATGATTTCTCTTCGACTGCTTCTGGTTCTTTTAGAGATGTCCTTGGGGAGGGTATCTTGGACAGATCCATGACCCTACCCTAGATACGTAGCTTCGTCACGAAACGCCTCCCCCTGTCTCCTCGCCTCCTTGGGCGGACGACCCTGAGGTGTCATCACGGAGGATTTCTCCTGATCCACTGAGGCCACAAGGTAACCCTTCGGACACCCGAAGTCCGTAGCATTTGTCTCCTAAGGAGAGCAACAGAAAGAGTTCGGGACTGTCCGGTGCGCAACCGGACGCACTCATGGGTCTTTTGGAGCAAGCGGCTATTTCAAAGGCGCATCATACTTTAATGGCTATGGTGGTTGAGAGGATTTCATCTACCCAGAGTGGGTTGCATCATGCTTTTATGAGTCTGCTAAGAGGCTTTGAGGTACACAAAGTAATATATAAATTTTTTGACGGTACCGCACATGCTAGGTGTGCTCTATATAGATAGTAGACCCTGAGACTCTGGCTGCTGTCCAGAGGCGGCAAACAGAGGATTGTAGTCCCAGGTAATGATCGCACTGCTTTCATGTGCAGGCAGCTGATGGTCCGGTGGCTAGCCGGACTGCTAAGTTTGCCGGACTTAGCCGGCTACTTGACGCGGCAGATGCTGACATTGCGCTTGTGAACAAGCGGCTTGACGAGGCACAAGGTATGTATTTTCAGGTGGTCAACAAATATTAAGAGGAGCATGATGCTAGTATCTATAATATGCTGTGACTGCAGATGGAGTTGCTGCCGTGGAGACCCCTCGGGCAGAGCTTGCCCGAGCCAAGGAACAAGCCAGGAGGAGTGATGTGGCTGCCCTAAAGGTGGCCGAAGAGTTAAGAGCCGAACGGGCTGCTCATCGCCAGAGTGAAGATAAAATAGCCAAGATGGTCGTTGAGCTGAAGGATGCCGCCGACCGGTATGAGCTTCTTGAAAAGGAAAGCCAAGCGAGAGCGGCGGACCTGGAGAAAGCCATGGTAGTAGCCAAGGAGACCCGCTATAAGATCAGAGCGGCGAAGGAGGAGCTTCGTCAAGCCGGAGATATCATGGCTGGGAAGCCCTTTTTGTTGCGGACGAAGTTTGGAGATCCGAAGTATGCCCCTCTGGATCAATTATGGAGTGCTGTAGATGCGTATTCGGACCTGGCGATGAGTGCTGCTGATGCGACTGAGTTTTTCAAAGATCAAAAAGATCACGAAGTGGAAAAGTTCTTCTGGTCGCAGTTCAGTGCTCCAACGCATCCGCTGCTGTTAAATGAGCAAATGGACGAGTGGGCTAAGATCCATAGGTTGTCCGGGCTTGCCATGAGGCCTGTCGTGGATCATCTTTGGCAGGAAGGACCAAGGCCGAGTAGTTATTTTGGTTTAGTGCAACGATTCCTTGGTGCTGTGCCCCATATAGACGCTATAAAGAGGTTTGCATGCATGGAGGGTGCGCGGATGGCTCTTGCCCGTGTTAAGACATACTGGGCGGAGATGGATGCCACCGCTATTGCAACCCGGGGTCCGGCCGTAGGCCAGGTCTCGTCCGAGCACTATTTTCAAGAAGTCCTAGAAGGCGCTCGTTTAATAGAGGCTCAGTGCTCGAAGAGTATCATGTTCGTGTGACATGTATCCCCATTGTAAAAACAATGCTATTTGGATTATAAAGGCTGTGTTTATACTTTTGCCTGAAAGTATTATGATGCCTCCTGTGCGGCCATTTTATGTATGTATATAACCTAAAAGTTTGCAGTCGTCGGCTTCAGCCCCCACGCATATAATGCGGGTGTGTTCGGAAAAGCGCGTATGCACACTTGATCCAACGTCTTGGTCCATTAAGGAGGTGATAGCGCGGCTAACAAGGCAATCGGACTATATTGCTTTAACACTTTCACTTAGCCATAGGAGTTTGACAGTGGGGCTACTATATAGCCCCTGGTACTTCCACGCTTATCCGAATACGGTGCGCGTACATACATGACCGGGAAACCGGTCCTTCGTTGGTGCGGAGGAATCGGGAAGATTCTGCTAAGTCCTCGAGTGGTTGACCAGTCTCATGCTTTATCATGACAGTCAATTTTCCGCTTTCTCTACTGAGGTGCTCATCCAGATGAACCAGGGCACAATCGCAGTAGTTCTCCCGGTGCCACCTTAGCCGATAGAGCGGAACGAAAGGTAGCAAAACACGGGAGCCGGGCAAACCCAACTATTGACCAAAGACATGATTTGGAGCTGATGCATATAAGGCCAAACTCGCGACACCGAACACTCCCTAAGGTATTCGGTCTTTACAACGTATACTGGGCTAAGTAACGCCCTCGATAATAAGCCCTGAAATTCCAGGTACGTGCATTAGTCTGACGTGACGAAATGTCAATAACGCCAGTATCCCTCTTGGTTATGTTCAGTATCCTGAGGGTGTGAAGCAACAAGAGACAGTAAAAAAAGGTTTCCATAGGGTCTTAATCTAAAAAGAAACCTTTGGACGGGGCCCTGCTGCACGTCTGCGCATGTGTCTCCGTTGTGCCGTGTCCTGGAAGGGTATAGCACGATGATCATCTGTAAGAGAGAAAATCCCAGGTGAAAGTTTTTGTTCGAAAAATGGTTATTCTTAATAAACCATGAAAATTCAATCTAAATAAGATCAAGCCGAACTGTAGTCCTTTTTACATGTGGGAAGGCCCTAGCACCACCTATGGGGTTATATCCGTCGACCCAGTCTTAGGTTTATTTGAGCTGTTACAGCTAGTGGTGCGCCGGACTCCTCTAGCCGTGTCCACGGTCTTGATGATCGATCATTTATTCTGGTTGGAGAGGGCGTTCGGTGTTCGGCTGCTAAAGCCGTGACACGTTCTTCTGCACGTAAGGATCGTTTTGTGTTTCCGCTAACTATGATGATGCCACATGGACCGGGCATCTTAAGCTTAAGATAAGCGTAATGCGGTATTACATTAAAACGAGCGAAGGCCGTTCTTCCGAGTATTGCTTGATAGCTGCTTCAGAATGGAGCAATGTCGAAGGTTAACTTTTAACTTCGGAAGTTGTCGGGAGAACCGAATACAACCTCTAGTACTAGAGGGCCTTTGCAGCGGGTCTCATGGCCTGATATTACTCCTCTAAAGGTAGTATTGCATTGGCTGATTCTTGTCGGGTCTATCCCCATTTTGCGGACTGTGTCCTGATATATCAGATTAAGACAACTGTCGCCATCCATAAGGACTCGGGTGAGATGGTATCCTTCAATTATTGGGTCTAGTACCAAGGCAGCCGATCCTTCTTGCCGGATACTAGTCGGGTAATCCCCGTGATCAAAAGTGATCGGGCAGGCCGACCAAGGGTTGAACTTGGGAGTAGAGGGCTCCACGGCGCATACGTCTCGGAGTGCGTGTTTGCTCTTCCTCTTCGTTACGTGAATCATGTTCACTGTTTTGACCTCTGGTGGGAATTTTTTCTGTCCCCCAGTGTTCGGCTGGCGAGGCTCATCCTCGTCTTCGCTTGGTGTCTCCCTCCCCTTGTGTTCGGCGTTTAGCATGCTAGCCTGCTTGAAGACCTAGCATTCTCTGTTGGTGTGATTTGTCGGTTTGTCAGAGGTGCCATGAATCTGACATAATCTATCTAGAATCTTGTTTAGGCTAGATGGTCCATCTCTGCTGCCTTTGAATGGCTTTTTCCGTTGGCCGGGTCGAGAGCCCCTGAATCTGGCGTTTACCGTCGTGCTGTCTAGGTTGTCTTTGTTGTTTCAACGCTTTCTCTTATTGCATCGCGGTTTTCCGTTGCCATCCCTGACTTCGGATGTATCTGGGTCGCTGGCACCGCTACGGGCCAACCAACTGTGTTCGCCTGTGCAAAAGCGGGTCATAAGGTTTGTTAGGGCTGCCATTGTCCTCGGCTTTTCCTAGCCGAGGTGTTTGGAGAGCCATTCGTCCTGTACACTGTGTTTGAAAGCCGCTAAGGCTTCGGCATCCGGGCAGTCGACAATTTGATTCTTCCTAGTGAGGAATCTGTTCCAAAGCTTTCGGGCTGACTCTCCAGGCTGTTGAATTATATGACTTAAATCGTCTGCATCCGGAGGTCGGACATAGGTCCCTTGAAAATTAGCCCTAAAAGCATCCTCAAGCTCTTTCCAACTTCCAATTGAGTTTTCGGGGAGGCTCTTTAGCCAGTGCCGAGCTGGTCCTTCCAACTTGAGGGGCAAGTATTTGATGGCGTGGAGATCATCTCCGTGAGCCATGTGGACATGAAGGATAAAGTCCTCAATCCATACTCCAGGGTCTGTCGTTCCGTCGTATGCCTCTATGTTCACGGGTTTGAATCCTTCTGGAAATTCGTGATCCAGAACCTCATCGGTGAAGCATAGGGGTTGTGCGGCACCCCTCTATTTGGATGTGTCATGGCATTCTAACGGTTGTAGTGTTCGGTTTTGATTCTATGTAGGAGCGCGCTTCCTAGATCCGTAGATGGATCTAGTCATACCGGCTTTTTGGTGCAAGTCCTCACGTAAATCGTGTGCTGACTTATGTGTGACATCGTTAGCCGCCCTATCCCGGCCACCGAGTGGTCGATCCGGCTGATCGCCCATTTTATTCTTCGGCTGTGTAGGCTCTAAAGCCTCATCATCAAATTCAGGCAGTAGCTTTCGCTTTGGATAGCTCTTTGTGTGGCGGCTGCCACCGTACTTTTCTTCAGTGTTGAGCACTTTGTTCCATCTACTGTTGAGTGTATTTTGCGCGGCCTTAAGCCTTTGCTTCTGCTTCTTCAGACTCCTCGCGCTGGCAATAAGCCTTCTATGGAGGTCCTCTTGCTCCAAGTGCCTTTCCGGGATGATGTGTGCATCGTCGTCCGGACTGTTCCCCTCTCCGGAGACAGGTTGATGAGCTTTACCCTCGGCATCGCTGTGATCGGACAGCGGCTCCGTACTATGTTCGCTGTCCGCTAGTTCATCCTGCTTTGTCGCTGGGTCCATGTGGTCGTCATTTGCTTTGGAGTAGACCGCGGTATTATTCTTTCTTGCGTTTTATCGTTGTTTTTGTCGAGGCGGGATTTGGAGCGGCGCCTACGTCGTCACTTTTGTTGCTTCTCAAGGGAATTATACTCCAGTGCATCCTTCCATTCCTCGTCACTGTTTTCTTTGGGTGTATCCACCATGTATATATTGTGTGATGAAGTGGTTGTCCAGCGCCCTATGGGTGGTGGTTCCTGTTCCTCTCCTGCATCGTCATCCATACCGTCGATGTCTTCGGAGCCGAAATCAAGCATGTCGGTTAAGTCGTCGACAGTGGCTATTAAGTGGGTGGTGGGTGGGGAATGAATTTCTTCGTCGTCCGCTTCCCACTCAAGCCGGACATAGTTCGGCCAAGGGTCTCCTAACAAGGAGAGAGACCTCAATGAATTTACCACGTCACCCATGGGCGAGTGCTAAAAGATATCCGCGGAGGTAAACTCCATGATCGATGCCCAATCAGATTCGATAGGCACGGACATAGGCGGTTCGGAGCCTATGGCCGGGGACGAATCCAAGGGTCCGGTAACACAGGTCTCATAGGAGGTGAAGTAGTATTCGGCTCTATCGTCGTTGGGTGTGCGGCCTCCGTGGCGGGGTCCATCCACCCGTCCTCGGATGGCACAGTCTGCTCCGGATTGAGGGCCGGAGTAGCCACAGGTGTGATCCCCCGAACACTGTCTGGCGGCAGAGCTAAGTCATGCTCGTCATGACTTTGCAGCACACCTGACACGGGCTCGAATCCGTCGAAGATCAAGTCTCTGCAGATGTCTGCAGTATAGTTTAAGTTTCCAAACCTGCCTGACGGCCAGGGGCGTAGCTCTCGATCTGCTCCAGATGGCAAGCGAGTTGGCCCGTAGTGCGAAGCAGCCGAATACGAAGATCTGTTCGGGGAGAAAAACCTCACCCTGGATCGCATCGTTGCCGATGATCGAAGGAGCCATCAAACCTTACAGTGACGTCACAGTGGAACTCTCAATGAAAGCACCAATGTTGGTGTCAGAACCGGCGGATCTCGGGTAGGGGGTCCCGAACTGTGCGTCTAAGGCGGATGATAATAGGAGGCGAGGGACACAATGTTTACCCAGTTTCGGGCCCTCTCGATGGAGGTAATACCCTACTTCCTGCTTGATTGATCTTGATGATATGAGTATTACAAGAGTTGATCTACCACAAGATCGTAGAGGCTAAACCCTAGAAGCTAGCCTATGGTTATGATTGTTGTTGTCCTACGGACTAAACCCTCTGGTTTATATAGACACCGGAGGGGGCTAGGGATACACAGAGTCGGTTACAAGGGAGGAGATCTACATAACCGAATTGCCAAGCTTGCCTTCCACGCAAAGGAGAGTCCCACCCGGACACGGGACGAAGTCTTCAATCTTATATCTTCATAATCCAACAGCCCGGCCAAAGTATATAGTCCGACGGTCCGAGGACCCCCTAATCCAGGACTACCTCAGACGGCCCAGATGTAGCTACTAGGCTTAATTCCGAGGCCGTAATTGGTCGTGAGTTAGCGGGCCGTAAATGGGCTATATACAAACAGGTCGTTAACAGGCTTTCTGTGGGACGGCCCATTACCTTTTGACCAAGTCAAACAGGCCCGCCTTTTAACCGAAATGGGCCTCTGTTTGGCCGTGCCACATGTCAACGTATCATAGGCGCCTCATGTCCAATGAATGGATGACATCTGTCCCAACGGTGAGCAACACGTGTTTCCTCCGGCCGATGAGAATTTTACACGTGGAAAATCCTTATTTATCCGGGCTATTAGCGGGTTATCGGATCCAAAACGGACCCGATAGCTTAACGGCGACCCGTTACAGTGGATGTGACATGTCGGTCACCCTTGACGAAAGCACTTCCATGACGCGCGATTTATCGTCATGGAAGTGGACACTTCCGTGATGATAATTTTGGTAATGTCATGGAACACTTCTACGGTAGCACATGTATGACTATCTTGATTCTGTCATAAAATTGTCATGGATGTACATGCATGACAGAAAATGTGACCTACTCTGACAAACATGTATCATCATGGAAGTATATTTTCTGTAGCGTGTGGTTTTGTCTCGAGAAGTGTTTAGCTCTCCCTCAATCTTATCACTCTCCTTCTTGTTTGATACGGAGGCCTTAGCTTGCATTTTCTTCGGAGGTGATGGGTCTGCCTTCTCAACCTCAATCTCTTCGTCAGTTTTATCATATTTGGCTTGTTGCTCGGGTAGAGCATTTTCTTCATCAGACTTGTTCAAAAATATATCAATGACATCTGGTTCTTGGGTAGCTAGAGTAGGAAATATAACCTCCGCAGGCTCAGCTTGCTTCATGGGTGCATCTTCGTGAGGAGGTGATGGTGGAATCTACTGCAGAGGAGTACTAGAGTCAATAGGAGCATCAACAGCAGTCTGAGGATGGTGATCCTTGATTCCCTTCGGCTTGCTGGATCTCTTCCTAGCCTTTTGACACTTTTCTTCCTTGATTCTCCTTCGAGCAAGTTCAACATCGTGATCAATTTCATCATTCCTTCAGTCACACAGCTGAGATACTCCCGTTTTTAGATGTGAGTATCACTCAATTCTTTCATTCCTCATAACACTGAGAGCCTTTGTGAGCTCAATAATCTCTTTGTTCAGCCCTTTCTGTTCATATTCAGTGTTGGCATCCCTCCTCATTTTCTCGAGGGTTTGCTTGTCCTTGACAGCCTGATTGAGCTTCTTGGTAATTTTCCTCAGCTCGATGAAATGATTCGTTATATTTTGGTAACATCATCAGGAAGCCCAAACTGCTCAAATCAACTGATTTTGCATCGTAAGCAGCACTCTCAATTACATCAATCATGAGGTTGAAATCATATTTATGTTCCTCTGTGGGAGCAGGAACACTTGGTATGGCTTTCATGGTAGAATCTCCAGCTTTCCCTTCAGATGGCAGTTTGTCAGGGACTGAAGTGGGTGCATGTCCTGGTGATTTCATTGGTGGGGGTGATACTTTCACTGGCGGGGGATTCATGTATGGCTTGTTCGGAAGAGTACGTTGATCATACATAGGTTTTTTATCGGGAGCATCTTCATCGGAACACTCATCAGACGATTCAAGTGCGGCCTTCTTGGATTTCCTAGCCACATATTTCTTTCGGGAAGCATGATGCTTTTTCTTTTGCACGTCTTGCTGAGTCAGCGCGATGTTTTTAGCTTCGACTTGATTTTTCTTAATTTGCCTAGCATCTCGCTTTTCTTTTGCCTTCTCCCTCTTGGCAACTTCTTCAGGAAAATCAGTGATAATTTTGAGGGATTCTTGGTGAGTGTTTAAAGGCGCTGGTGGTCTGACTTTTCCATCATCTGGCCCAAGGCAATTCTCAGCAATGTAGTCATTCCAAGGAGGAGTGAAAGTAAACAGGATTTGATATTTCTCGTGAACGTTTTCATAGTTGAACCATTTCTTCGCCCAGTGACGGCAAATCCTTTGCAGCCTGTTATTTTGTTTGGTTGTTGTTTCAACTCCAGGTGGAGTTCTGTAGCCCTCTGGCTCAAACATCTCAGTAGTGGTATTTTTCTCTCTGCCACGACCACCCTTCTTTGGATTTCCATCGGAGAGGAGAGTCAGGGCATCAGTTACTAGTTCATCCTCTGGCTGACTGTGAGCCAAGGGAATTTCATCCTCATCTTCTTCGGATTCTGACTCGGATTGTTTTCGGTGTCCTGGGTGGCTTTGATGATTTTCCTCCAGCAGTCAATCCCATTCGGTCTGACCTTTGTGGTGGCTGATGCAGTTCCCCATCAGAATCTATATACTCATCCGAACTTAGTGCCATGACCACCCTGTGAAACAAAGTAGATATGAGGGAAGACAAGGTAGGGTCATAAACATGCATGGAAGAATCTTTGATAGAAAAATGAATGTGTTTCAGAAGGAACAGAGGAGGCCATGGTATATTTTGGAGAAGATGTCATTGATAGATTTGCAACATGCCATAGAATGATCAAGGCAAAGTAAAACTATCTAATCTTTCAGATGATTACTCATGAACCCTAGATCGAGGAAAACTAGTACGAGGGAGAAGCTACAAACCATAACAGTCATAACCTAATGAATCCTCAGGATCTACCACAAAGAAATAATTCAATGAAAAACCGTCAATAAGAAATGCCCTAGAACATAACAGAGGATAGGGGCAGTTCCAGATCCAGGTGCCCTATCTTGGCAGCATGCATTCGCTACGACAATGCAGGAAGGAAGATTTACCGCACTGGTGCGACCAACGGTGACGAGACTTCACCGATGTTGCACGATGACGCACTTCAACAGAGTTACTTTGGGCTCGGGCTCGGGAGAAGGTGTATCAGGGTTTGAGGAACGAGTGAGGAACAAGACACCTGTTGGTGCAACAAACCTTCGTGTATGTTGCCCGGACTGTACACAGGCGGAATGGCGAGGGTACAACAGTAACAAGCTTCCAAGACAAGGCCAAGCAAAAGAGATAGCTCTTTGAGGAATCAAAGTGCAGATCAAAAAGACCAAGACAAGCCAAGGAAACAAGATGTCAGTAAGGAAAGACCTCCCTTACCGGGCAGGCGAGCCTGGTCAAGTCGAGGCCTCACCAAGAACTAGTCCTAGGATTTCCCCAGCACGCTTGCCGGGGCCGCCAAGGGTGAGTCGCCCCACCAGGACTCCACCGCTCCACCGCATAGCAACGCAAGTCACTAGTCAGTGTGGTGTCGAGCCCCAAGTGATTAAGTGGATGTCATTCGGCATGTGGCAGCCTTTTGGAAGCAGACAGGTAGAAGATTGTTAACTGGCGCAGCAGGCTTGCCGGGCTTCGTCCATAGCGTGACACCTAGTAGTGCATTTAATGCACTTTGTCCTAACTGCCACAGTTAGGTATGATAGAAATGTTGGCTATCTAATCAGTAGATAATGAATGATTTGCCACTTTGGTAACCCCTTGGCCTATAAGAGGAGGACCATGGCAACCCAAAAAGGATTCTGACCCTTGTATACTCACACGAGCGTAGCTGCTCTCCCCGAGGCGACCTTACCAGACCCAAGCATTGCGTGTTCGTCGCGGTCCTCCCCTCAATCCACTAAAGCAGGAGTAGGGTTGTACGCTTCTCAGCGGCCCGAACCCGGGTAAAGACCACCAACGTTACCCTTGTCGTGTGGTGATACGTCTCCGTCGTATCTATAATTTTTGATTGTTCCATGCTAGTATTATACAACTATTTTTGGGACTAACATATTCATCAATGGGCACTGGATGAGGATGAGGATCCGTCGTCAATCTCGTTGTTCCATCAGATCAGCGGGGTGAATATGTAGGTCCCATGCAAGAAATGGGAATGAAATTCGAACATCTGGGCGTCGTGACTCGGCGGAGAACATCGAGAAACTTGGTTTTTAAATTCATGTAAATATAAAACTCGCCTGGAAATCATGAAACTTGGCATGGTGTATTGTCATGGCACTAATATGCCGTGGTAAAAAATTGGGTCGATTTGGAACAAATTTTGGTATAAGCTTCTTGCAAACCGGAGCTTCTCTCAAGAAGGCTCGTGGTTCTAAGATGGAACGTGTCACCTTTGAGTGTGAAACGATATACGCTGCCCCCCTTGAGTTTCTTTAGAGAGGAAACATAGAACTACATGAGGCACTGTTAAATTTTGGAATTATTCTGGGTTCGTTTGGCCTTTTTTATACATTAATTGAGTTTATGGTCATTTAATGTGCATAATTCAAATTTGAACTACAAGCACATGCTCCCATGCACCAAAGTTGGTTGAAAAATCGCATGTGTGTCCTCGAGTGAATTTCTAGGTCCCATGCAAGAAATGGGAATGAAATTCAATCATCTAGGCATCGTGGCTCGATAGAGTACATTGAGAAACTTGGTTTTAAAATTCTTGTAAATCCAAAACACACCTAAAAATCATGAAACTTGGCATGGTGTCATGTCATGGTACTACCATGCCGTGGTAAAAAAATTGGCCGAATAGGAACAAATTTTTGTATAAGCTTCTTGCAAACCGGAGCTTCTCTGAAGAAGGCTCGTGGTTCTGAGAGGGAACGTCTCACCTTTGAGTGTGAAAAAATATATGCTGCCCCCTTGAGTTTCTTTACAAAGGCAACATAGAACTACATGAGTGCCCTGTTAAATTTTGGAATTATTCCAGGTTAGTTTGGCCTTTATTATACATTAATTGAGTTTTTGGTCATTTAATGTGCATAATTCAAATTTGAACTACAAGCACATGCTCCCGTGCACCAAAGTTGGTTCAAAAATCACATGTGTGTCCTCGGGTGAATTTCTAGGTCTCATGCAAGAAATGGGAATGAAATTCAAACATCTGTGCATTGTGGCTCAGCCGAGAACATTGAGAAACTTGGTTTTAAAATTCTTGTAAATCCAAAAGACGCCTGAAAATCATGAAACTTGGCATGGTGAAATGTCATGGTACTACCATCCTGTGGTAAAATTTGGCAGAATAGAAACAAGTTTTGGCACAAGTTTCTTCCAAACCAGAGCTTCTCTCAAGAAGGCTTGTGGTTCTGAGAGGGAATGAGTCACCTTTGTGTGCATAATTCAAATTTGAAATACAAGCACATGCTCCAGTGCACCAAACCTGGTTGAAAATCACATGTTTGTCCTCGGGTAAATTTCTAGGTCCCATGCAAGAAATGGGAATGAATTTCAAACATGTGGGCGTCGTGGCTCGGCTAGAAACATTGACAAACTTGGATTTTTAATTCTCGTAAATCCAAAACATGCATGAAAATAATAAAACTTGGCTTGGTGTCATGACATGGCACCAACATGCTGTGGTAATTTTGTTGTCCAATTTGCGAAGGCGCACACATTAACAATCAACAAAGTTATTTTGGAACAAGTGCTGTCACGTTACAATCGGAAACACATATTATTGAAACCGTGGGAGTTCTATTTACCATTTACGTGCCACCACGCGTCCCCTTTTTTATTAGCTAAGAGGCGCCGTGCAGGGTAGCCATTCGAGTACGAGAGGCATGCGATCAGACCCCTGCGTGTTCTTATCGCGAGGAGAGCCCTTTGACCTCCATCTGCTGTCCACCTCTCTCCCAAGGTCTCCATTAATGGCGCCCGAGCCTCTGTCTAATGGTGTGGCTATGTCTCACTTGACTGAGACATAAGAGAGAGAAAAGAAAATCTGAAAAGAAAATTTTGCACGGATCTTGATGTTAGATCCGACGGACCTATATAGCATCTACTACGACTTATAGCAAGACTGATTAATATAATAAGGACGATGAGAGTGAATAATAATTGTCTTACATAATTAGGAAGATAATTTAAAAAGCCACATGCGGCTACGCCCGAAATACACAAGGGAAAATGAAGAAGGAAGACGCAAACAATGATCTAGCTCGCTGATCTCCACTTTCTTTATGCGCTGCAGGTCGCGGACACTAGTTCTCGCAGTGAGCGGTGATGATCTCTTTCATTAGTTTCATGTCCTTAATATGCTGCTTGGCATCTTCCTCGGATTCCTCCACCAGCCTTTTGCGCTCGATGCGGAGCATAGCATTCTCGTCCATAAGTTTCTTGACGATGATGTCCGTCCTCTGCAACAAGGCAGCAGTCTCCACCTCCTGCTTCGCCCTTCCAGCGATCTTTGCCCTCAGCTGGTCGCGCTCGACCCGGAGCTTCACATTGTCCTCCCCTAGTTGTCAGATGACACAAGTAGCCTCATCCTGCAAACTCGCCCAGTCGGAGATCTGATCCATCTGGCTATGGACGATTGCATGCATGGACCTGTAAGAGTCCTTGCCTGCTCGCGAGAAATTTTCCCAGGCCACCGCGGTGCGGTGCTACCTCCGTGCTTCTTCGGCGGCGCGGCGGGACATCTCTGCTGCTTCCATTGCGCGGCCGAACTAGTCTGCTACATCGACGGGGCGGCGGGACCTCCGTGCGGCTTCGGCGGTGTGTCGGGACCTCTGTGCTTCTACTGCTACGCGGCTGGACATGTCTCGTGCTTCCTCTTCCATGCCGCCTCTCTTTGGTGGAAATCTCTCGACCCAGAACTCACGTTGGCCATTGCAGACGCAAGGGAACGATGCTGAATGACTTGATTGTTTTTTGTGGATGAGGAGTTGAGGAGGAATGTGCAGTCATCTTGGCATAGTAGTATTTATAACCGAGTAGTACTAATGTGCTCCTCAACAACAACAAAAAACAAATCGATTCCCACCAAAAGAAAGAGTCATGTCCCTTTTCATATGATTAAAAATGCCAGGTCTCGAATTTCAATTTTTGAATCCACGTTATGTTGAATTCGAATTTATCGTTAGGTGAACTTGCGGTTTATAAGAACATTTTACTCCACCCTATGAACATATATATTATCGTCTACCATATGGACTAAATTTGAATTAATTTTCCTTATTTGAATACGATTGTTGTCAAGTTATACAATCATTTAAATATTATCTTGATAACAAAAAACATGCATATAGCAGTAATCATATTTCACTATGAACTACATGTAACAAATGATCTCCAATTCAAATATTTGTATCCATTTTATGTTGAATTCAAATCAGAGTACATCAGTTTATGTGGCAAGATGGTTGGGATAATCTAAACCCTGTTTTCATATGTATATATATTTTGGTTGAATTGGGACATGTTTTGGTATTAGCTTTTCTTGCAAAACCGAAGATTCTCTCAACAAGCCTCGTGGTTCCGAGAGGGAACGTGTCACCTTTGTGTGCGATACAATATATGCTGCCTCCCCCATGATTTTCTTTCAGGGGCAACATAGAACTATATGAGTGCCCTGTTAAATTTTAGAATTATTCCGGGTTTGTTTGGCCTTTTTTATACATCAATTGAGTTTTTGGACATTAATGTGCATAATCCAAATTTGAACTGCAAGCACATGCTCCGGTGCACCAAAGTTGATTGAAAAATCACATGTGTGTCCGTGGGTGAATTTGTAGGTCCCATGCAAGAAATGGGATTGAAATTCAAACATTTGGGCGTCGTGACTCAGCCGAGAACATCGAGAAACTTGGTTTTTAAATTCATGTAAATCTAAAACTCTCCTGGAAATCATGAAACTTGGCATGGTGTCATGTGATGGCACTAACAAGATGTGGTAAAAAAATTGGGCTGATTTGTAACAAGCTTTGGTATAAGCTTCTTGCAAACCGGAGCTTCTCTAATGAAGGCTCGTTGTTCTAAGAGGGAACGTGTCCCCTTTGAGTGTGAAACGATATACGCCGCCCCCGCTTGAGTTTCTTTACAAAGTTAACATAGAACTACATGAGTGCCCTGTTAAATTTTGGAATTATTCTGGGTTTGTTTGGCCTTTTTATACATTCATTGAGTTTATGGTCATTTAATGTGCATAATTCAAATTTGAACTACAAGCACATGCTCCCGTGCACCAAAGTTGGTTGAAAAATTGCATGTGTGTCCCCGGGTGAATTTCTAGGTCCCATGCAAGAAATGGAAATGAAATTTAAACATCTGGGCATCATGGCTCGGTAGAGAACATTGAGAAACTTGGTTTTAAAATTCTTGTAAATCCAAAACATGCCTAAAAATCATGAAACTTGGCATGGTGCATGTCATGGTACTACCATGCCATGGTAAGAAAATTTCCCGAATAGGAACAAATTCGGTATAAGCTTCTTG
The DNA here is from genome assembly GCF_003073215.2 of Triticum urartu. Lineage (NCBI taxonomy): Eukaryota > Viridiplantae > Streptophyta > Magnoliopsida > Poales > Poaceae > Triticum > Triticum urartu. The sequence continues at coordinate 373,304,141 of NC_053025.1, read as the reverse complement.
CAAACGGGAGCTTCTCTCAAGAAGGCTCGTGGTTATGAGTGAGAATGTGCCACCTTTGAGTGCGAAACAATATACACTGCCCCCTTGAGTTTCTTTACAGAGGCAACATAGAACTACATGAGTGCCCTGTTAAATTTTGGAATTATTCCAGGTTCGTTTGGCCTTTATTATACATTAATTGAGTTTCTGGTCATTTAATGTGCATAATTCAAATTTGAACTGCAAGCACATGCTCACGTGCACCAAAGTTGGTTCAAAAATCTTATGTGTGTCCTCGGGTGAATTTCTAGGTCCCATGCAAGAAATGGGAATGAAATTCAAACATCTGGGCATCGTGGCTCGGCCGAGAACATTGAGAAACTTGGTTTTAAAATTCTTTTAAATCCAAAACACTCCTGAAAATCATGAAACTTGGCATGGTGTCATGTCATGGTACTACCATGCTGTGGTAAAAAAATTGGCCGAATAGGAACAAGTTTTGGTATAAGCTTCTTACAAACTGGAGCTTCTCTCAAGAAGGCTCGTGGTTCTGAGAGCGAACATATCACCTTTGAGTGCGAAACAATATATGATGCCCCCCTTGAGTTTCTTTATAGAGGCAACATAGAATTACATGAGTGCCCTGTTAAATTTTGGAATTGTTCCAGGTTCGTTTGGGCTTTTTTATACATTAATTGGGTTTCTGGTCATTTAATGTGAATAATTCAAATTTGAACTACAAGCACATGCTCCCTGCATCAAAGTTGGTTGAAAAATCTTATGTGTGTCCTCGGGTGAATTTCTAGGTCCCATGCAACAAATGGAATTTAAATTCAAACATCTGGGCATCGTGGCTCGGCAGAGAACATTGAGGAACTTGGTTTTAAAATTCTTGTAAATCCAAAACATGCCTAAAAATCATGAAACTTGGCATGGTGCATGTCATGGTACTACCATGCTGTGGTAAAAAATTTGGCTGAATAGGAACAAGTTTTTGTATAAGCTTCTTGCAAACCGGAGCTTCTCTCAAGAAGGCTCGTGGTTCGGAGAGCGAATGTATCACCTTTGAGTGCAAAACAATATATGCTGCCCCCCTTGAGTTTCTTTATAGAGGCAACACAGAATTACAGGAGTGCCCTGTTAAATTTTGGAATTGTTCCAGGTTCGTTTAGCCTTTTTATACATTAATTGAGTGTGTGGTCATTTAGTGTACATAATTCAAATTTGAACTACAAGCACATGCTCCCGTGCACCAAAGTTGGTTGAAATATCATAGGTGTGTCCTCGGGTGAATTTCTAGGTCCCATGCAAGAAATGGGAATGAAATTCAATCATCTAGGCATCGTGGCTCGGCCGAGAACATTAAGAAACTTGGTTTTAAAATTCTTGTAAATCCAAAACACACCTAAAAATCAAGAAACTTGGCATGGTGTCATGTCATGGTACAACGATGTTGTGGTAAAATTTGGTAGAATAGGAACAAGTTTTGATATAAGTTTCTTGCAAACCAGAGCTTCTCTCAAGAAGGCTCGTGGTTCTGAGAGGGAATGAGTCAGCTTTGTGTGCATAATTCAAATTTGAAGTACAAGAACATGCTCGAGTGCACCAAAGCTGGTTGAAAATCACATGTGTGTCCTCAGGTTAATTTCTAGGTCCCATGAAAGAAATGGAAATGAAATTCAAACATCTGGGCATCGTGGCTCGGTTGGAAACATTGAGAAACTTGGTTTTTTAGTTCCTGTAAATCCAAAACATGCATGAAAATAATAAAACTTGGCTTGGTGTCCTGACATGGCACTAACATGCTGTGGTAATATTGATGTCCTATTTTCCAAGACGCACACATTAACAATCAAAAACGTTATTTTGGAACAAGTGTTGTCACGTTACAATCTGTTACATAAGTATTATTGAAACTGTGGGCATTCTATTTACCATTTACGTGCCACCACGTGTCCCCTTTTTTATTAGCTAGGACGCGCCGTGCAGGGTAGCTATTTGACTTTGGGAGGCATGCAATCAGACCCCCGCGCGTGCTTATCAAGAGGAGAGCCCTTTGACCTCCATCTCCCGTCCACCTCTCTCTCCCCAGGTCTCCATTAATGGTGCCCGAGCCTCTGTTTAATGGTGTGGCTATGTCTCACTCGACTAAGATATAAGAGAGAAAAAAGAAAATCTGAAAAGAAAATTTTGCACGGATCTTGACGTAAGATCCGACGGACCTATATAGCATCTACTGCGACTTATAGCAATACTGATGAATATATATATGGACGACGAGAGTGGATAGTCATTATCTTACATAATTAGGAAGATAATTAAGAAACCCACATCCAGCTATGCCCAAAATACACAAGGGCAAAAGAAGAAGGAAGACGCATACAATGATCTGGCTCGCTGATCTCCACTTTCTTTATGCGTTGCAGGTCATGGAGACTAGTTCTCGTTGTGAGCGGTGATGATCTCTTTCATCAGTTTCATGTCCTTAATACGCTGCTTGGCAGCATCCTAGGATTCCTCCACCAGCCTTTTGCGCTCGATGCGGAGCATAGCATTCTCGTCCATAAGTTTCTTGACGATGATGCCCGTCATATTCAACAAGGCTGCGGTCTCCTCCGCCTGCTTCGCCCTTCCAGCGATCTTTGCCGTCAGCAGGTCGCGCTAGGCCCGGAGCTTCGCATTGCCCTCCCCTAGTTGCTGGATGACGCTAGTAGCCTCGTCCTGCAAACTTGCCCAGCCGGAGATCTGATCCATCTGGTAATGGATGATCACATGCATGCACCTGTAAGAGTCCTCGCCTGCCTGTGAGAATTTTCCCAGGCCGCCGCGGTGCGGTGGGACCTCTGTGCTGCTTTGGCGGCACGGTGGGACATCTATGCAGCTTCCGCTGCGCAGCAAAACCAGTCTGCTACATCAACGGCACGGCAGGACCTCCGTGCTGCTTCGGCGGGGTGGCGGGACCTCTTTGCTGCTAGTTTTATGCGGCTGGACATGTCCGCAGCTTTCGCGGCGAGGCGGGACATCTCTCGTGCTTCCTCTTCCATGCTCGCCTCTCCCTGGTGGAAATCTCTCCACCCAGAACTCACGCTGACCATGGCAGACGCAAGGGAATGATGCTGAATGACTTGATTTTTGTGTGGATGAGGAGTTGAGGAGGAATGTGCAGTCATCTTGGCATAGTAGTATTTATAACCGAGTAGTACTAATATGCTCCTCACCAACAACAAAAAACAAATCGATTCCCACCAAAAGAAAGAGTCATGTCCTTTTTATATGATAACAAATGCCAGGATCTCGAATTTCAATTTTTAAATCCATGCTATGTTGAATTCAAATATATCGTTAGGTGAACTTGCGGTTTATAATGGATGTAGTCCTACATTTTAATCTTCCATCATATATGAACATTTTACTCCACCCTATGAACATATATATTGTCGTCTACCATACGGACTAAATTTGAATCAATTTTCCTTATTTGAATACGATTGTGGTCAAGTTATATAATCATTTAAATATTATCTTGATAAAAAAATGCATATAGCAGTAATCATATTTTTCTATGAGCTACATGTAACATACGATCTACAATTCAAATATTTATATCCACTTTATGTTGAATTCAAATCAGAGTACATTTGTTTAGGTGGCGAGATGTTTGGGATAATCAAAACCCTGTTTTCATATGTATACAATTTTTGGTTGAATTGGGACAAGTTTTGGTATAAGCTTTTCTTGCAAAATCGGAGATTCTCTTAACAAGCCTCGTGGTTCCGAGAGGGCACGTGTCACCTTTGTGTGCGAAACGATATACGCTGCCTCCCCCATGATTTTCTTTACAGGGGCAACATAGAACTATATGAGTGCCCTGTTAAATTTTGCAATTATTCCGAGTTCGTTTGGCCTTTTTATACATTAATTGAGTTTCTGGACATTTAATGTGAATAATCCAAATTTGAACCGCAAGCACATGCTCCGGTGCACCAAAGTTGGTTGAAAAATCACATGTGTGTCCCTGGGTGAATATATAGGTCTCATGCAACAAATTGGATTGAAATTCGAACATCTACGCGTCGTGACTCGACCGAGAACATCAAGAAACTTGGTTTTTAAATTCATGTAAATTTAAAAATTGTTTGGAAATCATGAAACTTGGCATGGTGTCATGGCATGGCACTAACATGTTTTGGTAAAAAATTGGGCCGATTTGGAACAAGTTTTGGTATAAGCTTCTTGCAAATCGGAGCTTCTCTCAAGAAGACTCGTGGTTCTGACAGGGAACGTGTCACCTTTGAGTGTGAAACGATATACGCTGCAACCCCCTTGAGTTTCTTTATAGAGGCAATATAGAACTACATGAGTGCCCTGTTAAATTCTAGAATTATTTTAGGTTCATTTGGCCTTTTTTATACATTAATTGTGTTTCTGGTCATTTAATGTACATAATTCAAATTTGAACAACAGGCGCATGCTCCCTTGCACAAAAGTTGGTTGAAAAATCACATGTGTGTCCTCGGGTGAATTTCTAGGTCCCATGCAAGAAATGGGAATGAAATTCAAACATCTGGGCATCGTGGCTCGGCAGAGAACATTGAGAAACTTTGTTTTAAGATTCTTGTAAATCCAAAACACACCTGAAAATCATGAAACTTGGCATGGTGTCATGTCATGGTACTACCATGTCGTGGTAAAAAAATCGGCCGAATAGGAACAAATTTTGCTGTAAGCTTCTTGCAAAGCGGAGATTCTCTCAAGAAGGCTTGTGCTTCTGAGAGGGAACGTGTCACCTTTGAGTGCGAAATAATATACGCTACCCCCTTGAGATTCTTTATAGAGGCAACATAGAACTACATGAGTGCCAAGTTAAATTTTGGAATTATACCAGGTTCGTTTCGCCTTTATTATACACTAATTGTGTTTCTGGGCATTTAATGTGAATAATTAAAATTTGAACTACAAGCACATGCTCCCATGCACCGAAGTTGGTTCAAGAATCACATGTGTGTCCTTAGGTAAATTTCTAGGTCCCATGCACGAAATGGGAATGAAATTCTAACATCTGGGCATCATGGCTCATGCAAGAACATTGAGAAACTTGGTTTTAAAATTCTTGTAAATCCAAAACACGCCTGAAAATCATGAAACTTGGCATGGTGTCATGTCATGGTACTACCGTGCTGTGGTAAAAAAATTGGCCGAATGGGAACAAGTTTTGGTATAAGCTTCTTGCAAACCGGAGCTTCTCTCAAGAAGGCAGGTGGTTCTGAGATCGAATGTATCACCTTTGAGGGCGAAACAATGTACGCCGCCCCTTGAGTTTCTTTATAGAGGCAACATAGAGCTACATGAGTGCCCTGTTTAATTTTGAAATTTTCCAGGTTCGTTTGGACTTTTTTATACATTAATTGAGTTTCTGGGCATTTAATGTGCATAATTTAAATTTGAACTACAAGCACATGCTACCGTGCACCAAAGTTGGTTGAAAAATCACATGTGTGTCCTCGGGTGAATTTCTAGGTCCCATGCAAGAAATGGGAATGAAATTCAAACATCTGGGTATCGTGGCTTGGCCGAGAACATTGAGAAACTTGGTTTTAAAATTCTTGTAAATCCAAAACACGCCTGAAAATCATGACACTTGGCATGGTGTCATGTCATGGTACTACCATGTTTTGGTTAAATTTGGCAGAATAGGAACAAGTTTTGGTATAATTTTCTTGCAAACCAGAGCTTCTTTCAAGAAGGCCTTTGTGTGCATAATTCAAATTTGAAATAGAAGCACATGCTCCAGTGCACCAAAGCTGGATGAAAATCACATGTGTGTCCTCGGGTAAATTTCTAGGTCCCATGCAAGAAATGGGAATGCAATTCAAACATCTGGGCGTCGTGGCTCGGCTGGAAACATTGAGAAACTTGGTTTTTTAATTCCTGTAAATCCAAAACATGCATGAAAATAAGAAAACTTGGCTTGGTGTCATGACATGGCACCAACAGGTTGTGGTAATTTTGCTATCCGGTTTGCGAAGGCACACACATTAACAATCAGCAAAGTCATTTTGGAACAAGTGTTGTCACGTTACAATCGGAAAAACAAGTATTATTCAAACCGTGGGCGTTCTATTTACCATTTACGTGCTGCCACGCGTCCCCTTTTATATTAGCTAGGAGGCGCCGTGCAGGGTAGCTATTTGAGTAAGGGAGGCGTGCGATCAGAACCCTACGCATGCTTATTGGGAGGAGAGCCCTTTAACCTCCATCCGTCGTCCACTTCAATCCCAAGGTCTCCATTAATGGCGCACGAGCCTCTGTTTAATGGTGTGGCTATGTCTCGCTCGACTGAGATTTAAGAGAGAAAAAAGAAAATCTGGAAAGAAAATTTTGCAAGGATCTTCATGTATGATCCGACGGACCTATATAGCATCTACTGCGACTTATAGCAAGACTGATGAATATAATAAGGATGATGCGAGTGAATAATAATTGTCTTACATAATTATGAAGATAATTTAAAAAGCCACATGCGGCTACACCCGAAATACACAGGGGAAAAAGAAGAAGGAAGATGCATAGAACGATCTGGCTTGCTGACCTCCACTTTCTTTATGCGCTGCAGGTCGTTGAGACTAGTTCTCGCGGCGAGCGGTGATGATCTCTTTCGTCAGTTTCATGTCCTTAATACGCTGCGTTGCAGCATCCTTAGATTCCTCCACCAGCCTTTTGCACTTGATGCGGAGCATAGCATTCTCGTCGATAAGTTGCTTGATGATGACGCCCGTCCTCTGCAACAAGGCATCGGTCTTCTCCGCCTGCTTCGCCCTTCTAGCGATCTTCCCCCTCAGCAGGTCGTGCTCGGCCCAGAGCTTCGCATTGCCCTCCCCTAGTTGCTGGATGACGCTGGTAGCCTCGTCCTGCAACCTCGCCCAGCCGGAGATCTGATCCATCTGGCTATGGACGATCGCATGCATGCGCCTGTAAGAGTCCTCGCCTGCCCGCGAGAAATTTTCCCAAACCGCCGCGGCACGGTGGGACCTCCGTGCTGCTTCGACGGTGCGGCGGGACATCTCTGCTGCTTCCGCGGCACGGCCAGACCAGTCTGCTACATCGACGGCGTGGCGGGACCTCTTTGCTACGTCGGCGGCGCGGCGAGACCTCTGTGCTGCTACTGCTGCGTGGCTGGACATATCGGCTGCTTTCACAGCGAGATGGGACATCTCTCGTGCTTCCTCTTCCATGCTTGCCTCTCCCTGGTGGAAATCTCTCGACCCGGAACTCACGTTGGCCATGGTAGACACAAGGGAACGATGCTGAATGACTTGATTGTTTTTTGTGGATGAGGAGTTGAGGAGGAATGTGCAGTCATCTTGTCATAGTAGTATTTATAATCGAGTAGTACTAATATGCTCCTAAGGGGGAAACCATTTAGGTTGTGATCGGTGTGAATAGGTTTGGAATGTGATGAGGCGCAAGCTCAAAATTTATTGTCGGTTCTAGTTTCAAAGTGCGGCACTATTCCCGGATGGTGTAACGTGGGCACTTGTTCTCAGCCATGGGGTAGAATATGCCATGGTACTTCTTTTTCTACTGCTGTGTACGTGCAATAACTGGCACTGTCGGATACATATTTTACAGTTATTGGGGTGTTTGATAGGAATAGCCTCGCGGCGAGCTATAGGCTAGTCTTTTTTTCACACACATTACATCGACACATATCATCTTTCTCCCTCTTTCCCACACACACCTATCTCTCGGGACTTCTCGCACGCACCATCTCTTGCTCCCTAGGTCGATGCCACCCACATACACTTGTACTCTGAGTTTAGTGCGTTATACAGGAAGATAAGAGGTGCATGCACGCACTCGTCCTCTCTCACACATGCATCTATAGCTATGAATTGTAGTGTTCTCAACCATCCGATTGGCTCTATCATAGGTTTCACATTGCTCCATGGCCTTGAGATTGAGAAGTTTAAAACGCGGAGGCTAAGCTGGAGGCGCGATGTCTTGGTTAATGTGCGGGCCACACACAGCACCAACACGACACGAGCTTCATCTGCCTGGTGCGCAGTCGGGAGGGTTGTCCAAGTATAGACACAACCATGTCCTCCTTGGTATCTGTGCCTCGACTTATGCGCAGAGAAATTAGGAACGGAGGGACTACTACTAGTAGTAGTACTACTTTGATGTGTCACATCAACTCACACAAGTATGCAATACTTCCTGAACAAACAAGCGTACAAGCTGTTATACTTCTTACCCAAAGGATCTTTATATCCAATAGACACAAAATATCAGTTTGACTGTTGGAAATTACTTGAACTGCTGATCTGATGTCGAAGTAATTGCTGCATCACCACCAAAACCCACCATCTCTTAAGCTGAAGTAGACCAAGCTAACCCCTATATTAGCATATTACTAAGATAAACAGAAGGCACTGTAGAATCATTTAGGATGTGAGCTTGTCAATCTAAATGTGGAGGGACACCAGCTTAGCCCTGGCTAGTAGCTTGGGTGGAACTGTGAAGAAGGTCAGATCCTGCACGGCAACGTCGCTGGGATCCTTGTTGCTTGTCACCACCATTTCCACCTTAACGGCGTCGGTCCTGCCTTTGGGCTCCCCCGGCGGGCGGTTCGCCCACAGCTTGGCCACGTAGTGCGGCAGTGGGGATGCCCCCACTCTGATGCAGACGACCGACAAGGCGATAGGCGTGACGATGTCAAGCATGCTGCCGACCAAGAAAAACGCGCGGCCGTCCTCCTCCGCGAATAGCAAGAGGCGTGGCTCCGAAAGTGGCACTTGCAGCTGGAGCGCCTTGCTATACTGCATCCTATGCACGGGCATGGGATGCATGGTGCTGATGTGGTGGGAGAGCACCGGCGGCGGGCCTTCATAGCCGTAGACCGGCCCGTGGCATTTTGCAAGGCACCAGTGGACACACGCTCAGGTGATTGGCGAGCTTGTGGTAGGTGACGTAGAGCCCACAGCCTTCGTGCGGGCACTCCACCCTCAGTGAGGAGAGGATGACGTCCACCGCCGTGTTCCGCATGACGAAGCCATCGCCGTGCTCACACTTCTGGCATTGCCGCTGGTTCTCGGTGCGCTCTAAGCGGCAGCCCGCGCAGGCCAGGTGCCCTCCCTTGCACTGCACAAATCAATCGTCAGCACATGAATCAAGAAACCTGCACCTGGCTTAATCAGCCAAACGGACGAGGCTTATTCGAACCTCATACACTGGAGGCTTCATGGGGCAGAGGCACAAGGGGCAGTGGAGCAAGGTGAGGTCCATCGAGACCATGGAGAGCTCCATCGTCGGGTCCTTTTCTGTGTGCATGATCTCTCCCTCCTCGTGCACAACCATCTCTCTCTTTATTAGGGCCGAGGCATTACAAAGCTTTACCGTCACATATTCATACTAGTTCAAGCTGCATTAAATCAACACTTGCAAGTATCAAAAGGGGAGTCACGGCATGCATGCATGCATGCATGCGTTGTAATTAATGCATAGGTAAACGCAAATTATTGAAATATATCGAGGGCAGTGCTTTGGTGTGTCACGTCAACTCATACAAGACCTAGAAGTTTGATTCCTACAACGCCCTCTCCCACGCGGACTGAGCTCCGGTGCCTTAACTGCACCTGCCTTTGGCTACATGACAGGTGGGCCACCCACCTTATGGGCCCACCTATCATACACGCAAAGGCAGGAGCAGTAAGTCAATGAAGTTGTGTCCCTCCCTCGCCCATTAGCGTGGTGGCTGGCATGACTAGGAGAAGCTTTCATTCGCTACACACGCTCCCTCCCGCACGCGGTGGACTTGGATAAGTTCAATCGGTATCAGATGGCCAGAAGCATACTGTAGTACTCCTCCACTACAGTAGTACTCCATCATTGTTCGACTTCCCGAAGAGGCGAAGAGCCAGGCGTAGCCCGGACGCTCGTGTGGCAGTTTCATGTGTAGAGTAGTCTAAGATAGCATGTAACGTGCCTGTAAGCTTAAAATCATTGGGGTCGGCTCCATGCTTTTTTTCATTAAAATAATCTTCTGGCCCTACCTGTCATCCTGGTGATTGTAGTTTGCATGCTCATCTTGTCAAGACAGGAATATATATTTTAATTTGTGGTGGGGTAAATGTTAGAGGTTGCAACAAATGGAGTATTGTACACTACGGGTCTTTCAGCCAAGTTTAGAGGCAACCATGTGGGGCTAGTGCTATGATGTGTCGCGTCAACTCATACAACGAGGAGAAGTTTGATTTTACTACTACACGCCTTCTCCCTCACCCATGCGCACAGTGGCTCATAGACGAGGACATGCTTTTGCTTATTGTACTACAACAAGCTATCCCTCCCGCTCGCGGTGGACAGACATGCAGTAGTGGAATCGATACTGTAGAAGCAGTAGAAGTAACATCATTGTTCGTCTTCTCGAAGAGGGGAAGAGCCAAGCGTAACCCGAACGTGGCAGTTGTGAACCTTGCCGTACTGCTCCAGCCCATGCACCCAGGCTACTCATTGTCTGCCACCCTCATCGGCCTCCATGGTGACGAACTCTTTCAAGCCCTGGTGGCCCTGCAGGGGCTGGAGGTCACGATGAAGAATGTGCACCTCGAGGCCGAGCTCGCCGTGCAGCGCCTCGCCATGCAAGAAACCGTTGACCTGCACATCCACGTCTACGAGGAAATTGTCTACATAGGCCACTACAAGGCCAGCGAGGACAGAAAGACATTGGCCTTCTTCCAGCAGCTGGAATCTTTGGACGCCATTGTTCACAAGCATGTTGACCTGGCCACGAAAGCCGCTGCTACTTAGGCACGGGCCGGCGCCCTGAGTCGAGGAGGTGGACGTCGTCGATGGATGCATCTCTTCTTCTTGCCTCATGTAACCATCACTGCATCACCTCGTGGCCATAATGTTTTATTAGTATTGAAGTATATGGCATTTTTATTCCAGTCGTAACGTTTTCACTGTGAGGTGGGGCTGCAGTTGAGCAAACCGACCATCGGCAAATCCCCACCCCGCCCACCGAGCATCGGCTGAGTTTAGAATTAGAAGAGAGAAACGAGGGAGAAGAGCTAGCTGTAGCACGTATGATGTTGTCAGATGGTACTCGTTTTGATAGAATAGGAGTACTGAGCACTTGTACCTCTTTTTTTAGGGAAAAAGTAGTCGTAAGTCTAGTACTACCACTAGTTGGGTGCATGCGACCTATACCTGTCATCACTTTAGGTCTCCTTTTCAAACCGCAGCTACGCTTCACCGTACATATTTTTTCACGCACTTATCCTCCTATATGTGCTCCTAGGCTATTTCCACGTGCTCCCTTTCGCCGACATGTGGGACATAGAGCATCTAGGTCGTAGTGCATGCACGACTCGGAGCATATGCCAGGGTACTTTACATTTCAGACCTCACGAATTACATGCAAACCCCCCGCAAAAGAATAAATAAATTACTACATGAAACCAGATTATTTTTGTAGAAACTGGAGCACGTTCATTGAATTTTGGACATAACACCTTCATAAAAAACTACTGGACCTAAACTAGTCTAAGGGCCTCTTTGATTGCCAGGATACTGAAAACACAGGAATGGGGAAAGTATGATGGCGATGAACCGAGACGAGGAGAACTCTAACTCAGTTAGAGGTTACAGTTAGATTCTAACCCTGAACTAACTCTAAACCAAAGAGGTGTATGGATGGCAGGGTTAGATTGACACTAAATGTTCTTTCTCAATCATTTGGCTACTTTGGACCCTATTTCCTGCCGGATTTGGTGTGGCCGGCTCTTGTGTGGCCTCCTCCCGCTCACAATTGACATAAATGGACCATCTTTACAAATCAAGCATGCAAAACATGATAAATTTCACTTTGTTCATACAATCGAGATATCCCACTTAAACATACAAGTCCTCAATTAAGCTTCACAAAAAAATACACTCCATGAAACAAAGCATGGGATAACTCATCACGGAAGTCATTCATGATAGGGAGGTAGCTCAGAGCCCCTCACGCACCAGTGAGGAGCCCGTCATAGTCACTCTGGAGGAAGGCTCTGTAGATCCCAAGCGCCGGGAACCACTCCGACGGTCTTGCTTGCGAGTTGAGGTTGACACCGGCATGGGTAGCAAGGCCACTTGCCGACGACTGCGAACCGAATCTTTGCACTACAAGAAATATGTCAACTTGTGACCCTCACTATTGGCCACTGAAAGGTCATAGTTTTTCATTTGCGACTTTTTTGTGACCAAAAACAGAAGGTTAAAAGTTGGCGGTCATAAACAGAAATTAGTGACCTTCTTTGTGATATGTAAAAGGTCGCTAGTTCCACGACCAAATTTTTGGCCACTACCAACCTCCTCAGGCCACGTAGGCACCAGCGTGGCAACCTAATGTGGCACAAGAATCAGCCCGGTCCGATTCGGCGTTTTACATGGGCCGAGCCCAACAATTCGGAATTTTTAATGTATTTTTTCCTGTTATTTTTGCTAGCTACGTGGGCTTGGGCGGCCTTTTTGCTTTCTGAGGTGCAGCCTTTTCACATTCTATATATTTTTTATTTTCGGGTTTTCTTTTTTTGTTACATTCAATTTTTAGATTATTGTAGTCAACTGGATGCACATTGTCAGATTCTTCTAGGCACTAGGTCCCAAACATCAGGTTTTAATTTTTCACAACTTGTAACTCAATGATATACCAATCAGAGAACACATTTTAAATATATTCAAATAATAGCCAAATCACCGATGTACCAATCAATTTTATTACATTCCACCAATCACAATATAACCATACAATATTACACCAATCACAATATAGAACTCTATAGATAAAACGCTCAACAAGTACAGGCACGTCTCCAACACCTTAGCACCTTCAACCTGCAAAACATCACATCCAGCCACATATTAACGATCAAATCAATTCATCCCTTGACGCCTTGGTAGGTGACGATGATGTGGTAGTGGTGGAAGCTGCCGCCGAGGCCGACGGCGCCTACGGTGTCCTCGTCGTCATCGAAGGCGATGACGACGGACGGGTTAGCTTCGAAGCAGGTGCGCTACAGGCCACATCAGCATATTTGAGCATTAATATTTCTGTATTACTACACAGCAACTAGTAGCAGAACTAGAAGAAATAGCCAAACTGAGTGTACACCAAGATCATCAGGAACATGAGTATAACAAGCATCTTGCTTTACTGGGATAAAGTGACACAGCAGAATTACTAGGATATAGTGACACAGCAACAATAAGATAACATATTATGTGCTATAGGCTGACATTTCCAAAGTGGCACATTTGATATGCTAAGGACTTGTTGATCTAATCCATGTTTTGTTTTACAAATTAGTTTTGCCGTAAATTCAGCTAGTGTTCAAGTTATAAACAGTTTCTTTTTACTTGCCATCTTTGTTTCTTCTCTGTGACATTTAGTAGCACACAGGAGTATATCCTGTTGTGCCTATGCATTGCAAGAGCCCAACTAATAATAAATATTATTGCAAACCTAACATACTTGAACAGCTTGGTCAGGGCAAGAACAGACCTAGTGAGCTCTAAAGTTGAACGAATGGTGAACGAGCCCGTGGAGAAGCAGAGCACCTGCATTTGACACAAACTTCTCATGATCAATGCAAACCAAATGCACTATTGACATTGTACAGAAATGGGTATTAGGATTCAGACAGTGTGAATGTGATACAGTAAAAAATTGCATGCTATGCACATCAAGTTAAAAGGCACAAGTTATATAGTAGCCTCAAGCAGAGCAAGTGTACAACAAGTTGCTAAAAGAATGCTCAGTCTTGCCATGGACTCACAATCCACATCCAACAGCCCACCATCTCATATATACATCCAAACCATAAAATAGCAGTCAAACAGCAAGGTAGTGCAAAGAAATTAAGTAAACTATTGGCTATTAAGTAGTATACTCATGTGATGAATTTTATGGAATAATTAATCTATACTCTGCATCTACCAAAAGCAAATCTCCTTGAACAGGTTCTGATGCAAAACAATCCAAAGGCATCTAAATGAAAAAGGCAAAAGAATGGTGCTTCTGCTGCAGTGAATTGAAACCCAAAGCACCCCAAACCATAGCAGACTAAACTAACTAGCTCTAGGAGAACTAAAACGCTAGCTGCAAGCAAGGAATGGAGGAATGGATGGTCACCGTTACTGAAGTTAATGCTTCAGGAGCCCGCCGGCGTGGTGGTTTAGGTGGTTGAGGAAGAATAGGAGCATTACTGCATAATCATCATGAAACAATAGTGATTGAGTAAATCATAAAGCAGAATAACAAAATCATAATTAATCTAAATCGACTCAGAATCAGATAGCATATGATGAGCATGTTTACATCTTTTACTAATCAAAGCACTTGCGCGCACACCGGCAAAACTCTCCACCCGCTCTGTCTTCATAGCGAAGGAAGCGAGCCATAGAAAATTTAGTACTAGGGGTTGCTTCAACTTCCATACTAAGAATGAATGTAATGTATCATGACAACTTTACCTAATCCTTGAAACAAGTATGCATATTATTACTTTTAATGCCTCTACGAGTCATGATCCCGACCTCCGGGTCAATATGTAACACATTTTGCAACTGATACTAGTTCAGAGCAACTCATTTTTAATAAAATATAGTGTCTTAACTCCTAGTTAGTTCCAGAACTGCCCAAATTTTACACACCTCATCTTCCTGAGGACACTGGACATCTCCTCTCTTCTTCTTCTTCGCCCTCTTGTGGGTACCCAACTTTTGCTTCGCCACCTTCCGGGCATGCTTGTCCTTGCCAACCTTGAGAAGCTCAGTGATACGCTTCTCATACAGAGCAAACCCAGTGACCTCCCTGATCAAGTTCCTGACAAAATGCACCCTCTTGGTACCTTTCTGCAAACCAAAATGGTAACCGATCAGAACAATGAGAATGAAAAACTTAAACAGGAGTAAACATCACAATAATATGAATTCTTACTACCACAAAGGATCTATTGCACATGAGAATGAAGGAATTGTCACATGTTCAACAAATTCAGAATCTAAACTGAATTTCGTCTACCAAATGAACTAGAACACCTCAAATTCAGTCTCCTAAGAGTATTTATTCATCTACACTACATAGTCAAAGAAACTTCTAAAGAAAGCCCAAAACATGATGCCCATGGGCATGTCATATACATATCTTGAAATGACCAGCTGAGCAAAGCAAGGTGAACATTATTAGCAAGATGAAATATTTCACCGATTAACCAACTAGCTTTCTAGGATCACTCAAAAGGAAAGACACAAAATTCCTCCAATAGAAACGGCTGCACACTTTAGATCCACAAAAACCAGCAGCAAGCCATGATCTACGGAAGACTCGCTGTTGGTCCATATCGAACCAAGCAAGCTACCACACCACACAATCTACCAACAAGAAATCGAGCCTAATGCTGGAAACCCACACAGATCAACAGAATAGCACAGGCACAAGCACAACAGCACCATCGTCATCTGTATGCAAGATGGGTCTCGGATATCAGCACAGGCACGAGCACAACAGCTCTGCAAGGCTTGATTTAACACACTGAGGAACATTATTGATTTAGCGAGTGTAGAATACCATTACAATGCTCAGTTCAACTAACAGAATCATCCTGAGACGAGTTTATACGAACAATCGGGAACACAAAGTGCAGCACAGCAAGTCGATCTACCATATCTATCAGTTGCATCTAATTAGGCACCCCGAAACCCTACCGGACGGACAATGGCCCGAAGGACGAGATAGCATGGCGTTGGGTTTCAGAACCTGAAGGGGAAGGGATCGCGCACGATGGCAGTGGTTGTGTTACCTGCGCCTGCTTCGCCCTCACGTACGGGGAATCTGCCGCCGGCGGCGCCTTGGGTGGCCGGGACCATCCGCCGCTGCTCACCGGCGGGGTGATGTGGTAGGAGCAGCAGCTAGCACTCAGGCGCGGGGTGAAGTGGCTCCTGGGGACGACGAAGCCGTCGGGGCTCCACCTCTCCGCCATGGCTGGTGGCGGCGCCATCCCCCTCCCGCTGGTGGTGGCGCCACCCTTGAGGTGGCTTCTCAAAAGGATCTACGGAGAGGGAGGGGAAAGGATTCCTGCGTTGGAGTGGAGGCTGCAGGAAGATGTGCCCGTCAGATCTAACCGGAAGAGATAGAGGAGGCCGGTGAGGTTGGGCGGCTCGCTTGATCTGCTAAGGGGGCGACTGGGTGGTGGAAGGGAGGGGCGGCGGAGGAGGAAAATAGATCAGGAAGGGGGCGGCGGCGAAGAGATGGGGATGAGGGAGGAAGGGGGCGACGGGGGGAGGGGTCGATCTGAGCTAGGATTTGGGCTGCGGGTGGGGGTATCTCTTTTTCTTTCCTTTTTTTCTTTTTTTCTGTAGATAGATGGATGGATGGATGTGGGATGGAGTGATGGATGAATGGACGCCATGTCATCGATCCGTGGACAGAGTTATGATTGGTTCAGAAAATCAGTGATGTAAAATAGTTTTCAAGTACTAAAAATAGAGGGATTTTGTGAAGTAGCTATCACAAATATTTTGCAAAAGGGCACCACAAATTTTCACTAGAGTTAGACAACATTTTATGGATTAGGACCAATTTGTATGCATTTCATATTTCTAGCTATTTTTAATAATGTTTTGAGTGGAAAAAATGTTTTTTGTGAAGAGCCTACCAAATAATTGTTCCAAAATTGCACCAAATCAATTTTCTAAAATATTAGGCCATATTTAATACACAATTGACCAAATGGTGGGTGTCAAAAGTTTTCATCCACCTCTCGTGAAAAAGACAATTTTTTGCCGGTTCAGTTGGAAGCGGGTCAAATTTGAACTGCAGCTGCCTCATAGTTTGCTCTTTATTTTTTCAAAAAATCATTTTTAGGTACAAAAGTATTTATTTAATCAGAGAAACACCAAAAAATTCCAAGAATCAACCACTAGATAGGAACGGTCATGCCTGCTGTTTTGACCGCATTTTGAAACGGGCATAAAAAATTCAGAAAAACAAAAAATTGGAAAACCTTCGCATTGTGTAATTATATGTGACCAAGTTATTATAAAAAATTATAAACTTGTAATATGGCAATTCTTTTAAAAAAGTGTTCTCAGAAATGATCTATCGTGTGTGAAGATTCATGGCTTTCAAGCCAAATGATCAATTTTATGGCCACATTCATGGCATAGTTTGTTCAAATGATCTCATATTGTGCACAAGGGTGCATCTTGGAATTCCAAACAATGTTGCCTAAGGGAGTTTTTATTTTCTTTGCACGGAAAATTCATTTTCCATTTTCTGAGTGCCCAAAATGAGTTTTTTTTTGTGAAGGACCTAGCATATATTTGTTGCAAAATTGGACCAAATCAATTTTCTAAAATACTAGACCATATTTAATGCACAATAGACAAAATGGTTGGGTGTCAAAAGCTTGGATCCATCTCTGGTGAAAAAGACAAATTCCCGCCGATTCAGTAGGAAGCGGGACAAATTTGAACTGTAGCTGCCTCATAGTTTGCTATTTATTTTTTCCAAAAATCATTTCTATGTCAATAAGTATCTTTTTAATCATAAATACATGGTTTGGTGGTGATACATTGAGGTTTGGACGGTGGCCCAGGGCCCCAACTCCAAAGCGCGTAGACTCGCATGCCCGCCGCGTGGTCACCGCATGACTGTGGCGTTGCCATGCGTTCTGGGAAGCCTAGGCATGTCTAGTCAGTTTGGAACTCCCCAGGTAGATGCTTGGAATAAAATAACAACAGAAGAATCTCACGAGGAGACCGAACAATGTTCAAACATGAATTAGCACCCAAGTGCACATGGCCAATGGGCCTGAGTTTTGGCCGAGGATGATCATCTACTATGGACACTATCTTGGAAAATTTGCAGCTCAAATGGAGGAGCCCAGGTGTCACTTTCTTTGCAACACACCACACTGGACAGAAATATGAATGTTGAAGCCACGCTCACATGTATTGTTAGATGGGTCTCAAATTTTGTGGAGACCAATGATTTGGGAATATAGAAGATGTGGCAAAAATTCAGCTCATTAGGATATGCCTAGCTAGTACTTCCTTCACAACAGTTCGAGTTGAACAAAAACTTTGGAAATTTGCCGAGGAAGATTTACAGGCAAATGGAGTTGAATATTGTCATGAGGCAATGATTTGGATAGTAAAAGAAGGCCCAATTGTTTTGGGAATTTTGGGAATGACAGAAATATAGGTTGCTTCACAACCTAGGGGAAAAATTGACACATGCACATGACACATAGGCAAAACTGATGAGGTGGTGCCTAGTCATAGCAATAAGTACCAATGCATCCATGTTCACAACCTACTGACCATTTATATTGGTCGTCATCAGGTAGAAATAAGGTCATTGGCCACTCTTGTCTACTTTTGTGACCATTTGGTGTAAGCAATTTCAGGGTTTGAGCCCTTCCAAGTGAAATGGCCGTGGATTTACAACCAATTCAGCTGGGGTCACTAAGAGAAGGTCACAAGTTGACATATTTCTTGTAGTGTTGGGTCTCTAGAAATAATGCAAGCCTGAAACTGAAATACCAAGAAAGGTGAACTGATTCTTTGGGCCTCTAGAAATAATGCAAGCCTGAAACTGAAATTCCTAGAAAGGTGAACTGAATCTTTGGGCCTCTAGAAATAACGCAAGCCTGGAACTGAAATACCTAGAAAGGTGAACTTATTCTTTGGGCCTCTAGAAATAATGCAATCCTGAAACTGAAATACCTAGAAAGGTGAACTAAATATTTGGGCCTCTAGAAAGATTTATTACCTCCTCAAGCAGTATCAAACAATTCCATGCATGCACCACAAATCTATACCAAGTTTAATCAGGATCTACTTTTCCAAATCAGAATTAGCGCTAGAGCGAGCAAGATCAATGATATGGCTGTGAGACAGAGAA
This sequence comes from Triticum urartu, assembly GCF_003073215.2. NCBI lineage: Eukaryota > Viridiplantae > Streptophyta > Magnoliopsida > Poales > Poaceae > Triticum > Triticum urartu. Next base: position 373,285,210 of record NC_053025.1, on the reverse strand, counting down.
GGAACAAACAAACTCGCCCCTCTCGCAACCTCCCTAGTAGATGCGCCGCCGCCGGCATGACAGAGGGAGAAAAATGACCTGCGAATGGGGAGTGGGGTCAGATTCGAAGGTCAGAAGGAGAGGGTGGATGGAGGAGGGCGGCCGGAGGAGAGAGAGGGCGAGCGGCGGAGCAGCGCTTGGGTGGGCGGCTTGATGGGGAATAGAGAGGAGTAATGCGAGGGGGGTGGAGGGAGCGATCTGGTGCGGGCAGGGGAGATTTTTTAGTTATCTTTTAGTGGGCCTGAGGAGAACTAATCCAATTAGAACCTCTCCACCGGGCTAGTTTTTTTAGCTGGGTTAGAGCAAACTAGCTGAAACTAACCCCTCCTGTTTGGATAATTTGAGGCTATTTCAACCCAAACTAGCTCTAACTCAGGGATCCAAACAAAGAGGAGTAGTACTGTACATGCTATAGTCTAGACCGTAGCACATTGTTTTTTATGGCCATATCAGCACATTGTTTTCTATTGCCGGTTCACTAGGCTGCGGTGGTTCGCACTCCTCCGACGTGAGTAGTAGTACTACTAGTATATACCGCATGATTCTTTGCTCCTTCTTACTACTACGTACTTCGCCGGCATGTGGGAGACCCAGCATCCGGGTGGACGTGTCATGCACCAGATTAGAGTGCAAAACGGAAGGGGGCATCACCCCGGTCGTACCGCCAGTAATTCGTGACTATAGTGAATAGTCATATCACAAGTCTTTCCAGTAGTAACACGCCGTCAAATCGCATAGGCTGACCTTTCCAACAGTAAGTAAGTTGAATCCGCTACTCCCTCACCCTCCTCGCCTCTATGTCAAACTGCCTACGCGAAAACTACCGCGCGTACTGCCCGATAAAAGCCCCGCCCTCAACTTTTAGCTACGCGAAAATAGTTCGAGCTTGTTCATTATATATAAATACTAGTAATGTATGTTTGTTGACCCGTAGGGTTGTTAAATGAATGGAGGGTCGGGGAGCACAAGTGGACAATACTACTACTAGTAGTATTAAGTAGGAGTCGTACAGTTAGTCACCTTAAATAAAGAGTTTCTTTTCTTTAATGCCCCAAACACAAATTGAAACGCTTGTTGTGGAGAGAAAAAGATAATCACTCCACTATATATGTACGTAGGGGCCCGAGCACTTGCTTTACTAGGGTTGCTCTCGCCATTCCCTCGTCCTCTCCAGATCTAAATAAGACAGTGGTAGCGACATTTTCTTCTACTCACCGCTGGTCACAGATCCGGCCGGATCCCTTCGGCTGGTGTGTGTAGAGGACTAGGTGCATCGTTCACGCGGTCATCACCGGTGAGGGAGGATACCCACAGCTGTCAGAGGGGGGTCGATCCTCTGCCCGTGTCGTTCTCTTTGACGCAGCTCCAGCTCGGGAGGTCCTCCAACCTTGTTCCTCCCTACCGTATTGTGCGCAGATCTGACCTACCGCCGCCGACATCCCGATGACCCTCAGGTATAAATTCTTCAAAAGCGGCCTTGCTCTACTGCCCCAGATCCCCACGTGTCTGCATGTGCATCTTTTTCTACTCCTATCAGCTCTTCCAAAGCCACCTGAATTTTTAGTATTATTAGAGGTAAAGCTACTTGATGCATTCGAATCTAGGACTTGGTTCAAACAATGAAGAAAGGGGGGAAAGTTGTAGCATGAATCTAGGACTTGATACAAAGAGAAAATAATATGGTGAAAGTAGTAGAGACCGGATACCCAACCGGTCTCTTGGTTGAAAATGGAAATAATGGGAAAACACGGTACAAACTGGATAAGGAACAGATCTATTATTGGTTGAAAAAAGGATAGAAATTGGCGGCTGGTGGACAAGTCAACAGAGTATGTCCAGGATTAGATTTGTTGCCCTCACATAGTAAAAGGTCTCCAGGATTAGAATTGCTACCCTCACATAGTAAAAGGTCTCCAGGATTAGATTTGCTGCCCTCACATAGTAAAAGGTCTCCAAGATTAGATTTTCTGCCCTCACATAGTAAAAGGTCACCAGGATTAGATGTGCTGCCCTCACATAGTAAAAGGTCTCCAGGATTAGATTTTCTTCCCTCACAGAGCATTAACAAACTCGGCATCACCACTTTATTCCTCCTTGTAGGTACATTGTGCTGATGCGCCCACTGCCGCATGTCCTTATACGAACCTTTTGTTGTTGTTAATGTAAGGGCACATGTAAAATGAAGCGATCACACTGTTACCTTAAGGACATGTCTAACTAGTGTTATTGTTAATCTAATGCCTCCAGTGATATGATGCAATTAAACTGCGTTACAAATGGTACTCCTGCTGTTTTCCCCAGTATGATAAATAAGTTCCTCCTTTACACTGCTGAGTGTCCTGGTGTCCCCATGGTCCCATGCCCTTAAACCAACTCTTTAGCTGCTGTTGATTTATTGTATCTGGTAAACAAGCAATGCCACCATTAAAGTAATCCCATATTTAACGAATGTTACTGTTGATCGTAATGCTTCCAGTAACATGAAGCATTGCTGACATTTTAAAATTTCTACTGTCCTTGCATGATTGCCATGAACATAATTAAGATGCTTCTTTTCATTTCATGTATGTTTCGTATATTCTTATTGACCGGAAACGGTTTACTTTCTATCTTTTTGTGCAGATAGGGATATTCATTTCACCTAGTTGTTATTGTGACCTTTTGGTGAACTGCACAAAACACTTTTTTGGAATGAGTGTCTTGTGCCGGTCAACTAAAATATGACGTGGGCAACATCTCTCAATTTTGGTGGAACTGCACAAAATGGTGATTGGAGTTTCCAAAATCTCCGTCAAATTCTGCTGGTAATCTCATGCAAAATTTTATTAGCCTTTGCAAGAAGAGCCGTTACTATCATCACAATGGCACTTTATTTTAGTGGAACTGCAAAAAAGGATAAAAAAATTATAGTTACACCTTACATGAGCTGGACAGCCAACCTTAATGTTCCACAATTTTAGTGCAACTACGAAAGAAGAACCTACCAGCTCACGAGAGCAAGTACTTCTTGCTAGCTGAATGATGCAATCTATGATTCATTTCAAGTGAACTACAGAAAAAAGGCGCATGAATTGAATCATGGAACTCCAGGCTGGCCTCATCCGAGTGGAGCTACAGGTTGAGTTCATGGAGTCCCATTATTATAGTAATCATGCTCTTCTTATATGGGTTGTGCAAACAGGAATACTCAACTATAGATGTTGTGACTGTCAAGAGCATTCGCCAAGTTCTTCGGTTGTATGACACAGCTAGCCAAGATAGATTTAATCCCGATATTCACTTTATCAAAAGGCTCTAATGGGTTGATTCTGAATCTTGCAAGCTGGGAATCAATGAGATCTGTAGGCATCTTTGTTGTACTTATTATTTGAATCTTATTTGTTGGTTCTGAATCTTGCAAGCTGGGAAACACGGCATGATGATGCAGAGGACAACAACCATAACAAATAGTTCAAACTTGGTAGTATTATCTGTGTGAAAGTGCGACAAATGTGCTGATCGTGTGCGTCTTGAGAATAATAATTCTAATTGTTGTGCATGTTGATCCTGTGACACTGATAGAACTAGCCAATGCATTGCTTGTTTTAAGTATAAATTTCTATTAAAGTTAATTAAATTTAAGTAAAGTGACCACTAACTCTTGTTATTACAGTACCAATGCAGACCCGCTCGTGAACCGACGTGTGGCCAGGGTAGGTTTCTTAATGGAGGCGTTTGAATGCGCCGAGGGTGCATCTTCTGTCGGGTGTGCAGCGGGCGAGGGAGGGGTAGTAACTATTGTCACGTCTACACACTCAGTTTACTGTTGAATCTAGTTCCCCAAGAGATGAAAAATGAACTACTGCCGCCACCTACCCACTCGTTCACTTGAAGAGACTCCAATGGATCCTAGGGGTGAGCCTGCTGGATATGGACTTCAGCAAGGTGTTCCCCTTTGAGTTCGCCGTTCGGTCCTATGGCTGCACCAAGTTGAATGTGATGTACACCAATGATCCGGACTCGGTGAAGCTCTGCCTCACCGAGTTCAAGCAGTACCTATAGGACGAGAAAGCACAAGGTCACTGGACTAGACCTTGTGCCCATCCATTCATCTCCTGACAGGGACCAGCGGATCGTTGTCGCCCTGATATGTGTGCGGGGCGAGGTTCTTGTCTACCACTGTTGTAGGGCCATCAAAGGTTCTGGAGCATTCGCCTGTTTCATCGGCAGCGCCGACTGCACCTTCGCTACGGTGGAGAGAAGGAAGAACATGACGATTCGGCCATCTGGTGCAACAAGCTTGTCGGCATCCAGAAGCAATGCAAGATCATCGGCAACGGGCGGGAGAAGGACTCTGTGGTTGACCTCACCGAGACCATCATCGACCCCTGATACGCCAACATGAAAGAAGACAATGATACCAAGGACCTAAACATGTGGGAGGTACCTCTGAATCTAGCATACATAACCTACGCGGCCAAGGACGCATATGCATGCTACGACATGTATAGGCGGATCTTGGAATTGAGGGCGTGTCTGCTCCCCGTAACCAACGAGTACACGGACAACCGCAACGTCATGATCAAATGTGCCAAGAAGGTCTAGATGTTGTACTTTATCTGTTTATAAGCACCTTTATCATCTGATTTTTTCATGCATTAGCCTATGTGTCGTAATTGTCTGTTTTGTCTGAAATATTTCTTTTAAGAACCCATTAACATGTTTGCTTTTTTTAGTGGTTATTTGCTTATGTATGTAACTAGTTCACTTGTCTGTTTCAAAAAAACTAGTTCACTCAGCTTCCGTGCTTTGAATATCCTTCCTCCCAACATATTCCCCTTCTCAGGTGGACCCAGCAGGTCTCGTACACAGACATATGGGACCACACCTATCCATTTGTATTTCTTTATTTTGTTTAATCTTTCGTCCTCTTCTTATATAGCAGCTGGCCATCATAGCCTATGGCATTCGCCAGGCCATCCCTCTACTTCCACACATTGTCCAGCGGTGGCAGCTCCACCGGCCCACCCTGCACCCGAACAAGTCAACCCTCGTACTCCCCTCAACCTGTGTCTTCCCCCACTCCATCTTGTTCGGTCCGAGGTCTCGACGTCATCCTCTGCCTTGGTGCTCTCGCCGCAGCGCCGCCGCCTATCATTCCCAACATGGTCAGCAAAACAAGAGGAATCGGGAGACAACTGTTCGTTGAGAGGATGACAGTCCCGGGCCCACCAGGTCCATGGCCTAGGTTTTGATGTTTAACATGGGCAGCCCACGACATGTTTCAACATTTTTTGGATCCAGCAGGTATCAAGCGGCCTCTGGGCCTCCCAACCTAGCTTGTCTATAACATCAGCAGCCCAAGTTATATTTGTTTTTTCAAGACGACGCACAACTAAATTCTATTTTTCTATAAGAATACAAAACTGAACCTATGTTTTCTATAAGAATGCAAAACTGAACCTATATTTATATCTTATTTTATTACATATATATATAATACAAACAACATAAGGTTCCGTTAAACCTGTCATTCATCCAACCATTTTATAGACCTTCCCACTTCCTTTATTTTTCCTTTTCATTATTCATGTATTTGAATTTTCTCCCATATTCTTTTTTGATGTAAACTGAGTTTTCTCCCAGTACTTCTCCCTAGAACCAACTCAACTGTCCCACGTCTAGCCTAAACAATAATAGTACCCCACGTCCTATTAACTCATCAAATTAAAATGATATTTTATTTTGTAAATTGAAAGTTCTTACAAAATAATAATAACAATTGTTTATATAGAACTTGGCAAGTTAACTCGTAGTGATTGCGTACATAAGCTTGCAAAGATTTTATTGTCGAATGCAGTAATAGATGTGCAATCATGTGTTTATGTTTTTATAACATTTCTCCGTCCAGCCCAACATGATATTTTCACCTAGCCCAGAAAGTCCGTGGATTTCGAGAAAAATGCAAATGGGCTTTAAATTCTACCATATTTATAAATGGGCTGCATAGATGCTACATCATTGTTTCACCCAGCCCACCAAATGGACTAAAAACCAAATGGACTGGCTGACATGTGGGCCAGTAGGTCGAAGCCTAAGCAAGGCGTTGGATTTACATCCAACGGCCGGCATTCTTCTTCAATCTCTCGTCTTCTTCCTCCAGCGCTGCCGGGACCACCTTCTCCAGCCTCCGGCATCTAGCGGCGTTGTTTCCCACTCCAATGGTCAGGCCCACCCCGCACCCGAACCAGTCAAGTTTCCCACTCCTCTCCGTCCGCTACTCCACTGCCACATCTTCCCCATCTCCAGGTCATTCCAGTCTGGGGCCTCACCGTCGTCCACCGCCTCGCTACGCTCGGCGCAGCGTGGTCAACAAACGAGAGTCAATAGAAGAGGACTATACATGGAGAGCCTGATGGCTGGGACCCACGACGTCCATGGTCGCATGCAAGGAAAGTTCCTCCTTATTAAGCCATTTCCTCCCCCTGATAGCTAGGACCCACCGGCTGTATCTTCGCACGGAAGGAAGTGCATCCTTGTTATGCGAAAAAACCATTCCTCCCGACGATAGCTGGGACCCGGCAGAATTGGTGGCTGACATGTGGGCCTACTAAGCAGGTGTGTACGCAGGGCTTTGTCAACTTAATCAACAAATGATTCTAGCAGGTGGACTGTTGGATGTTAATCCAACAGCCGTGCTCCTTCTTCAACCTCTGTTCTTCCGCCTGTCTCTCGTGGGCGGCAGTGCTGCCGCGGACCCAAACCAGTCAAGTTTCCCACTACTCTCCATCTATGACTCCAGTGCCGCGTCTTCCCCATCTCCTGGTCGTTACTGTCTGGGGCCTCGCCGTCGTCCACGGGCCTTGGTGCGCCCAACACTGTGTGGTCAACATGGTCAACAACTGAAAGTCATCGGAAGATGACTGTACGCGAGAGGCTGACATTAGGGACGCACCACGCCCATGGACGCATGCATGCTACTGCATCCTTTTTACCCTAAAAAGAATATTTTCTCCCCCAGACTATTGGGACCCACCAGCTACATCTTCGCACGCAAGGAAGTGCGTCCTTATTACGGGCAAAAAAATATCCCCCTAACAGCTAGGACCCAGCAGCTATATCTTCGCACGCAAGGAAGTGCGTCCTTATTCTCCCTGACAGCTGGGACCCACCTGGTCGAAGCATACGTACCATTGTCTGTCTTGTCAGAACATGTACGTACATACTAGTCGATCGGTCTCTCTGCAAGTATGAACCATGGCAGAGTATGTAGCTGCACATGTCATAGTAGATCCCCCACTTAGCAGTTCATGCTGTCCCATCTAAACCGTGTACACGTACATATAGCCACACGCCAAAAAATACGGCCATGTACGTACATATGAGCGGGGTCTCGAATGCCCACTCGTGCATACGTATGGTCAGGGCTCTTGTACATGGCTGGGTCGGAACGGAGAAACTGTGTCGCCATCGTGTTCATGGGGAGGCAACGGAATGCGTCATGTTTATCAGGAGGCAACGGAACGCGTGCTATTCATCGGGAGCCAACCGGCTTGGACGGAACAGCCAATGGAAACGAGGCTTGGTGTACCGCGGAACGGATGAAACGGCCTTGTGTTCGCCGGCCACGGTCGAAACAGGATCCTGGTCATCGGGAGGGGTCTGGCGTACCGCAAAACGGAGGAAACAGACTTCTCTTGGTCCTCCTACGGTGGAAACGGGGTCCTGTTGATCGAGAGGGGTGTGGCATACTGCAAAACAGAGGAGATGGACTTGTGTTGGAGCGCTACGGTCGAAACACGGGTCCTGTTCATCGAGAGGGGTGTGGCATACCGCAAAACGGGTCTCCACGGGATAGTGTTCATCTCCACCGTCGGCTGCCTCCACGGGCTACTGTTCATCCACCGTCGACCTCCTCTAGCCTCCACTTGCGACTGTTCATCCACGGGCTCCTGTTCATCCAGCCTCCACCGCACGCTCCTCCACCGGCTACTGTTCAAGCAGCCCTCTCCATGGGGTCCTGTTCAAACACCCCTCCACGGGCTACCATTCATCCAACCCTCCACCGGCTACTATTCAACCAGCCCTCCACAGGGTTGTCCTGTTCATCCAGCCCTCCACGGGGCCTATTCATCCACCCCTCCACGGGGTCCTGTTCATCCGCCCTCCAACCAGCTCGATCGGGGTCCTGTTCATGCAGCGGCAACACCACAGGGTCCTGTTCATCCACCACCCCACCAGGAACTGTTCATCCACCCCCCAACAATGCTCACTTTTCATCCAGAGGTAGCATCGATTGGCTTCATTTAGCAGCAGTAGTGAAGGAATCACTCGGGTTCAGTTAACAGCAAGGGATCGATCGATCGCTCGGGTTTAGTAACGCGTAGCCTACAGTGCAATCGCTCGAGTTCAGTTAGAGCGCAACGCCTCGCACACACGCGCGTACGTACGAGAGAAACACGGATCGCTCGGCCCCCAACCACCCACCGTAATCGGGAACTCCCCCGATATTTTCCTTGCCCTTGCTTCTACCATGGTTTTTCCGTCATGGACGCCCCAAAGAATGTCATGCAGCTGCGTCTCCGGCCCACCTAGGAAGAAAAGCCCATTTTCTATCATGATTTTTTGTCATAGAAGTAGGACCCCACCACATCTATGATGATACCGGGTTTTGTCATAATTGTCGTCATAGAAGTGTCATCACTATGACAGAAAAGAATTTCGTTCGGCCCAAAATGTCACGGATGTGTCTTTTTTTGTAGTGTAGGTCAAGGTACTCTAGGGTGTAGAAATTGATCTTTGGCCTCATCATGGCCTCAAGGAAATTGCGCCACTACTTCCAAGCCCATGAGATCATGGTTGTCACTCGTTTCTCTTTGCAATGCATATTGAGGAACCCTGAGGCTACCGACAAGGTAGTTGAATGGGCATTGGAGTTATCGAGTTTTGGTCTGAAGTATGAGAGTACCTCAACCACTCAGAGCAGAGCATTGGCGGAGTTAATTGCAGAATGGACACCTACTCCTGACGAAGAGACACCAAAAATAGTTATCCCCGGCAAGGAGGTTCCCCAAGAGTGGATCATGTATTTTGATGGTGCCTTCTCATTGCAAGGTGCGGGGGCTGCCGTACTCTTCGTCGCACCCAGCAGACAACACCTCAAGTATGTGATCCAAATGCATTTTCCCTAGGAGAATGCTACCAAAAACACTACTGAATACGAAGGGCTCCTTGTCGGGCTTAGGATTGAGTAGAGTTGTGAATTAAGAAGTTGATCATTCGTGGAGATTCGCAGCTTGTTGTGAGGCAAGTTAACAAGTATTACCAGAGTCCATTGATGGATTGCAAACAGAGCACGTGCCGCGTGTGGAAAACAACACCGCTAATTATTTGTCAAAGTTTGCCGCCTAGAAACTCCCTATGGAACCAGGGACCTTCGTCCTTCACCTAACACAACCATCAGTATCCCCATTGATGATGGCTAGAAAAAGAAGGAAGCTAGACTCCGGCAAGCCCTCACCGGAAGAACCTCCAGAGGTCCCCTGTAGAAAAGCAGTCGGGAATAATCCTACCTCTCTTGGTTAGCTGCACTCTTCCTCGGGATTACAAGTCCCTGCGGTCGAGGTAGGCGCTCCCATGAGTGAGGAAGTGCCGTTGGTCCTAGTTGTCGTTCCACAAGCTCCAACATGGGCACGGCACATTCTCCGCTACCTCCAAAATAGAGAACTTCCTGAAGAGCAAGAAGAAGCTGAAAAAGTAGCCCGGAGGGCCGGTATGTATCAATTTGTCGATGACACATTATACAGAAGGAGGCCCAACCGTGTGAAACAGAACTACACTTTCCGGGAAGAGGGGGGACTGTTGGAAGAGATACACAAAGGCATGTCTGGCTCCCATATTGGAGTAACAACCTTGGTTGGGAAAGCCTTCTGGCAAGGTTTCTACTGGCCCATGGCCCTTCAAGATGCAATTGAGCTAGTCACCATATGTGAAGCCTGCCAGTTCCACTCCAAGAACTTCCATCAACCTGCTCAAGCTCTCTAGATGATCCCTTTATCATGGCCATTTTTGGTCTGGGGGCTCGACATCTTGGGCCCCAGCCCTTGTGCTACCGGGGGCTTTGAATTCTTGTATGTTGCAATCAACAAATTTTCAAAGTGGCCGAAAGTGGAGGCCGTGAGAAAGGTCACCACACAATCAGCAATCAAGTTCATGAAAGGATTGGTTTGCCGTTTCGGAGTACTCGCCAGAGTCAACAATGATAACGGCACCCAATTCACATGTCGCGCCTTCATGCAATATGTTCAAACCCTCGGAAGCAAGGTTTCATTCGCCTCTGTTGCTCATCCCAGGAGCAATGGACAAGCTGAGAGGGTTGAAGTGCTACATGGGCTCAAGATGAGGACTTTTGATAAGATGCGAAAGTGCGACAGATGCTAGATTGATGAGCTACCGGTGGTTCTATGGTCCCTCTGTACAACACGAATTTGAGCTACTGGCCAGACTCCCTTCTCCATAGTCTATGGGGCAGAAGAAGTGGTCCCCACAGAACTCATATACGGGTCACCTCGATTTTTTTCTACAATGAAGTAGAGCAAGAGCAGCAGCGGCGTGACAACGCCGTGCTCCTTGAGGAGAACCTTCTCCGGGCTATTATGTGTGCTGCATGCTACTAGCAAGCCCTACGACACTATAACAGTCGTAGGGTCCATGCCCGGAGCCTTGACGAAGGCGACCTTGCCCTTAGGCGTGTTCATTCCATCGAGGGTTTCAACAAGTTGATGCCAAAGTGGGAAGGCCCTTACCGAGTAGTACGAATCACTAGACCTGGCGCAGTCCATCTGGAGACCGAAGATGGCATTAAAATGCAAAACTCATGGAATATTGAGCATCTTCGCAAGTTCTTCCCGTAAGGCGTAGCTACCGGGCCCTGCCCCGGCAGCCACCCTTTTGTACAAGCCTTGCCAATGCGCATGTAACCCTTTGTACAAAGCCATCCACAGACCTTGAGCATACATAATAAAATGAAGCACTGGTGCCCTAAAAACATGCATGCATGATTAGTTTAGCATAAACTTGCCATGATCATTTAGATGAGGACATATGCTGCTATGTTTTCCCCTGCACTAACTACAGGGTTCTTGCCGTGGACTTGCTCGTGGGAATAAGAAATGGAAGACAAGCTTACATAATCGGTCCTCGACACGCCAAACAGATAATTTTTCTCTTTGTCCATACGTGTCTCTGTAAGAAGAAAACTTGTGCATAGAGAACCTTGTCACCTTCAAAGCATTTGGGCTCCCATCCTTTGATCTGAATGTTGTTTCAGTCAAGGATGGTTGTAGTATCATTTGCCGGAGAAGGATTGACAAGGGGCCGATCCCCTTGTATAGTGTTAAGCCCAGCAGGCCAGGCCTCGCGGCAACAACGGAAGGCACCGGCATGATAGCTTGTTGGGAAAACTTGTTTAGTTAGAAGTATAGAGGCATTCCTCATCTGCATGATAAGATACATGCACAAGTACCCAGCAAGGCTTGTCTTTTTTTCATTAATATGCGGATAAACAAGAACAAACCTTACAGAACACAAATATGGATAAAAGAGATTACATATTTAAGGCTAAAATTTGGCAAGCTCCTACATCCTTTGAAATACAAAAAGGATAAGTAACCTATAATCCCTTTCTTGTCCCTCTCCTCCTAGGAACTAATATGGGAGGCAAAGAGGGCAAAAGGAGTGCCTGGGCAGAAGCCCGGCCTAACCCCGTCATGGCCCATGGGATGCAGCCTGACAAGATCGGGAGGGCATGAACGAAGGTGATGGGCGGGGAGAGCGGCTAGGCGATGCCCTGGTCACCGCCACCAGGGCCAGCAGGACACATCAGCAGGGGTACTGACAAGAAAGACAAAGCCGGAGCCGACGGGGAAGCCTGCCAGGGTCCAACTGGAAGACTACTGGAGGAGGCGGAGACACCATCCACATCCAACACCCCGGGAAATCGCCTTACTAGGGAGGAGATGCAGGTGCAGATGGTGGTGTCGCCGGCCTCCCGTTGACGATGATGGTGCGGCTGGTGTACAGCCGGAGTTGGAGCCGTCGTCCTCCCCATCGGTGCCGCCGTCATCGCCGTCACTGTCCTCTTCGTCGCTTCTGCTCGAGGAGGAGCACGACACCCTAAGCGAGCACCCGAACGCCCGAAGACCTAGACGGAGAACATAGTGGCATCCATTAACTTGAAGTGAAGGACATGCCCCGCCACTAAGCTATGGTTGTGAGCGAAGGTCTTCCAGCCACGCCGAAGAAGCGTGACATCCGGTGCAGGGAACTCTACATCCGCCCACATATTGCCATTGCAGCAACCCCTCATGTGCAGCCTCGGCCCTAGCAGCTATTCAACCTCCATCAGTCTTGCGAATGGAGATGGAAGACGAAGACGACTATGCGGGGGCCCGCAGAGTTTGACGATGAACTCCTGTCGAATTTCGGGCTCCACATACCCTGGATAGATTCAAACTCTGGGTGTCTATGAAGAACTCAACCTCCTCAGAGTGCCTACTCGCCGATCTCACAGCCTAGATCAATGAGCAGGAAGGAAATGAGACAAGGTAGTTTACCCAGGTGCGGGCCACCTTGCGGTGTAAAACCCTACTCCTGCTTTTGGGCGGATTAGCCTCGAGGTGGGATGAGGATGAACTAGTACAGTGGGAGAACAACCTCAGGAGGTGTGTTCTTGAGCTGGTGAGAGAGAGGTTGATCTAAATGATCCATCCGTCCCATGGTGGTGGCTGGGCTATCTTTATAGTGGCCTTGGTCCTCTTCCCCAAAGTGTAGGCAGGAAGGGATACACAATGGCCAAATTCAAAGGGAGACAACTAGTACATCTTATCCTGATGAAAGGTGGTCTTTGCCTGAAAAGCTTCTGGTCGTGATGCCATAGAAAGCTCGGTGATGACCTCCGTCCTGCCGTCCTAGCGGTCTTGGTCTTGTTGCATTAGAATGGAGACCTTTGGTTGATTCCTTGGGACTCCGCGCATGCGCTTGCCTCCTTAGCACCAAAGAGGAAACTGTTGTACTATGCGCACTGGTGCCCGCCTGGCCTTGGTTGTCATGGCTTGCGTCATCCGAACCTCACAAGGTGGAGGCTTGCATAGAAATCTCCGCTCCTCAGGAGCCAGCCTGAGGAGGCCGCTCCTTATCGAGGTCTTGGTGTCGTCCACCTCACGAGGCTCGGCCCCTCGTGAGGGTCTTTATTTGTTGATGATGAAGGTCGGCCGTACCACACCATTGATGGAGCCATTTCGTGGGCCGTAGGCAGGCAATTCTAGGTACCCCCATTCGTAGATTGCCGACAGAAGCCCCCGCGCCCAAGGCGTGCTCGAACTTGGCTTCGAGGCGTAGCGAAAGGGCAAGAGCGGAGCGCCGCGGGCCCTAACCGCCTATGGCCTCGATCGATGTGTAGTGCTTGATGGGACGTGGGCTTCTCCGCTTCCCCATGCTACCTCGGAAACCGTTCGACTTGACTAGAGCATGTTGCATGTAGAAAGCTCATCATTACCGGGGATCATGGAGGCCGGTGGTTGGCCTCCCTCTGGCTATATATGGGGAGACGGATGGAGCACCCCTTGCGCATCTCCATCTTCTCGCTGCCTGCTTCCTCTTCTCCTTCCTTCTCTCATTGTCTCGCCTAAGTGCTCATGGCGCCGACGAGGAAGTTCTCCGCCGCTGAGAAGGGGAAGGCCACTAAGGATGGACCAGATTCGCTGCCGCCCAAGAGGGGCCACGGACGTCACCGCAAGTATGCCATGACCCCGGTGGTGGCCCCTTAGGGGTGCAGGAACACTCCTCCAAGAGCAGGCGCTGCCTCCGGCGGCCGTGGAGGCGCTTCTTCTTGCGGCGGGAGATGCCGAGGACGAGGTAGCTCCTGTGATAGGGGGAAGGCACGCCATGGTCACCCGGCCTCCTCGGCCGCGCTTCCACTCGGCAGACGCGTTCCCGGAGTTTGTCTTGTGGCCGGAGATGCCCACTGGCACCTGGCTCCCGCTCCCGTGCTTCTTTGCAAGTGTGATGCCAAAAGTAGGGCTTGATGGCCTCTGGCTGCAGGCTGACGGCTACTGCAGCAGGGCCTCGTGGGCGGGGGTCGAAGTCACTGTCGCGGGTAACGTATCCTTGACCCGCGGTTGGCAGGCGTTTGCCCACGCGTGGGGCCTGGGCGGGAGGTGCACCCTCTACTTCAAGTACGACGGCCTCGTGCCCCTATAAGTGTGGGTGTTTGGGGGAGACGGCCGTCGTGCGAGGTGCTGCCCCGAGGATGGCATCAACAACGATGAGTTTGGCCATGGCGACGGCCACGACGACGACAAGGGTGAGCTTGCCCTTGCCGACGGCTGCGCCACCTCCAGCAGCGGCGGCTCCCCTTCCGGCGATAGCACCTGCAGCGGTGGCTATGACGAGCCACCTCGCCGCTGGGCTCGGATCGGGGAAGGCGACGGGCCATCGCGCTGCCATGCTTTGGTGAAGCGGGAGGAAGACTCGGACTGAGCTTCGGGCACTGCTGGAGCCTGGCCTCGGGAGCTGTTGCGGTCGTGAGGCCTGCTTTTGTTTTTCCTTTCCTTTCTCCTGCATTTGAAAAAAGTAGAGAGCCCTGCTAGGGTGTGTAATGAACTGCGGCGCTTGCGCCACTATGTTATGTTTGCTACTTTGATGTTGTGCTGTGATACTTGTGTTTCCACTAGATTCGGTCAGGGTTACTTAGCTCGATGTGCTTGTGGTAGTCTCCCGTATCGCGAGGGCGCACCTTTCCTGTTGTATCCCCAGAGGCTTCCTTCCCGACGACTCAGGAGCTGCCGATTGTTTGGAGACGTTGTATAGTTGTGGAGTTTCTCTTTCTTCTTCAGAAGGCATCACGAGGCGCCTTATCCTACCTCGCGCGAGCCTCCGAGAGTGGGTTGCTTGTGGCTAGCACACAGCGTCGTGCTATCCGGAGGCACAAACTTAAGAGGGTGTACATGCCCTCGGGCTCGTTCGAGAGCGTCTCACGAGGATTAAGGACGCCTGAGCCCTGGGGCAACGAGGCTTCAGCTAGGTGTGGTTGTGGGCGAGCCCAGGCGACACACCTTCCTAGCCCCCGCGCGCGAGATGCGCGAGGAGGAGCATCGGGCAACTGCCACTCTTCCCGGGACAAGATGGAAAGGCGAATGAACAAGAGAGAAAACTCCAACTCTCGCAAACGAAAGACGCGAAAACTCCAAGTTCATTCAAGAAGTCGAAAACCAGCTACAGAAAGCAAGCAAAGAACAGCTGCGTCCAGCACCTAGACTAGTCTTCATGTCTTCCCACCAGCGCGGAGCATGGGGCCTCCACTAGGACGTGGGTGGGAGCCCCCGTGAGGCCCAGCGGCGACCTCAGGAGACTCTAGGGTGTGTAAAACCCCAACTCATTATTACGCGAGAGTGTCATGAGTGGAGACCTTCACAGACGTGGGGCCGTGCTTCATGGGTAGAACTTCTGGAGGTGCTGAATGTTCCATGCGTTCTGGATGGCGATCGAGTCCTGTCGTGTGGCACCACGGCTCAGAGCGACCAGTTTACCCTGCATTGCCAGCCCAGAGACCATGTCTTCTGGCAACACACAACATCTTGGTATAGAAAAACAACCACTTTTTTTATGCTAGCGGATTAGAGTTTATATTACAACAGATGTCGAGGCCGACCAGCACGCACGGTGTGGCTGAACAATATGTACATTATTTAGTGGAAATAAAGGGCCTTGATCATACAACTACACGGCAGCGGAACAACGTCGTAGCGGAAACTCCATAGCACAGGGACACTGATGTGGACACGATCTAGACTCGAGCAGCGCTCCTTTCTAACGCGACTTTCCTGAAATCTGGCATGACACGCCAGGTCAGTACATTGAATGTACTTGCAAGCTCACAACATGCATAATCATAATGACAAACAATATCATGATATTTAACCAATTAATAATGCAATAATGTTCCAACATGTTGTGCTCATGCTCTTGGGATAAACGTCCCTCAGAACCAACTTACCAACCGTGATCGTTCTCAGATCACAAACAAACCACCATCGTGGTCTTAACCAGAGTAACTCGTGATCCTTACGGCAATCACAACCAAACCACCATCGTGGTCTTGACCAGAGTCACTCGTGATCCTTGAGGCGATCAAAACCAAACCACCATCGTGGTCTTGACCAGAGTAACTCGTGATCCTTGCGGCTATCACAACCAAACCACCATCGTGGTCTTGACCAGAGTAACTCGTGATCCTTACGGTGATCACAACCATGACCCGTATTGGGTCTCGAACATCTCGATGGCCTTTCCGCCATCATCATCAGTGCAAATTTCATAACTTAGTGTGCAGTTTTATTAAATGTTGACTGATGGTGGGACCTACTACGAGGTGTCAGTGACCGTGGACTCAGCTATCGATAGATTATACACTCTGCAGAGGTAGCACATTGTACCCACACCACGGAACCCATGGCCTCGCACTCCCAGTCGGGTGGACCAACGACATTCCGACGAAACCCTTCCTTTGCCGTGACACTCTCCCGGCCACTCCGACCCAATCGCCAACGGGCTAGTCCTGGGTGGCCCCGTGTCTAGCAAGGACACAACGACCACCGTCGTGGCCAAAACGATGCCACTCAGGGACCCGGTACCATAATCTCAACAACGGGCACACAAGGTTATGCATGCTTACCGGGCTAGGGTAAGCATGCCCATAACCTTCCCTAGTTGGAGGCACCGACCAGAGGCATGTCAATGGACCAAATCAAGGCCTTCCCACAAAGGCAAATATGGTTGCACTGGGAAAATCTCGATTCAGCGGCACCATGACCCATTCAATGATATATTCAAGTTGAGTTATATTCAGTTTCAACTTAAAATGAGGATGACCGGTGTCATAGCATGCCATGAAATGCAATACTACACATGCATCACATATAAATGAAAATGACTGATGTCAACCATATTCACACTAAGCATAAGCATCAACAACTTATATTACTTTCCTGGTCAGGGTAACTCTCACTTTAACAATATATTTTGCAGCAAGTATTATCATTTTCTCATGCAGGAAAATAACTTCGACTAATTTCTCATATGCATATCAAAGATTTTACTATCACCACAAGCAAATCCTATTCTCTTTGCCAACCAAGTTAGGTTCAAACATTCTGTAAATTAACTAAAATGGCTAAACAAGCACTTAACATGATATTTTCTAGCAAATTTAACTATTTTATTTATGCAAGCAAATAACTTTAAGCAATTACTCATGTGCATAACAAATCATTTTATCATTACCATAATTAGATCTTAGCTTCTTTACCAACTAAACTAGTTTCAAGGTTCTGTAAATCAAGCATAATACTAACACACACTTAACAGAATATAAATAACATAATAGTTATTTAAATGCATGGATTAATCATTTCATTCAAGTAAAAAAATCATCAATATTCAAATGGCACCATGAAAATGTTGATGTGGCTTGCCTTAGTGCAGATGAGGTTCACAAGCCTTCTGGTGATCCTCAAGACAAGCCTCACCCTCTGAAAATAATTTTAAACACAAGAAGAATATATCAAGAACTCTTCTAAAAATCACCAGAAATTCTAGACAGCTCAGAAAAATCTCATTTTTAGTGAGCAGCTAGATTTCTTTGCAAAGAACATAATGCAAAAAGAATCAATTCACTTGGACTCATTTAGTGAGCAGCTAGAATTGAATCGAATTTTAATTTAGATAAACAGACTAGGGGGTGATGTCGAAGGCGTAAAGCCTCAGGGCGCCACCACTCGTACCACTTCGCGCGCGTATAGAGTGGCTGACTAGCGGGCCCCGCTAGTCAGGTGAGAAGGAGGGGAGAAGGAAACATAGGGGGGTCGCGGC
Organism: Triticum urartu; assembly: GCF_003073215.2. Taxonomy (NCBI): domain Eukaryota; kingdom Viridiplantae; phylum Streptophyta; class Magnoliopsida; order Poales; family Poaceae; genus Triticum; species Triticum urartu. The sequence continues at coordinate 373,267,264 of NC_053025.1, read as the reverse complement.
TTCACCGGAGCTCTCACCGGCGACGAGGACTCCTTGGCCAAAAAGAGAGTGAGGGATCGAGAGAAGGTATGTAGGTGCACCTGCCCATACCCGTATCGTAGCTAGAGGTGGTCGGATGGCGTCGGAATCAACCTCGCAAGCGGAGGCAGAGGGCGGTGGTCGTCAGAGATGAGGAAGACGGCGAGCAGAGGCAACTTCAGAGGCTCCAGGGGGACGGGATGGCTTCACCGGAGAGAGGCGGAGGCCCTGGAAGGATCGCCCTGGCCTGGGAGGGGCTGGAGCTACTACGGCGACCAGAGGGGATCGCCGGTGAGCTCGAGATCGAGGACGGCAGCCCGCGGCCTGCCTGGCCGGGCTACGGTTTCCTACGCGCTTGTGGGGTGTGTGGGAGTGGTGGATGGTGCTCGAGGAGGCTAGGGGCGGCTCCGCCAGTGGACACCTGTCCACGGCACCTGGCGACGAGCGGCGTTAGTGAGAGGGGGAGAAGGTGATGCAGCTCACGCGACGACTCTTGGCGAACGGGGACGAGCACAGGAACGAGGAGAAGGCAACGAGCATAGTGCGCACCGCACTGTTGGGTTGGCCGGACCGTGCATCGGCGAGCGCCAGGGGGAGTTAATGGCGTTGAGACGAGGATGGTGGAGACGTTTGGCACTCTTAGGCAGACGGGGAAGCGGGCACGCGATTAATAGAGCCTTGGGCGCGTCGCAGAGCGCGTCGGCCGCATGCCAGCACACCTAGATGAACGCAGTCACCGCGTGAACTCTGACCTCATGCTGACCTAAGCCCAAACTTCATGTCTGGCATGTTGTTTGTGGTAGTTTCGAATGTTACCACGCTATGGTTTGGCTCCAGATGCAGTAGAGAAGATTTCACACGCCAGGTAAGTTTCTGGTCAGTAACTTTGAGATGTTACTGACGTCAAATGGCTAGGAGTTGGGGGCTATGCTTTGGAGGCTAGCCATCATCTACTAAGGTGATGATGCACAAGAAAATTCAGGCACAAGGGAGCAAGTAAAATGGTAGTTGCTGTAGAAACCACCATTTCTGTCCAGAATAGAAAATATTTTTTGTAGCAAAAATATTCCAAAAAGTGATAAAATATTTTTTCTCAGGAAGGTGCCCTAGGGTTCAAAAAATATTTGGGAATTTTCTCAGATTTTTGTGGGCAAGAAAAATGAGGGTTGCTTTGGAACTCATTGAACTAGCTAGGGTTTTAGAGAAGAAAAATGAATATTTTTCATTTAAGAAAAATATTCCCAAGATTATTTTGAGATGGATCAGAAGGGGAATGGTGATTAGAGAGGGGAATGATGCACCTGGTTGAAAGCCAAGGGTACCCAAGTGTCTAAGTCCATATGAAAAGATTAAAAAACCCCAACTTTCAAAATAAATCGAAATGAAAATCAGGCAAATAAGATAGGTAAAAAATCAGGCTGTCACAAACCTCCCCCACTTAGAATGAATCTCGTCCTCAAGATTTGGTTGCTTGGGAAAACCACTCTGGATAATGAGCCCTTAGGAATTCTTCCCGCTCCCAAGTTGATTCTGACTCTGTGTGATGCTCCCACTGAACTTTGTAAAATCTTCTTACTTTACTGTGAGTGACCCTTTCCATCTGATCCAAAATTCTAAATGGTCTTTCTTCATAGGTCAAATCATTTGCCAATTCTACCTCAGCCATAGCAGTCCTTTTCACAGGCGGGGATATGCAGCGTCTTAATTGTGAAACATGAAACACGTTATGCACGTCTGCCAATTCAGCGGGTAGTTCCAACTGATATGCAATAGTACCCACTCAGGACATAACCGGGAATGGACCAATAAACCTGGGTGCCAACTTTCCATGGGTCTGGAATCTCTTGACTCCTTTCATAGGAGTGACTCAGAGGTATACGCTTTCTTCGGGTTCAAACTTGATCTGTTGATGCTTTGCATCATAATAACTTTTCTGTCGAGATTTGGCCAATTGCAATCTATCCCAGATTTCCTTAACTTGTTTCTCAGCTTCCAGCATGAGATTTGTTCCGAAGATACGGCTATCTCCAGTTTTAGACCAATTTAAAGGAGTGCGGCACTTACGGCCATACAGAGCTTCATACGGTGACATCTTTTGACTGGTCTGGAAGCTGTTGTTGTAACAAAACTCGGTGTCGGTGTTCTGGGAACGGGGGTCCCTAGACTTGCCTGCCTGCGGCGTGGCTCAAGTGGGGGCCCAGCGCAGCCCATCTTCATCAGCTCAAGCTCAAGACCCTCGCGAGCGGCCAACCCTCACGGGGCGGACGACTGGAAGCTTCCTCGGAGGCAGCCTCATCAGGCAGGCTCGCGAGGAGGCGGAGAGATCAAGGCAGAGGTACCTCGCGAGGAGCCCGTGACGCAAGCCATGACGATCGAGACCAGGTGGGCGCCGGCCTGCGCAGTGTCCTTGTTTCCCGTTTGGTGCAAAGGGGGCAAGCACAGGCCAAGGTATCGGGCAAAGGTTACCATTCCGATGCAACTAGACCAAGACCAGCAGAGCGGCAGGACGGAGGTCACCGTGGAGCCCAAGACGACGTCATCACTAGTGCTTTTGGGAGCCGAAGACCACCTTTGGTCCAGATAACTTGAACTAGTTGTTCCCCTTCAAAATGGCCAATTGTTGGCGCCCTTCCCGCTCATTTTTTGGGGGAGAGGCCCAGGGCCTTTATAAATAGAGCTAGCCACCACAAACTAGGGGGGATAGCTAGAGATCTGGTAGAGCCCTAGCAGATAGAGAGAGAGGCGACTAAACTCACCCAAACAGTTCATCGCACCGGCTTAAGAACACCTCTCGCGAGGCTGTTCTTCCCTTGTACTGTTCATCATCAGCCCCTGAGGCAATCCACCACACCACACACTGGAGTAGGGTATTACACCACAACGAAGGCCGGAACCAGTATAAACCTCGTGTCCCTTGTGTTGTTCGTCGTTTCCAGCTTAGATGACGCGAGGAGATTGGACGTAGATCAGAGGGGAGAGATCTCCGCGCGCACCCCAGTGTTCGAACCTCAAGGGTCTACCGGAACCCGTAATCCGACATTTGGCGCGCCAGGTAGGGGTGTGCCGGAGTCCTCCGTCCCAACGACCCGCTCTCCCCCAACATCGCATTCCGCCATCATGGCGGACAATGCGCCGCCTGCTCTAGCAACGGATGCCGGCACTGGGGCCAGGGGGCTCTGGGGCTTGGCCCCCACCTTGCGACAGGTGCGGTGGCCACGCAAGTTCAATCCCGAGATGCCGCTGCGCTACAACGGCATGACGGACCCGATGATTTCCTGCTGGCGTACGGGAAGGCCGTCCTCAGAGCCAGGGGAGATGACCGGGTGGTGGCCAACTGGTTACCCATGGCCCTCAACGGCGTCCCGCGCGTGTGGCTCTTCCACCTGCCGACGACTTCTGTCACCTCCTGGGAGGAGCTACGCGACCTCTTCCTTGCCTGTTTTGCCGTACCAGCGCCGCCCGTCGTTGCCACTCTCCTGGGTGGCTCGCAGGCACCACCCTCCAGCCATCACGTCAAGACGTTCACCCGTCGGATCAGCACCGCCTCCAAGCGCCGAGAAGCCCCCCCGGGCTGGGTGGCGCCCGAGGCCGATCTAACCTTCGACTCGAAGGATCACCCCTTCAACCCCCATCGGTTCGGGCGCGCTCCCGATGCTGTGCACTCCCACCATCTGCCAAAGTGGCCGTCACTAGGACCCTCATCGACGGTGGTGCCGGCCTCAACGTGCTCTCGGTGTAGACCTTCAGCCTCCTCCACGTGCCGCTGGAGTGGCTCCAACCCACCAGGCCTTTCTCGGGCGTCGGAGCCGGTTCCACCGCCTCGTTGGGACGGATCCGCCTCCGAGTGACCTTCGGCACCTACGACAACTTTCGCACGGAGCTGGTCGACTTCGACGTCGCCCCCATCGGCCTCCCCTACAATGCCATCCTCGGCTATCCGGCCTTGGCTCGGTTCATGGCAGCAACTCACCCGACATACAACCTCATGAAGATGCCTGGGAGCAGCGGTGTCCTCACCGTGTCAGGAGACGCAAGGGATGCGCCGGAGGTGCTCCAGCTTGTTTTCTGGGCGGCCGCGGTGGCGCAGCCCACTAGCACCGACGCCCTTGAGCCCAAGGGGGCTGCGCCGGCTAAAAAGAAGCAGCTATTCACCCAAGACAAGGCAGAAACCAAGCAGGTACCAGTCGACGAGGACGGGTCCATTGACGCCACCTTCACCATAGGGGCCAACCTTGAGCCCGAGGAAGAGAAAGCCCTGGTGAGGTTCCTGCGTGCGAACAAGAAGGGTGTTCGCGTGGGAACCCGATCAGTTAGCAGAAGGCGAGGCGGCAGTCCACTGAGAAACAGGCTTTCATCGTTCAAGAGACCCGGAATCTAGAGGCGGAAGTAATTATCCGCGAGGTCCGCTACCCTGGTTGGCTGGCTAATCCGGTTGTTGTGCCAAAAAAGGGAGGAAAGGAGCGCATGTGTGTCGACTTCACCAACCACAACAAGGCCTGCCCGCAGGATCCATTTCCGCTCCCCCGCATGGACCAGATAGTCGGCTCCACCGCAGAGTGTGACCTATTGTGCTTCCTAGATGCCTTCTCGGGCTATCACCAGATCTAGATGGCGATAGAAGACGTGGAAAAGACGGCTTTCCTGACCCCGTGTGGACTATACTGCTATACGTGCATGCCATTTGGGTTGCACAACGCAGGCGCGACCTTTCAGCGGCTGATGCACATCTCCTTAGACCGGCAGCTCAGGGGGAACGCTGAAGCTTATATCGATGACATTGTGGTGAAGTCTCGCGAGGCAAGAACCCTGATACAGGACCTGGAAGAAACCTTTGCGAGCCTCAATGAAGTGGACCTACGGCTCAACCCGGGGAAGTGTGTGTTTGGAGTCCCCTCGGGAAAGCTCCTGGGTTTCCTCGTGTCCCACAGGGGCATCAAGGCCAACCCAGAGAAGGTCAGGGCAGTCGAAGACATGAGCCCGCCAAGGACCCTCAGAGAAATGCAGAAGCTCGCCGGGCGTGTAACTGCGCTGGGGCGCTTCATCTCCAAGCTGGGGGAACGAGCGCTGCCCTTCTTCAAGCTGATGAAGAAAAAGGGCCCCTTCGAATGGACTGAAGCGGCCGACAAGGCATTCCAAGACCTCAAGAGGTACCTTACCAGCCCACCAGTGATGGTAGCTCCGCGTCCTCGGGAGCCCCTGGTGCTCTACCTTGCGGCCACCCCCTACTCCGCTAGCGCAGCCCTTGTGGCGGTCAGGGAGGAGCGATGTGCCAAGGCCGCATCGACTGTCCGAACTGAAGCAAAGCAGAGCCAGGAGGGCCTCGCGAAGGCCGCAACCGCAGCTGGAAAGGAACAGCCGCAGCAGGAGAACGCACCCGGAGCAGGAGAGGCCTCTTTAGGCGACCAAGCGCTGGGAGCTCCATCGTCTCAAGAGACGCCTCGACCTCTGGAGGACGCAAGCTGCGCCAGCACCCTCAACCTCGTCGAGCATCCCGTGTACTTCGTGAGCACGGTGCTGCAGGACGCAAGGGCATGGTATCCCATGCCTCAAAAACTCCTCCTCGCGCTACTAGTGGCCTCACGCAAGCTGCGCCACTACTTCCAAGGCCATCCCATCAAAGTCGTCTCAGTATATCCCATCAAAGTCGTCTTAGCATACCCCTTGGAAAGGTTTGCTGAATGGAACATTGAACTACAGGCATTTCAGCTAGAATTCAGTACGACCAGAGTCATCAAGGGAGCCGCACTTGTGGATTTCGTGGCAGAATGGGAAGAAGCGCCGGGTCTCGAGGCAGACGAAGACCGATCACTTTCCTTGGGAAGTGAAGCACCGGACGGCTGGGTCATGTACTTCGATGGGGCGTTCTCCCCACATGGTGCGGGAGCTGGCGCAGTGCTCATATCCCCTACCCAGGACAAACTCTACTATGCCGTACAACTCTGCTTCCAGCACGGAGAAAAGGTCTCCAACAACATAGCGCAGTACGAAGGCCTGATAGCAGGCTTGAAGGCCGCAATTGCCTTAGGGGTGAAGCACCTCATCATCAAGGGCGATTCGCAGCTCCTCGTCAACTTCTCCAACAAGATATACGAGCAAAAGGACGAGCACATGGAGGCCTACCTCGCTGAGGTTCGCAAGATGGAGAAACAGTTCTGGGGGCTGGAGTTGCAGCATGTGCCTCGCGGCACCAATCAGGAGGCTGATGACATTGCCAAGAGGGCATCTAGGCGGCTGCCTCAGGAGCCAGGCATCTTCGAGGAGCGGCTCTTCAAGCCCTCGGCAGTGCCGTCACTGTCGAGCATGGCGCAACCAAGGGGGGGCTCCCTCAGCCGCCTGGCCTCAAGGGCACGCCTGCTCCTGGTGTTGGGGCCTCAGGAAGGGTGTTGGATCCCGGAGCTCAAGAACTACCTGATGCAAGGGACTCTTCCGGAGAACGAGGAGGAAGCAGAGCATGTGGCGCAGCAGGCCACAGCTTATTGCATCAAAGATGGAGAGCTCTACAAGAAGCAACCAAATGACGTGTCCCTACATTGCATCTCCCGAGAGCAAGGGAAGGAGCTGCTGGCGGACATACACGGCGGAGACTGCGGGCACCACTCCTCGTCACGAACCCTCGTCGGCAAGGCGTTCCGTAGTGGGTTCTACTGGCCCACGGCGCTCAATGACATCGTTGAGCTGGTGAAGGCTTGCGAGGCCTGCCAATTTCACGCTAAGCAGATCCATCAGCCTGCGGGAGGTCTATAGACTATACCCCTCTCATGGCCATTCACAGTTTGGGGGCTGGACATTCTGGGCCATTTCCTCGGGCGCCAGGGGGCTATCGCTACCTCTACGTTGCTGTGGACAAGTTCGCCAAGTGGGCTGAGGTGGAATCCGTCCGCACAATCCCAGAAGGCTCTGCGGTCAAGTTCATCAAGGGCCTCGTGAGCCGATTTGGGGTGCCCAACTGCATCATCACCGACAACGGTTCGCAATTCACCAGCCATCTCTTCAAAACATACTGTGCTAACCTTGGAACATAGATATGCTACGCTTCGGTAGCACACCCCCGGAGCAACGGCCAGGCCGAGCGAGCCAACGCGGAGGTCCTAAGGGGCCTCAAAGCCAGGACTTTCAAGAGGAAGCTGGAGGCCTGCGGCAGGGGCTGGTACTATGAGCTCTAGTCCGTGTTGTGGTCAGTCCGCACCACTGCGACCAAGCCGACTGGCGGGACCCCATTCTTCCTCGTCTACAGGGCAGAGGCTGTTCTCCCTCACGAGGTCAGGCGTCGCTCCGCACGGGTCTTGGCGTTCAACGAGATGCAGCAGGACGCCATGCGGGGGACAGATCTCGTGCTGGGGGAGGAACGCCGTCGAGAAGCCGCACTGCGAGCGGCAAGGTATCAACAGGCGCTGCGACGATACCACTGCCGCAACATCCACCCCAGAACTCTTGAGGTAGGGGCTCTCGTGCTCAGACGGGTTCTCTCCAGGGAGGGGCTGCACAAGCTCTCTCCCATGTGGGAGGGCCCATTCAAGGTTGTTCATGTCTCTAGGCCTGGCTCCGCACGCTTGGAGACCATTGAGGTGTTACCCATCCAGAACGCGTGGAACATTCAACATCTCCGGAGGTTCTACCCCTGAGCGATGCCTGGTGCCTAGGAAAGGCCCGGTGCCTGTGAAGAAGGAAAATGCATGTGAAGCTGCCATCTTTTGGGGGATGGCCCGGTGCCTGTGAAGAAGGCAAATCCCTGTGAAGCTGTCGTGTTTTGTGAAAGGCCCGGTGCCTGTGAAGAAGGCAAATGCCTGTGAAGCTGCCGTGTTTTGGGAAAGGCCCGGTGCCTATGAAGAAGGCAAATGCCTGTGAAGCTGCCATGTTTTGGGAAAGGACCGGTGCCTGTGAAGCTGCCGCATTTCGGGAAAGGCCCGGTGCCTATGAAGAAGGCCAATGCCTGTGAAGCTCGTCGCCCGTGACACTCTCACGTAATAATGAGTGGGGCTGTACATGCCCCAGAGTCTCCGGAGTGCCGCCCTCGGGCCTCGGGGGCTCCCGCCCACTCCCAATGGCAGCACTTAGCTCCGCGCTGGTGAGAAGACATCGAAGACTAGAATAGGTGCCGGACGTGGCTTTTCCATTTTCTTTCCACAGTTGGCTTGTTTATTCCCGTTTGAAGTTTTATTGGAGCTGTTGGCGTTCACGGCTTGTGACTCTTTATCTTTTTCACTCGCTTGCCTCATTTTCTCTCGCACAATTCTCGCAAGGGAGGTTTCTCGGGCGCCCTCGCGAGTGTTTTATGCCCCGATCGTTTGGAGCTTTCCTATCCGAGTCCTCTGTGGGAGCACCCCTCCCAATTCGTGCCCCACGGGCAACGCGACACAAGCGCATGACCTGGGCCGATCGCCCCCACAACCAAGACCGAAATTTACCCCTCCTACTAATCCTTGCAGGGCACAAAGCGCATGGCGAGGCCACGACCTCGGGAGGCAAGCACCGCGTCAAGCCTCACCGAGCTAAAATAATTCTAGCACATGGGTGCATGACGCGGAAACACAGCGCAGAAATAGCGGAAGCGGCGCGATGGTTAACAACAGCAGTTCTAGCACGCCCCCGCGGGGCCCTATACTACCTTCTATTTATGCGCAGGAAAAGAAGAAAAACAAAATGGGCGCTGTCACTGTCAAAACCGGCGGATCTCGGGTAGGGGGTCCCGAACTATGCGTCTAAGGCGGATGGTAACAGGAGGCAGGGGACACGATGTTTTACCCAGGTTCGGGCCCTCTTGATGGAGGTAAAACCCTACATCTTGCTTGATTTATTCTTGATGATATGAGTATTACAAGAGTTGATCTACCACGAGATCGGAGAGGCTAAACCCTAGAAGCTAGCCTATGGTATGATTGTATGTTGTCCTACAGACTAAAACCCTCCGGTTTATATAGACACCGGAGAGGGTTAGGATTACACAAGATCGGTTACAAAGGAGGAGATATACATATCCGTATTGCCTAGCTTGCCTTCCACGCCCAGTAGAGTCCCATCCGGACACGAGACGAAGTCTTCAATCTTGTATCTTCATAGTCCAACAGTTCGGCCAAAGGATATAGTCCGACTATCTAGAGACCCCTAATCCCGGACTCCCTCAGTAGCCACTGAACCAGGCTTCAATGACGACGAGTCCGGCGCGCAGTGTTGTCTTCGGCATTGCAAGGCGGGTTCCTCCTCCGGATATACCACAGAAGAGTTCAAATAAAAGGATAGTGTCCACCCTGCAAAATAAGTTCCACATACCTCCATAGAGAGAATAATATTTCCACAAATCTAATCTACTAACACGTTTTGGCAACATGACATCATGCCATGGCCCGGCGAGTACTCGAACCGTTTTTCATTAACTAGCCCCGCACATAACGCGAGGCAGTTTCTTGACACGTCTTGTCAAAGCAGAGATCGTGTTCCCCTAATTACGGGATTCTCATCAATACGGTCGTGGGTAACCCAACCGTGCCTAGGACTCCTAGATTTTAGGCAAGTCCCAAACGGCCACTAGGAGGACGCTTGCTATTCACCCTATTTATAAAGGGACAAGGCTTTTACTTTTTTCCATCCCGTGCTCAATCGAATCCTTCCGCCGCGTTGAGTTCTAACACCCAAAGCCCAGGTCAGGTGCTTCGGACCTTCAATCATGTCCGGATCTAGCCTTCAAGGCCGATGGATGCCCTCCTCTGTTACGGAAGAGGATATCAAGAAGTTGAGGGAGGCCAGATACCTGACCACCGAGGTTTCGCATCGGCTGCCTGCCCGAGGGCAGGTTGTCCCTACTCCCGAACCCAACGAGAATGTTGTGTTCATCTCCCACTTCCTCTGAGGTCTAGGCCACACTCTGGATCCCTTCGTTAGGGGTTTGATGTTTTATTATGGGCTAGATTTCCACGATCTATCCCCAAACTCCTTTCTCCACATCTCAGCATTTATTGTTGTATGTGAGGCCTTCCTTCGCATTACCCCTCACTTCGGCCTGTGGCTCAAGACCTTTGACATGAAGCCGAAGATGGTCGAGGGGCAGCATGTAGCGTGCAGAGGCGCATTAATAAGCAAGATCGCTGGAGCTCCATGGCCAAAGGGTTCCTTTCCAGAGGTGTCCGGATTATGGCAACGGGAGTGGTTTTACACCACAGCTCCCAGAAGTGCCAAGTGGGTGGCTGCCCCTGATTTCCGCTCGGGCCCTCCACCACCACTGATGTCATGGATTAGCAGAGGGCTGAGCTGGGGTCCAGCCAAGGATGTGCCTATACTGCAGAGCCACATTCAAGATCTCTTCGAAGGAGATTTTAGTTTGGTTATGGTGGTGCAAGTCATGCTGGTTCGTCGAGTCCAGCCTTGCAAACGCCGGCCCCTCCGCATGTGGGTGTTCAGCTCAAAAGGATCGCGTACTATTCAGAATTTCCTTGGCCTGACGCACGAGGAGATGTATAAATCATTCTTCGGACCTCAAATAGAGTGTCCGGACACCACCGAGGACGTGGGCCTGAGCAGCAACCGCACCGCAGCCCAAGTAGGTAATCCTCTAGCCGAACACACTGTCTTTTATTTATCATAACATCATTCTGAAGAATCCCTCTTTGACCAGGACTGGAAAACAAATGCGAAGATGATCCGGTGTTCGGCCCCCCTTCCTGAAGGCTTCCACAATCAGGTGCTGGAGAAGATGCTCGAGCCAGCACCTTGCCCGGTGCACTCAAAGGAAGATGAAGGGGGGAAAAGAGGGCGAAAGCGGGCCTCCCCTGCTACCTATTCTAACCGAGGGAACGAGCGCCTCCGTGAGGGAGGATAACCAAGGGGTGGAATAAGACATTCTCTCACCCCGGGGAAGGAAGAGGACTACCTCTGGAGATCCAGAAACCAAGGTTTCCAAACGGGAGAAGAAATCTCCACCAGAGGGTCCTGCCTTGGAGGGTGCTCTTGCCGCACAAAGTCCGCGCGGGGATCAGCCCTCTAACGAGCTGTAAGTAATCAAAAAGTACTTTAATAGTGAAGATATACTACCTTACCTATGAGGAAAATAACAAAGCATTTATCTTGCAGTTTGGAACTTAGCCCTTCTCAGCAGAGCTCGTCTTCGGGGGATCTTCTTCCGGAGATGATGGTGAGCGAAACGCCTCCCCCGGACTCCCCCTCTCAAGAAGCGGGCGACCTTGAAGTGTCGTCATGGAGGGCCTTGCCGGATCAGGTGAGGCCAGAAGATAATCCTATGGTCGCCCAAAGTCCCCAGTGTCCGGCTCTTGAAGAGAGCAACCAAAAGAATCCTACACCGTCTGGTATGCGGTCGGACGCACTGAGGGATCTGCTAGAGCGAGCAATTATCTCAGAAGAACACCGTACATTGATGTGTACGGTGATTGAAAGGATTTCGTCTGCCGAAGCAGGTTGCATGAAGCTTTTATGAGTCTAATGACGGGTTTTGAGGTACGTGAAATGATATATATTTGTGATAGTACCGCACATTTTTAGGTGTGCCCTGTGTAGATAGTAGCCCCTGAGACTCTGGTTGTCGCCGAGAACGATGGCAAACAGAGGATCGTAGTCCTAGGTAATAACCATACCGCATTTATGTGCAGGTGGTGGAAGCTCCGGTGGCTAGCCGGACTAATGAGTTTGCCGAACTAAAGCGGCAACTGGATGCGGCAAATGCCGACATCGAGCTTGTTAACAAGCAGCTTGACGATGAACAGGGTAAGTAATGTTTTCTGGTGAATGTCACATAGGAAGAGCAGCGTGATGCCAGTATCTTTAATATGTTGTGACTGCAGATGGAGCTGCCACCGTGGAGACCCTTCAAGCGGAACTTGCCCGAGCCAAAGAACAAGCAAGGATTAGTAATGCGACTGCTTTGAAGGCGGCCGAAGAGTTGAGAGCCGAGAAGGCCGCGCATTATGAGAGAAAAGAGAAAATTTCCAAGATGACTGTAAATTTAAAAGACACTACCACCGTTGCCAATTCCTTGAAGAAGAAAACGGAGCGAAGGCGACGGACCTTGAAAAGGTCACAATGGCGACCAAAGACACCCGCTCTGCAATGAGAGAGAAGAAGGAGGAACTGCGTGAAGCCAGGGACATTGTGGCTGGGAAACCCTTCATGCTGCGGAGGAAGTTCGGCGATCCGTGGTATGCCCATCTGGATCGGCTGTGGAGTTCGGCCGACGCATATATGGACTTAGCGGCGAGCGCTGTCGATGCGGCCGAATACTTCCGAGATCAAACAGATCATGAAGTGGACAAGCTGTTCTAGTCACAATTTAACGTTCTAGAGAGTCCTCTTCCATTGACTGATCAGCTTGCCAAATGGGCTGAACTCAATAGATTGTCCGGACTTGCCATGAGCTCCGTCGTAGATCATCTGTGGCCGGAAAGGCCAAAGCCGAATAGCTATTTCAGCTTGGTGCAGCATTTCCTTGGTGCGGAGCCACACATCAATGTGATGAAGAGGTCGGCATGCATAGAAGGCTCGCCGATGGCCCTTGCCCGTGTCAAAACATACTGGGTGGAGCTGGATGCCACCACTCTCGCGGCGCAGGGTTCGGCCATAGGTCGAGTGGCAGCCGCTGCTATTTTGAAGAAGTTCTTGAGGGTGCTCGTTCGATAGAGGCCGAGTGCTCGATGAATGTTATGTTTGAGTGACATGTATTCCCATTGTAAAAACAATGTTTATGAAATTTATTAAGGCTATATTTATACTTTTGCCTGAAAGTAATATGATGCCTCCTGTGCGGCCGTTTATGTATATATGTATATAACTTAAAAGATTGCAGTCATCGGCTTCAACCCCCACGCATATAATGCGGAGGTGTTCGCAGAACACGCGTGTTCACACTTAATCCAACGTCTTGGTCCTATTAAGGAGGTGATAGCGCAGCGAACGAGGTAACCGGACTATAATGCTTTAACACTTTCACTTAGCCATAGGAGTTTGACGGTGGGGCTACTATATAGCCCCTGGTGGCTCCGCATTCTCCCGAATTCGGGGTGCGTACATGCCTGGCCGGAAACGACCCTTCGTTAAGGCGGAGGAATTCTAACATTCCGATAGGTCATCGAGTGGTTGACCAGTCTCACGCTATATCATGACAGTCAGTTTTCGGCTTTCTCTACTGAGGTGCTCGTCCGGATGAACTGGGGCACAATCGCAGTAGTTCTCCTGGTGCCGCCTTAGCCAATAGAGTGGAACGTAAGGCAGCAAAACACAGGAGCCGGGCAAACCCAACATTTGACCAAAGACATGATTCGGAGCTGATGCATAAAAGGCCAAACTCGCGACGCCAAACACTCCCTAAGGTATTCGGTCTTTATGGTGTAAGACGGGCCTAAACAATGCCCTTTGTAAGAAGCTCCTGGTGTCCAGGTATGTGCATTATTCTGACATGGCCACATGCCAAGATGTCAGCATCCTTCTCAATTGTACCGAGAATCCGAGGGATGTGTATCAACAAGAGACAGTAAAAAAGGTTGACGCAGGGTCTTAATCTAAAAGGACTCCTTTGAACGGGTCCCTGCTGCACGTCTGCGCCTGTGTCTCCATTGTGTCATATCCTGGACGGGTGTAGCACGATGGTCATCTCAAAAAGAGAGGAACTTAGGTGAAAAGTTGTCGTGCAAAAAGGTAGGTTTAAAGAAACCATGTACAGATCAAGATGAGTAAAAATTGCCACTTGTCTGCGCGCGTTGAGCCCCTTATATTTGTAATAGGGGTGTGGTCATCAAACCTGTATGAATTACATATAGCTATGCCGGACTCGTCTAACCGTGTCCGTGGTCTTGATGACCTCGAATGCTTTAGTTGGCGAGGCCGTTTTAGTGTGCGGCTACCAAGGCAGCCGCACTCTCTTCGGCGCGCAGGGATCGCTCAATATTTCCATTTACTCTAATGATGCCGCGTGGACCGGGCATCTTAAGCGTGAGGGAAGCGTAATGCGGTATTTCATTAAAGCAAGCGAAAGCTTCGCGTCCAAGTAGTGCTTGATAGCCACTTTGGAACGGAGCAATGTGGAAGGTTAAATTTTCACTACGGAAGTTATCGGGGAAGCCGAATGTAACCTCTAGTAGCAGGGAGCCCGTGCAATGAGCCCTTGGGCCTGGCGTTACTCCTTTAAAGGTAGTATTGCTATGGCAAATTTTCGTTGGGTGTATCCCCATTTTGTGGATTGTGTCATGATATATCAGGTTTAGACTGCTGCCACCGTCCATCAGGACTCGTGTGAAGTGGTATCCGTCAATTATTGGATCTAATACCAAGGCAGCCCATCCTGCGCGCCGGATACTTGCTAAGTAATCCTGATGGTCGAAGGTGATCGGTTGAGACGGCCAGTGCCAGAACTCCGTGGTGATAGGCCCTTGGGCATATTTATCTGGGAGTGCCGCTTTGTTTCTCCGCTTTATCACTTGTAACACGTTTACTATTTTGAATTCTGGTGGAAATTTATTCCGTTCCCCAGTGCTTTGCTTGCGAGGCTCATCCTCGTCTTCGCTTGGTGTATCCTGCCCCTTATGTTCGGCGTTGAGTTTGCCAGACTGCATGAAGACCCAACATTCTCTGTGGGTATGATTTGCAGGTTTATCGGGGGTGCTATGGATCTGACATATTTGGTCCAGAATTTTGTTTAGGTTGGACAGTTCATCTCTGGCGCCTTCAGAGGGCGGCTTTTGCTGACCTGGCCAAGAGCTTCTGAATCCGGCATTTACCGCCGTGCTCTTCGGGCTGTCTTCTTTATTCCGGCGCTTATTATTTTTGCTGCGTCGTGATTTCCTGTTTCCATCTCTAACTTCGGATGTACTTGGGTCGCTGGTGCTGCATTGGGCTAGCCAGCTGTCCTCGCTCGCGCAAAAGCGGGTCATGAGGCTTGTTAATGTTGCCATTGTTCTCGGCTTTTCTTGGCTGAGGTGTCTAGAAAGCTATTCGTCTCGAACGCTATGCTTGAAAGCTGCTAAGGCTTCGGCATCTGGACAGTCGACTATTTGGTTCTTTTTAGTAAGAAACCTGTTCCAAAGCTTTCGGGCCGACTCTCCGGGCTGTTGAGTTATATGAATCAAATCGTCCGCATCCGGTGGTCGGACATAAGTCCCTTGAAAATTTGCCCGAAAGGCATCTTCGAGCTCTTCCCAACTTCCGATGGAGTTTTCAGGGAGGCTTTTAAGCCAGTGCCAAGCTGGCCCTTTGAGTTTGAGGGGTAAATATTTAATGGCGTGGAGATCATCTCCTCGAGCCATATGGATATGGAGGATATAGTCCTCAATCCAGACCCCAGGGTCTATTGTTCCATCGTATGCCTCTATGTTTACGGGTTTGAATCCCTCTGGAAATTCATGGTCCAGCACCTCGTCGGTGAAACGTAGGGGGGGTGCGGCACTCCTGTATCTGGGTGTACCGCGTTGTTCGGATGTTTGTTGTGTTGCATCGTATGTTGGAGCGCGCTTGCGTGGTCCATAGATGGATCTGGTTGCACCGTCCTTTTGATCCGAGCCCTTGCATGGACGGTGTTGTTTGCTGCTCTATGTTGGCCGTGAGGTCGTCTATCCGGCCAGATGGCCGTTTTAATTTTTGGTTGCGGGGGATCTAAGGCCTCCTCATCGAATTCAGGTAGCAACTTCTGCTTTGGGTAGCTCTTAGTGGGGCGATTACCGCCGTACTTTGCTGCTGTGTTGATTACTTTACTCCATCTGATTCTAAGTGTGCCTTGCGCAGCCTTGAGCCTTTGATTCTGCTTTTTTAGAATCCTCGCGGTGGCAACAAGCCTTTGACGGGCATTCTGTTGCTCCGGGTGTCTGTCCGGTGTGATGTCGTCCGGACTATTATCTTCGCTGGGGACGGGTTGTTCGGTTTGATTATCCAAATTGCCTTGTTCGGATGGTTGTTTGATGCCATATTTGTCGTCCGCCGGCTAGAGCCAAAGCCAGACCCAGCAAAAAGGCTCGGGTGAACAATCCATCTGAAGACCAGGTGGTTCTTGAATAGGAGCAAACAGGTGAACCGGACCAAACTGGTGAACTGGAGGGTCCCAATCCTGAAGTCACCTTTGATGAGCCACCCCCTCAAGATCATAATATCGATGAACAACCAGAAGTTGATACTGTTGTGCCTGATACTGAACTGGCAGATCCAATCCGGGCTAGTCCGGTGAGAGCTACTGAAACTCCATCAACTCTAGACAAAGCTGCTGGAGATAAAGAAGGTGAGTTTACCATTACTGGTATTGGTCACACCTCTCTTGGCCATCCTGTAATCTTGGCGCAACATAGTGCCAAGGAAGAGCGTGCTGCAATGGAGAAAGGGAAATGGAGCACTGACTTGTCAAGCTACGCTCATCTCAGCGCTCAAGAACTCCACTCCGGTTTTCTAAACCGTCTGCACTGAAACTATGATTATGAAACCGGTTTGGTGAACCTCATGAAAGAACCCTATGAGGTATTTTCATCACCTTTCCTTTCTTGATTTCAAAGTATAAACATCAGCCGAAGTAGCCCCCAAGGGCCGGTTTAGCTTTCGTGAGGTAAACCGGGTCTTTGTAATATCTTAATCCTTGCATGTTGATCCTCCATATGTGAAATCATCGTTTAGAAACAAACCGGTACTTTATCATTGTACTCATGTAGTGTTCATCAGTGTAGCCCCCAAGGGCCGGTTTAGCTTTGCAAGGTAAACCGGGTCATTAATCAACGCGTCAGATTTGAGCATATGTACATTAGGCCCAAAGTGTTAAGGATAATGCTTGCATTGTACTTGAGACTTGTGAAAAATATGTTGATGGGAAATCAAATAGGCATTAGCCACCAAGTACAAAGTGCATAACTTATTATACGCTTGGTACTTAGAAAATACACATCTCATTGTTGATATATCTTCGCCTTTGCAGGCCGAGCTGAGTAAAAGGGATGCTCAAACCACTGATCATCAAGAGAACGTAAAGTCTCAACAAGCAGAGGCTTCTAAAGCCAAAGAGGAGCTGACCAATGCCTTGGCAGCTATGGAGAAGTTGAAAGAGACCTTCAACAAGGAGCGTGCTGACTGAGAAACAGAAAAGGCCAGTTTGATAAAAAAGACAGAGGACGTAGATGCAGCCCTGAAACCGGAAGTGGAAGAACTGTCCGGCTTAAAGTGGAAGATTGACGCCATGACATCCGCTATATTTGGTAAGTGCTCTCTCATGCAGTTTGTCTAATCATAAGATTTTATCAATGGCCGGTTTACTGATGCTGAACCATGACAGGGACCCGCATTGCTCATCTGGGCTCTGACATGCGGATGAAGCTTAAAGCGGCATACACCTTGATGGTACAGCTATACTCTCGATCCCAGCGTGCTATTTGCACTGCAGCTTATAACAAGCCGGCGCCATCATTGATAAATAAAAACACCTGAGAAGCTGGCCATGCTACCTGCCCGGATCCTCGAACTAAAGAGATCAGCCGCAAGATCAGGAGCGTTGGCTGCACTAATCCAGGCCAAGGCATGGATTCCAGATCTTGAACCGGCAGATATCATCAAAGGATATCCTGGCGTGAAAGAGGACGGCTCAGACTTCAATAATGACAATCTACGAAGGCTGACAAAGGAGATGCGGCCAATAGCAAGCAAACTGGCGGAGAACACACATTTATCTCACTTCCAACCGGTTTACGATGCTGAGGGAAAGAGACAACCCACTGTGATCCATGATGTTTAAGAGCTTGTGCCTCCAATCCGTAAGCATACTTACGCTCCTGACATTGACCCCTCCAGCCTTATCCATGAAGAGGCCCTGTTTCAAGCTTTAACCGGAATCGATTGGTCAACGGTTGATTTCCAGCATCTGGGGAGGGATGAAGAGGATGAGACTGCACAAGATGACCCTCAATGGTCAAGCCGTCCCGATGAAGCATCCTAGACCGGCGACCGGTTTATCAGCTACAGTATGCCACTGCTTGAAAACAATTATTCAATTTGGGCCGTTTTGAAGCTCCTTGTAATAGAAGAGCCGAAACACCTTTATCTGCCATGCCATCGAGCATGCTCGTGTTGCTAGATATTTTGAAAAATTGTTCCACTTTTGGGATCTATTTATGCATAGTCCATTATACTTTGTGTTCCTGCATATAAGAACTTGAATGCGTCCTAGTGGTTTACCACTGGACGGGTCATGATGCCAAAAATATATATACATAAATTGGATGGATAACCAAGATTTATATTAACAAGATAAAAATAAATAATATCTGTGACATACCTCGTTGTCTGACCAACTGCTTGTATGGTAAAGGTGAAAAAACACCAATCCGGAGTGTTGATAACTCCTTGCCCTCTTGCCGGTTCATATAGAAACCATATTGGGCTATAATAGCCGCATAATGCTGGTGACATCTAGTCAAAAACTAGACCGGAAGAATATACTACTGATTTAATATTGATCATGTATTGACAACTAAGCGTTGAAAGTCATGCCGGGTTGTAATGAACACCGGTTTATCAGAAAATATTCATAAATCCCTTATCATAAAAAACAACAAATACAAGAAATATGCAAGGCTTTTCATGGGCTGCCAAGCCCTAAATCGAGGCTTTTCATGGGCTGCCAGGCCGCTGAGTTAAACCATTTTGCAAAGCCTTTTAAGATGGACCTCAATCTTTAACCAATCACCGTTTTAACTTTGACAAGTTCAGGGTCCATGGGATTGACTTGCAAACGTTCAATGGGTCCTACCAGGTTTACCTGGATGGAGTGGCTTACTTAAAGAGGCAGGATAACCCGGGGTTTTAGGTAAATACACCTGGCTTCCAAGCCTGGCTTGATAGCCTATTACAAGGGTGCAAGCTCGTTGTTCTTTGAGAAGCAAGGAGCCCCCAGGTAATATTTGAGCTGTGCTCAGTGGTTACCTATGTTTGAGCTGTGCTTAATGCAACAAACTCTCTTTGGTTCCACATAATTTGCTTTTGGCATGAAGCCTATCAAGAGGTGTAGGTATGGTGTGAAGACAACCAAGCCCCCTAGTGATATCCCTTTTTGGTTTTAAACCAATCAAGAGGTGTAGCTATGGTTCTGATACGACCAAGCCCCCTAGCGATTTTCTTTATATCTGTGTGGCCGTATAGGCCGGGTTAATAAAACACCGCTTTGTCAGTAGAAGCTCCTGTAGGCTCACACATGTTGTAAAAAGAACAGAGACCCTGCTTTATTCGAGGCTCCGGTTTATTGTATAATATACACATTGCCATAAGTATGTACATAAGAAGAGCCTGTGGCTCAAGTATAGTAAGGCCGAAGAAGAGCTATATTCCACGGCCGCTTGGTCTCCTCCTACGATTTACGTGAGTCTTTGTGCTCTCGAACATCAATGAGGTAGTATGACTCGTTGTGCAGATTTTTGCTGACCAAAAAAGGTCCTTCCCAAGGTGGGGATAACTAGTGCATATCAGTCTTATCATGGATGAGCCGGAGCACCAGATCGCCTTCTTGAAAAGTTTTGGTCTTAACTCGGCGGCTATGATAACATCGGAGATCTTGTTGATAAATCGCCGAACGTGCTGCTGCAAGATCACGCTCCTCATCTAGCAGGTCCAGTGAGTCCTGACGTGCCTTCTCATTGTCAGCTTCAACATAAGCCGCCACACGGGGCGAGTCGTGACGAACGTCACTAGGAAGAACCGCCTCTGCTCCATAAACCATGATGAAAGGCGTGTAACCCGTAGATCTGTTAGGTGTGGTGTTGATGCTCCATAACACAGAAGGTAACTCCTTCACCCAACAACCCGGTGTCCGCTTTAAAGGAACCATAAGCCGGGGTTAAATTCCTCTCAAAGTTTCCTGATTTGCCCTCTCTGCTTGACCATTAGACTGGGGGTGAGCCACTGATGCTACATTAAGCCGGATGTGCTCTCATTGGCAAAATCCCTCCATCAAACCCTTTGATAGATTAGTACCATTGTCAGTTATAATACTGTGTGGGAAACCAAACCGGAATATCACCTTTTTGATGAATTGAACGGTCGTGGCTGCATCACACTTACTGACTGGCTCTGCTTCCACCCACTTGGTGAACTTGTCCACTGCCACTAATAGGTGGGTCCTTTTGTCCTTGGATCTCTTAAAGCGTCCAACCATATCAAGCCCCCAAGTTGCAAATCGCCAAGTTATTGGAATCATCCTCAACTCCTGAGCCGAAACATGAGTGCGGCGTGCAAATTTTTGACAGCCGTCACACCTTTTGACTAAATCCTCAGCATTAGCATGGGCTGTCAACCAATAGAAACCGTGACGAAAGGCCTCAGCCACCAAGGATTTTGAACCGGCGTGGTGACCACAATCTCCTTCATGGATTTCTCGCAAAATCAAACAACCCTCTTGAGGAGATACACAATGCTGAATTGCCCCTGTGACGCTGTAACAATGTAACTCCCCATTGATTGTGGTCATTGACTTGGAACGCCGGATTATCTACCGGGCCAAGGTTTCATCCTCTGGTAACTCGCCCCGGTTCATGTAAACCAAGTACAGGACTGTCCAATCCAGTATAACATGCATGGTTGCCACCAATTGGGCCTACGGGTCAGGAATAGCCAACTCCTCCTTTGTTGGTATCTTAATCGACGGATTGTGTAGGACGTCGAGGAAAACATTAGGTGGGACCGGTTTACGCTGAGAGCCGAGGCGACTTAAAGCGTCCGCCGCTTCATTCTTTCGCTAGTCTATATGGTCAACTTGATAACCCTTGAAATGACCAGCCACTATGTCCACCTCTCATCGATACGCAGCCATGAGTGGGTCCTTAGAATCCCAAGTGCCAGATACCTATTGAGCCACTAGGTCTGAGTCACCGAAACACTTAACCCGGCTTAAGTTCATCTCCTTAGCCATCGGAAGACCGTGGAGTAAGGCCTCGTACTCAGATGCATTGTTAGTACAAGGGAACATTAAGTGAAGAACATAACAAAACTTGTCACCTCGTGTGGAAGTTAATATAACTCTAGCCCCCGAGCCCTCCAATTGCCTGGACCCATCAAAGTGAATAGTCCAATACGTGTTATTTGGCCTTTCCCATGGTGCATGCAACTCTGTCCAATCATTGATGAAGTCCACAAGTGCTTGAGATTTGATTGTTGTGCGAGGTGTATACCTGAGCCCGTGAGGTCCAAGCTCGATAGCCCACTTGGCAATCCGTCCAATTGCTTCTCTATTTTGAATGATATCTCCCAGAGGGGCTGAACTGACTACTGTGATAGGATGACCCTAAAACTAATGTTTGAGTTTCCGGCTTGCCATAAACACCCCATACACCAGCTTCTGCCAATGTGGATACCTCTACTTTGATTCAATAAGCACCTCACTGATATAATAAACCGGCCGTTGAACCGGATATTCCTTTCCAGCCTCCTTGCACTCCACAACAATAGCCACGCTAACAACCGTGGCAATAGCAACCACATATAGCAGTAAGGGATCTTTATCGACCGGAGCTGCAAGCACAGGCGGTTCAGCTAACTGCCTCTTTAGATCCTCAAACACTGTATCAGTAGCATCGCTCCAGACGAAGTCCTCCGTTTTCTTTAACATCTGGTATAAAGGGATAGCTTTCTCCCCGAGACGACTGATAAACCGGCTCAAAGCCGCAATCCGGTCGGCTAAACGTTGAACGTCATTATAAACGCCGGTTTAGCCGAAGACGCGATTGCTGAATTTTTTTTCCAGATTAGCCTCAATGCCCCTGTTTGATACCAGAAAGCCCAAGAGTTTGCCTGTCGGGACACCAAAGACACATTTGTCCGGATTGAGCATCATCTTGTAAACCCGGAGGTTTTCAAAGGTTTATCTCAAGTCATCTATCAATGTTTCCTCTTTCTTGAACTTTATCACAATATCATCCACATATGCATGAACATTGCGCCCAATCTGCTTATGAAGACAATTCTGAACACAGTGTTGATTAGTCACCTGGGCACTCTTGAGCCCAAAGGGCATGGAGACATAGTAGAAGGCTCCAAAGGGAGTTATAAAAGCTGCCTTCTCCTGGTCCTTAACTACCATTTCGATCTGATGATAATCAGAATAAGCATCCAAAAAACACAAGCGGTCACAACCCGCCGTAGCATCAATAATCTGATTAATACGAGGGAGGGCAAAGGGATCTTCTGGGCAAGCCTTGTTCAAGTCTGTGTAGTCTACACACATACGCCAAGTGTCGTTTTTCTTGAGAACCAGCACCGAATTAGCCAACCACTCCGAGTGAAATACCTCCACGATAAACCCTGCAGCCAACAACCGAGCTACCTCTTCACCAAAAGCCTTACGCCTTTCTTCGTTGAAGCGGCGGAGAAACTGTCTAACCGGTTTAAACTTAGGATCTATATTAAGTGTGTGCTCAGCGAGTTCCCTCGGTACACCTGGCATGTCAGAAGGCTTCCATGCAAAGATGTCCCGGTTCTCACGGCTGAACTCGATGAGCGCGCTTTCCTATTTGGGATCCAGGTTAGCATTGATGCTGAACTGCTTGGATGAATCGCCAGGAACAAAATCAACCATTTTAGTGTTTGTGGCCGATTTAAACTTCAATGCCGTATCGTGCTTTGTAGTTGGCTTTTTTAAAGAAGTCATATCTGCCAGATCAACCTTGTCTTTGTAAAACTTCAGCTCTTCTATGGCACCAACCGAGTCAGCATAAGCTGCATCACCTTCCTGACATTCCAAAGCGATCTTCCTGCTCCCATGTACTGTGATGGTCCCCTTATGACCTTGCATCTTAAGCTGCAGATAAACATAACAAGGCCTCGCCATGAACTTGGCATAAGCCGGTCTCCCAAAGAGAGCGTGATACAGACTCTTGATTTTCACCACCTCAAAAGTCAATGTTTCTGACCTTGAATCATGATCATCTCCAAAGGCCACCTCTAGGGCTATCTTGCCCACTGGATATGCAGATTTACCGGGCACCACACCATGAAAAACGATGTTCGATGGTTTAAGATTCTTATCTGTCAACCCCATACGGCGGAAGGTGTCATAGTAGAGAATATTGATATCGCTTCCCCCATCCATGAGCACTTTGGTGAACTTATACCCCCCAACTTGAGGTGCCACCACTATAGCCAGATGACCCGGATTATCAACCCGGGGTGGGTGATCCTCTCTACTCCCTAAAATGGGTTGCTCAGACCAGCGCAAATATTGAGGCACTGCCTGTTCAACAGAGTTCACGACCCTCTTGTGAAGCTTCTGATCACGCTTACACAAGCTAGTGGTGAAGACATGATACTGCCCACTATTCAACTAGTTTGGATTTCTCTGATAACCCGATTGCTGCTGGTGCTGATTCCCCTGATGGTTATAACCTCCCTGGTTGCCCTGGTTCCCTTGATTGCTATATCCGGTTTGATTTCCTTGAAATCCTGAACCGGAGCTACCGCCTCCATAACCTGGCCCATGAAAACCACCTCCTAAACCGCTGGGCGGGCCATTGTCGTACTAAAACATATTGGAGTTCTAGAATTCTCGCATGATATAACAATCCTTCCAATGATGTGAAGCTGGCCTCTCCTTTGATCCATGCTTTGGACAAAGTTGATTTAGCGGGATCTCCAGATTGGTGCCTGAACCTCCACCCTTCTGGGGTTGTATACCCTTATGACGCTGACCGTTATCCTGAGCATTGGTGTGAGCCACAAAGTCAAAACTATTGTCTGCCTTGCGCTTACCATTGTTCCCATGACCTGCCGGGTTATGCTGCTGTCCCTTGGTGTTGCCGTTCTTCTTCCCTTTCCCCGGTTTGTCCTCCTCTGACTCAGGGTCCTTGGTATTATCTGAATCGGCATATTTAACAAAAGCGGCCATAAGCGTTGCCATATCATTGCAGTGACGTTTGAGCCTTCCTAACTTCTGTTTTAGCGGTAGAAACTGGCAATTGCCCTCCAGCGTTAACACTGCTGTGTCCGCATTGATGTGATCCGCTGAATGCAGAATAACTAAGACCCGCTTCACCCAATGGGTTATAGACTCCCCATCCTCTTGAACACAAGCGGCCAGGTCCACAATCGACATAGGCTGCTTACAAGTATCCTTAAAATTCTAGATAAACCGGTGTTTTAACTCGGCCCATGATCCGACAAAGTTAACTGGTAAGCTCTTTAACCAAGTATGAGCTGTCCCCTCCAACATCATGGTGAAATATTTAGCGCACACTGCTTCATCCACATCTAACATTCCATTGCCATCTCATAACTTTCAACCCATGACTCTGGTTGCAAATTGGCGGTGTAATTGGGCACCTTACGAGGGCCTTTAAAATCCCTGGGCAGTCGCACATTATGTAAAGCGGGGGTGAGACACGGCACCCCTGAGGAACTGAAGACCACACCTGGCTCCACTGAAGCGGTAGGGCGAACCGGAGTAGGTTGACGAGCTGCATGCAAAGCTGCTAACTCGGCCTCTCGACGTGCATGACCATGATCCACCACATCCTGCGCATTAGCACCTCCACCTGCCGGGTTGTGCCCTCGCGGCGAGTTATGATGAACTGCACTGCTTGATACAGCCGGTTCATCCTCAACGTGCCTGATGTAGCTCCGACTTGGACGAGGGGTGGAATGAATCCTCTCACGACTATGCGAATAAGCCTGCTGCTAGTTTAAAGCCGTTTGGAGGAGCTCTCTGACCCATCGTGTCTCAATCGCAACTGGTGACTCACCGCCGGTCGGGAGGGCTAGCAATCGTGAAGCGGTGGCCACAATGTTGTCCAACGGGTTGGAGTAATGCCCTGGGGGCATCGGAACATATTGTGGCACAAAGCTGTTCTAACGGGGCGGGTCCATCGTGCGCGGCTGAACCGACGCTCCTATTCCCGGCACCTCCGTCCGGTTTACCACTGGCTGGTTACTGGTTCCTGCTCCTGGCGTGTTGAAGATATTTCTTGGCTCATAACCCGGAAGGAGGTGCGACCGGTATGTTCTCCTCATGACCTCATCTGAAGCATTCTGGTCCAACCTAAGCCGGTAGGCCCGAGATTCCAACTTGGCCCGTTCTGTAGCCATCCTGGCGTTCTCTGCCACCAAGTCCGCTTTAGCCTGAGTTATCTGGTCTTTCACCTTTGCAATCTCCGCATTGTGCTGATCCCGGGCTGCAGCGTCGACCTCTGCTGCGATCAACATTGCCAAAGCGTCGAACAAATTAGACAAAACTTGGGCCGGAGGCGGCGCAGAGCCCCCCCCCCCCTGCTGGCATTGCTCTTGCTGAACTCGAGAGCATTGCCGCGGCGATAGAGGAGTGATGCGCTGGTTGCGTACCAGCCATGAAAACAGTGACCCGGTTTGGCAGATCGAGGGGGTTCGGATTACTGTTGCCGTCGGAACCTCCGCTAATCCGGCCGTCCAGCAACAAATACAATGATTTGGTCTCTCCAGTTGAAGACTCTTCATCAGAACACACAACGGTTTCTCCATCATATGCCGGTCTGTCCTCATATTCCGCCCCATGGATGACACCTACGGAAACATGCCTCGCTGCAGGCTGAACCGGGGAAGGGCTTGCACACTGAGCCGTCTCGATGATGTCGGTGCAGGTGTGTGGCTCAGGGCCTGGTTCGCCGATCTTGCCGATGAAGACGTGAATCCCACCAAAGGGGACCCGGTACCCGTATTCAATCGAACCGGCGTTGGGACCCCATCATGCGTCGTCGATGTAGAGCTTGCCGCGATGACTCTTCGTCATCCGGCCCACAACGTATCCCTTGAGTCCATCAAAGCTGCCCTTCAAGAACTCGAAACCATTGTGCGATAGCCCCACAGTGGGTGCCAACTGTCATGGGTTTGTCACGGCAGATGTCCTCGTGAATGGACTTAGTCGTGGAGCCATCGCTACAGGTTAGCTAAAAGGGGTTAAACCGGACAAGGGGACACGAGGTATTTTATACTAGTTTGGTCCCTTCATTGAAGGTAAAGCCTACATCTAGTTGTGATTGGTATTGCTAGGGTTTCGATGACCAGGGAGCGAATCTGCTTTGCCTGGCTCTCGAGTAGTTGTCTGTTGTCCCTAAACCACGGCTGGGTCGTCCCTTTATATACATAGGTTGATGACCGCCGGTTTACAGAGTCATGAGGCCGGATCATAAACGTGTCCGACTTGGTCTCTATTCCTTTAACTTACAATGCAAGTTACATGAAGGAGTCGGTTTACATCTACAGGCCTTAACCCGCCTTTGGGCCTTGGGCCTTGGTAAACCACCTCCATCCTCACGTCTTCATGGAGCTAACCCAGCCACTCCTGGCCGGTTTACCTCCAGTAATCATATCCCCAACACTATCCGAGAGGAAATCGAAGGTACCACCAAGGATAGAGCCGCATATTGAAATTGTCACCGTCCTGGGAATGGGGGAACTCAGACTTGCCTGCTTGTGGCCCACGGCGTGGCTCCATCGACGGCCAGGTACGGCCTTGCTTTAGCATCAACAATTCAAGACCCTCGCGTGGGGCCAAGCCTCGCGAGGCGGATAACACCAAAACCTCCCTGGGGGCAGCCTCACTAGGCTGGCTCTCGAGGAGCGGAGATAAAAAGGCAAGGTGCACCTCTCGAGGATCACATGACATGAGCCATGACAACCAAGGCCAGGCGGGCGCAGTGTACCAGTTTTCTCTTTGGTGCCAAGGAGGCAAGCGCAGGCACGGAGTCCATATCGGCGCAACAAGACCAAGACCGCCAGGACGACAGGACGGAGGTCATCGTGGAGCCCACCACAACGTCACCACCAGAGTCTTTTTCAGGCGAAGACCACTTTTGTCAGGATAGCTTGTACTAGTTGTCTCCCTTCAAATTTGGCCGTTGTGGGATCCCTTCCCGCCTTAAATTTGGGAAGAGAACCAAGGCCACTATAAATAGGACTTAGCCACCACCATGGAAGGGGGGATCAATTTCATCCAGGTCATCCTCTCACCCACTAGCTCATCGAGCTCAAGAACACCTCACCTCCTGAGGCTGTTCCACCACTGTACTAGTTCATCCTCAGTCCCTCGTGGCAATCCACCACAAAGCTGGAGTAGGGTATTACACCGCAAAGTGGCCCGAACCAGGATAAACCGCTATGTCTCTTCTCCCTTGGGTTCGTCGAGCTAGACCGTGGAATCGTTGAGCAGGAAGACTAGGAAGGGAGAGTTCTTCGCATGCACCCCAGTGTTCGAACCTCTCAAGGGTCTGCGGAAACCTGAATCTAACATTTGGCGCGCCAGGTAGGGGTGTGTCGGAGCCTCTCTTCTTCTAGCCAGCCCGTCATCGCCCAACGTCCCTGATGGCCGACGATCAGAGGGCTCATGCCGATCACTGGGCCGCCTGACCCGCCCGGGTGGTGTCATCCGCCCAGGAAGTCCTCCACTCCACTCTCCAGGTGGCTCGCACACCGCCCAACCCCGCCAGACGCGGGCTGCAGGGGCCGGATCGACCCGCCCTCACAGGTTGGCATACGTGCACCGCCATGCGGTCTTTGGGCTACACCGCGACGACGGCACCACACACTCGACGGGAGCAGACAAACATGTGGGCCGCGATCATCGTGGCACGAGAGCTGCTGCGCTGCAGGTTGGCAGAGGGCGGCCGCGATACCCTACTGGAACGGGTCGTCGAACTACTCGACGCCGCTTACAGGGGTGCGGCACCCTTCTGCTCCCTGTCCATGCCTCAGGTAGTGGCAGAAGTGCACGCCAGGCCCCGACGTGCCCGTGCACCCCCCGGAGCACCTGAAGGATTCGGCGGCAACAACACGACCCTCGGCGGTGTCTGTCCTGCTGCGACCGCACCTCTTGCGGTCAGGGCAAGCTCTGGCGGCCCCCTATGGGGCCGTGCTGGGATGTCACCCCGCAGCCACCAGGGCCAGGCACAGGTCCTGGTGGCCCATGGTGTGGGGCACCCAGGCGAAGGCTCCGGCGCAGCGGCCCCAGGTGCCTATGTGCCCCGCATGATGGACCTGGGGTACATGCCTGAGGAAGACCCCAGCTCGTTCCCCGAGCCGAGCTGGGAAGAAGGTACGCTGGAGGCCGG
The DNA here is from genome assembly GCF_003073215.2 of Triticum urartu. Taxonomy (NCBI): domain Eukaryota; kingdom Viridiplantae; phylum Streptophyta; class Magnoliopsida; order Poales; family Poaceae; genus Triticum; species Triticum urartu. The sequence goes on along the minus strand of NC_053025.1, from coordinate 373,239,236 downwards.
GGCTTTCCACGGGCCGCCCAGAAGCTTCATGGAACCCTTCGACGACAAGGACCACAGGGTATGGCCGATACCCTAGGGGCATGCTTACGCTAAGCATGGACCACAGGTGAACCAGGCCACGGCAGCGGCAGGACACCCCAGGGCAGTGTCCCCTCTCTCGGCAGGGCCAGCGCACTAGGGGCTGCGTGGGCGGGGCCCGGAGGTAGGGCCCCCCTCGCGCCGCATGGAGCAAGGCGTCGCACAGATGTAGGTCCTCTGCCGGGGGAGGCACTGGTGAGCCCTCCCCCCTGGCAGAGAGCCCCTGGTCACTGAGAGCGCCACGAGCGTCCCACTTGCCCCTTGGTCTCGTCCTGGTTTTCGGACGCCCCAACGGTGGTCGGGGCAGGTCCAGGGCGGGGCCCTCATCAGGCAATATGAAGAAAGGCTCACGCCGATGAAAGTCTTCGCTCGTGACACTCTCATGTAATAATGAGTTGGGTTGTACAAGCCCCGGAGTCTCCGGAGTACTGCCCCTCGGCCTCGGGGGCTCCCGCCCACATCCAAGTGGAAGCACCATGCTCCGCGCTGGCCGTCGACACTGTCCCCCAATTACTTTGCTCACATTCAGTGAAAGCACTTAGCTCCATTCTGGTGAGAAGACAAGAAGACTAGATAGGTGACAGACGTGGTTGTTTTCTTTCGTCCCTCTCTCTGTAACTCGACTTGCCGCTTTTTGGACTGAGATTTGAAGTTATTTTGTGTTATCGAAAAATGGGGGGGGGGGGTTTTCTCTGGTTTGTGCCAACTTCTTGCGTTCTGGTTGTGCGCTTTATTTTTTAGGCTCACGCCTTTGGCCCCTCCCTTGTGAGCGCCCCGCGAGAGGGGGGGGGCTGGTCGGCAGACAGCGCTAGGCGCGTCCGGATGACCTGGATATGATCCCCTCGGGTCTAAGAGTGCACACGCTGCAAGATTGTTGCGTGCGTATCCTGCCATGGTACAATGCACGCTCCTCGCGAGGCCCCCTCGGACGGATCCGCTGGCTAGAGTCTCGTGAGCCCCTAGGGCTCGCCTGAGGAGGAAGATCCGACCAGGACGTTGAGGCACGCCCAAGACCGTCGGAGCCAAGGTAAGGTATGACAACTACCGAGCTCGGGAGCCTCACGGGCATGTGATGATGCATCTCAAGCCTTGTCCACAAAAAGCGTGCCATCGCTCCATACACTCTGTTTCATACATGATAAGGGCACCCCTTTAAAATGCTTTCACACCACACAGGGCAGCGCCCGGAGGTTTCCCTTTTTACACAGGTTAAGGAAAGGATATCGTGGGGTTAACCAGAAGCAATGTCTCCTTCGCTGACCTCGTTGTCTTCGTCCCCGCCATCAGAGTTGTCGCTAGCGTCGTCTCCATCATCGTCGTCCGTGCCGCCTTCTCCGACCACCACCACAGCCGCGTCATCTTCAAGCACGAACTCCATGACCAGGGTGTCTGTAATGCCCAATATGCGACTATACTCCATATGTGTCGAGGCACGACTTGGGGTATAAGCGCATATTGGTATGGTCACAAAAGTGGTTGTATCTTTGCTCATCTCATGTACTGAATAGATGGAATATGAGCTTTGGCTTACAATTGCCACAATGTCACACAATATCACCAAGTTATACAATCATCCAAAAGGAACACAATGTCCGGTTATGGACGAAATCAAATGAAGAAAAGACAACAACTCAAGCTAAGTCCCGATAGACCCTACTGGGCACCACTACTGATCGTCTGGAAAGGAAATATAGTAACGACCAAGGTCTTCGTCGAACTCCCACTTGAGTTTGGTGGCATCACCTGCATTAGTCTCGTCGGTAACCGCAACTGTGTTTATAGTATCTGTGAGCCATGAGGACTCAGCAATCTCAAATCCCATGGTATCAAGACTATTTAAGCTTAAAGGTAAGATGTGGTTATATGGTGGAGTTGCAGCAAGCACTAAGCAAATCTGGTGGCTGACATATGAGTACAAGAGTAAGATTAGAATCTACACAACGGACGTAAGCTAGAAGTGATCCTAAACTACTTACGTTCCAACATAACCCCACCATGTTCACTTCCTCAACCTCATCGGAAAGAGACCATCACGGTTACACATGCGTTTGGCGCAATTTAATTAAGTCAAGTGTCAAATTCTCTACAACCGGATATTAACAAATTCCCATCTGCCACATAACCGTGGGCATGGCTCTCGAAAGTTTAAACCCTACAGGGGTGTCCCAACTTAGCCCATGACAAGCTCATGATCCGTGGAGACAATCCTCCATCGCGGGACCCTCCAATCAGATTTGGAATCCCGGTGCACAACATTTTTCGACAATGGTAGAACTAGTCCAGCGAGACCTCCCACCGTGCCGACACCCTGATAATAGCTGAGCGTATCTCGTCTCAGGCCACATCCGGATGGGTTAGCCTATAGGTATTTACCTAATACCACGGGTCTCCCCGAGGCGGCCCCGTGGTCTGCCCGGCTTGGACCAACACTCGTGAGGAGCACTGGCCCAGGTTGTTGATTATGTCCACAGGGTCTAGAGAGTCCGTATGCAAATTTTAGTTGTTATTAGGCAAATGGAAAAACCAATTTTGTTCCTTGCTGGAAGGTTTTATTCAAAGCGAACTGTCAAGAGGGGCCCATAAACCCTCACCATGTTAGGGACGCAAAATCAAGGAACATAACACCGGTATGACGGAAACTAGGGTGGCAAGAGTGGAACAAAACACCAAGCAAATGGCTAAGCCTTCCACCCTTTACCAAGTATATAGATGCATTAATTAAATTAGAGATATTGTGATATCCCAACATATTCATGTTCCAACATGGAACAACCTGCACTGCACCTGCAACTAGCAACGTTGTGAGAGAGGCTGAGCAAAAGCAGTAACATTGCCAAACAACGATTTGCTAGGAAGGTGAGTTAGAGGCTTGACATGGCAATAAGGGAGGCTTGATAAACAAGTGGAAGGTAGCGCGACATAGTAATAGAGTGAACAACTAACAAGCAAAGATAGAAGTGATATCGGGGGTAATGATCATCTTGCCTGCAAAGTTCTCAGGGTTGTCGAAAGCTTGCTCCTCGTAAACATACTTGACAGGATCCCCGTTCATGAACTCGTCTCCTAGCTCTAACCAAAGCAAGAACACAAGAAACAGAACAACAATCAATCACGGTGCAATGCGCAAGCAACATGATGTAAGACATGGCATGGAATGCAAGGTATGATGTGCAATGCGTAAGGGTACTCCGGAAGGGAAAATATGAATGTGGCACCAACTTGGCAAACGAATCATGCCACTGGATAGATTGGGTGATTTTGGTCGAAATCGATATAAGGATCACCGAAAACGGATGCACGGTTTGCAAATGACGAGCAAAATAAGAACAATGTAAAACTGCGCTTAACACCAACATAACACTTAAGATGCATCATGAAATATGCTACAACACCCAAACATGATAACAAAATACATGGAAGTGAAGTACAGGTGAAGCTCTACAAATCATGAACACTGAGCTACTGCTAGAACTCACTAGAACATGTTTGAAACAGCATGGAAGAAATGCAAAAGATAACAGTTTAACAGACTTTGTGAAAATACTGAACATGGTATAAACAGCATCATGTCTCAATGTTTAGTGCTAGTAAACTACATGCTACAGAAACATAACATGGCAAACTTGAGCATGGCATGCTAGTTCTAAATGCAAGTAACAAAACTCCCTTACTAAACTTGAGCCAAAGATCCACAGAAAAGATGGTAGCATCAATGCAGACATGGCAAGTGAGATGAAATAGGTTTCAGACTTAGAGGAAAATCATGCATGGCAGAAAAAGATTCGTAATAGCAACTTTGCAAGCTTGTGCAACTCACCACAAAGCATTTCATGGCATAACAAAGCAACAAATAGTAAGAAGACACATTTATGATGCTAAACATGTCAAGAGCATGATCATAGGACGCATGGATCACTAGCAAAACACATCGCAAAAATGAACTTCCTGTTAACAGACTGACAACAATATCATTTGGCTAAATGAGAGCATGGTGATTACAAGCTACATTATCCCATAATTGCAAACAAAGGCATGGGTGGATAGAGCATAATAATATCTACAAAACACCCTTACTAAGCATCCTTAAAATACGCGTGGATTCACTTGTAGCATCAAATTAACATAGCAACATAATGTAGCAGGAAAAGACTTGGCAGAAAAACAAAGTCACTGAAATCAGCAACATCAAGTAGCCTAGTTTGCATGCTTGTGCTAGTCACCACAGGGCACATAAAAATACAAGGATTGCACCACTGTAAAGATGGCATGAAGATTCTCCTATAACATGTTGGCATGATGCTCAAAAGAAAACACACAAAATGCTGTGAAAAAGACAAATCAGCAAGTTATGATAGTTTCCAGCAGATAACATCATTTAACACTTTTTCAACGAATATTAGGGCATCAATATGGACAGTAAAATGCATGCAAATGACACTAGCATGTAGAGCATCAGGAGATGAACATTTCGGTATATCATATGCACGAAACGGAGCTACGAGCACGGAGTTATGGCATGATGAAGGGGCACACATAAGATGGATTCCAAGGACTTAGACGAAAAATTACCAGCTCAGATCTAGGGTTCTTCGTGGTACACGAACCAAGGCAAGCTCAAACTCGCCTGAGAGGGGCGGCGCGGAGGAGGGCGACGACGGGGCGGCGGAAGCGGCGCTGGGCGACGACGGCAACGTCCGGTTGCGGGGCACGGCGACATGGCGCGGGAGGTGGCGAGCGGCACGAGGCGATGGAGATGGCCGGGCGGCGCGGGGAGGCGGCGAGTGGCGGAGGCGCGGTGTGATCTGGGTGGCAGGCGGGTCGCGTGCGGCGGCGCAGCAGCTACGGGCCGGAGGGGGCCCCGCACGGGCCTGGCGGGCCGCGGCGGCGGGAGGTGGCGGGCGGACACATGGCAGGCGGACACATGGTAGGCGGTGGTTCATCTGGGGCGGCGGCTGGACGCGTCCGGCCATCGACGGACGTGTCCGGCGGCGCGGGGAGGAAATAGCTAGGGTTTGCCCGATTATTTGGAGGGGAAGGCCTATTTATAGATGCTGGGAGCTAGGACAGGGCTATCGAGGTGTTGTTTTCGCCCACACGGTCATGATCCAACGACGAAGAGCATGGAGGGGGTTTAGATGAGCTAGTGGGCTGTTGTGGAAGTGTGTTGGGCCGCAAAGAGAAAGAGAGGTTTCGGCGGTTACACGTTAACCGTTGGGGTATCAAACGACCTTCAAATGGAACAAAATTTGATAGGCAGCCTACTGGTGATATACCAGGGCCACTCGAAAAATCTCGGCCCATTCCGAGAACGTTTTTATCCCGCTCACGAAATGAGATCTGAGAGGTGCAATAGGTGCATGTGTGAGTGTCGGATTCCGAAACGGACAACGGGGAAAATGACCAGATGCATGAGACACACACGAATGTAAAAGAGATGCACATGATGACATGAGACGAAATTCATGACATGAACAAAATGCAAAATGAGGAAAAAACCCAACCACGGAGGATATAACATATAATATTGCCAGAAATGCCAAGAGTTGGAGTTATAAATATGGAATGTTACACCTGGGACGTTACAACTCTCCACCACTACAAGAGGATCTCGACCCGAGATCTAGGACTAAAAGAACTCCAGATATTCGGAATGGAGGTGATCCTCGCGCTCCCAAGTAGCTTCTCAATCAGAATGGTGAGACCATTTGATTTTGAGGAATTTGATCGACTTGTTGTGAGTTTTGCACTCGGTTTCTTCAAGAATGGCAATGGTATGCTCATGATAAGACAAGTCTTCTTGGAGGTCAATCTCTTCGAAGTTGATAGTGCGCTCGGGCGTCTTAAAGCACTTGCGATGCCGTAACCAATGAAACAAATCGTGCACATTTGAGAAATTGGGCGGGAGCGCAAGTTGATAGGCAAGGTCACCTCTTTTGCCAATGATCTTAAAAGGACCCACATATCTAGGTGCAAGCTTACCTTTGACACCGAAGCGTTGAGTGCCTTTCATGGGAGAGACGTGGAGGTAGACATGGTCTCCGATCTCGAAAGCCATGTCATGGTGCTTGCTATCATAGTAACTCTTCTGGCACGATTGTGCGGCTTTGAGATTTTCACGGATGACTTTACACATATCTTAAGCTTCCGTGATCAAGTCATTGCCAAGAAGTTGGCGTTCACCAGTCTAGGACCAATTGAGAGGAGTACGACACTTTTTGCCTTATAGAATTTCAAATGGGGCCTTGCCCGAACTTGCTTGGTAGATGTTGTTGTAGGACAACTCGGCATATGGGAGGTAATCTTACCTCTTTATACCGAAAGAGATGACACAAGCTCTGAGCATGTCTTCAAGGATTTGGTTGACTCTCTTGACTTGGCCACTTGCTTGAGGATGAAAGGCCGTGCTGAAACAAATGTTGGTTCCCATAGCCTTCTAGAAGGAGTCCTCGAACTTGGAAATGAAAATGCTTCCGCGGTCTGAAGAGATCAATTGCGGAATTCCATGCAACAAGACAATTCTGGAGGTGTACAGCTCTGCCAACTGAGCTGTTGTGATAGATTCTTTGACTGGAAGGAAATGAGCCACTTTTGTAAGCTTGTCAATGACAATGAAGATAGCATCATTCCCACGCTTGGGCTTGGGAAAGCAAGTGAAAAAGTCCATTTCGATACGATCAAACTTCCATTCTGGAATAGCAAGAGGTTGGAGGAGACCATCTGGTCCTTGGTGTTCTGCTTTCACCATTCGATAGACAGCACATTCATTCAGGAATTGAGCAATCTCTTGCTTCATTCGAGTCCAGCAATACGACTGCTTGAGGTCATGGTACATCTTCGAACTGCCTGGGTGGATGGAAAGAAGAGAATTGTGCGCCTCGTTCATTATGACATTCCTTAGATCGCCCTTAGGAACCACAAGATGGTCCTTGAAGAATAAGGTGTCCTTGTCATCAATGCGATAGCACTTGTATTTGGAAAGACCCTTGGCAATACCGTGTTTCACCTTCTTCACCATGGTATCAAGGAGTTGTGCCTCACGAATTTGGTCTTCCAAAGTTGGGGTGAGTTGAAGGTTGGCAAGAATACCTTGAGGGACAACTTGGAGGTTGAGCTTGCGGAAAGCTTCACAAAGATCTGGTTGGAATGGCTTGAGAATTAAGCTATTGCAATAAGCCTTTCTGCTCAACACATCTGCAATCACGTTAGCCTTGCCTAGAGTGTACTCAATGCTTGGATTGTACTCTTGAGTCATTTCGACCCAACGAGTTTGCCAGAGGTTGAGGTTGGGTTGAGTGAAGATATACTTGAGGCTCTTGTGATCGGTGAAAATGTCCACTTGCCTTCGCAACAAGAGATGTCTCCATGTTATTAATGCATGGACAACTGACGCCAACTCAAGGTCGTGAGTTGGGTAGTTCCTTTCATTTGGCTTCAATTGTCGAGAAGTATAAGACACAACTTTCTTCTCTTGCATTAAGACTGCACCGAGACCTTGAAACGAGGCATCACAGAAAACTTCGTATGGCTTGGACTCATCGGCAGGAGTTAGGACAAGAGCTGTGACGAGTTTCTCTTTGAGAGTGCTGAAAGCAACGTCACACTCAGGAGTCCAGGAGTACTTGACATGCTTCTAAAGGAGGTTGGAAAGAGGCTTAGAAATCTTTGAGAAATTTTCAACAAATCTTCAACAATAACTTGCAAGCCCAAGGAAACTGCGGAGTTGCTTGACGTTCTGAGGAGGCTCCTAGTTCGCAATTGCACAAACCTTCTCCAGATTAACAGAAATGCCTCTGGCGGAGATGATGTGACCAAGGTAAAGAACTTCATCAAGCCAAAACTCACATTTGGATAACTTTGCATAGAACTGATACTCTCTGAGATTGTCGAGCACCGATCGCAAATTCTTGGCATGATCCTTTTTATTCTTGGAGAAGAACAAGATATAATCGAGCTACACCAGGATGAATTCATTGGTGTAGGGGTTGAAGATGAAGTTCATCATGCCAGAGAATGTTGGAGGCGCATTGACAAGCCCGAAAGACATGATAGTATATTCGTAAGAACCAAAGCTTGTTCTGAAAGCTGTCTTTGGGATATCTTCTTCATGAATGCAATCTGGTGATAACCCATACGGAGGTCAAGCTTAGAAAACACCTTTGCACCTTTGAATTTCTCGAATAACTCATTGATTTTTGGAAGTGGGTACTTATTCTTGATTGTCTTCTTGTTTCAATGGGCCGTAATCGACGCAAAGTCGGTCCGTGCCATACTTCTTTTGGAAAAAACGAACACCACAACCCCAAGGAGATGAACTTGGTCTGATCATCCCTAGATGCTCTTGTTCATCGAGCTGCTTCTTCAATTCTTTTAGTTGTTTTGGCCCAAGCTTGTATGGGCGCTTGCAAACGGGTTCTGTACCGGGCTCAAGATCAATAACGAACTCGACTGGCCGGTGAGGAGGCATACCCGGAAGCTCTTCAGGAAATACATCTTGATACTCACAAACAACTGGAATCTGAGAAATAGCGTCTAACTAGCCTTTCTCATTGAGAGAGAACAACCGAATGGTTTCATCACGAGCGGCAAAGATGATCACATCATCAAAGGGATGCATAAATTTGACTTCCTTTGCAGCACAATCAAGAGAAGCCTTGTGCTGAGAAAGCCAATCCATGCCAAGAATGAGATCAATACAAGAGTCGCTGAGAACAATTGAGGAAGCCAAGAATTTATAATTTCCCATCTTGATGGTAACATCCGGAACCACCAAATGAGAACTCAAGTGCTTGCCTGGGGAAACAACCGCTAATGGTTTTTCCATATGTGCCGAAATGAAATCATGCTTTGTGAAGAACGGTGTTGACATGAAAAAATGCGATGCGCCAGAATCGAACAAAACTTTGGCAGGGAAAGAGTTAACTGAGAGGTTACCCATGATCACATCTGAAGAATCCTCTGCTTGAGCTGCATTCAACATGTTCAGCTTTGCAAACTTTGGATTGTGCTTGACAACTGCATTGCCTAACGACCTCACATGAGGAGGAGGCGGAAGTTGCCTCTAGGTGCACTTGTTTGCATAGTGACTTTTCAGACCACACTTGTTGCAAGTAACCTCTGATAATGAGGAAGAGGAGGACCACCCATCCTTGGAGCCTGAGTCTGAGACTTGTTCTAATAGCCTGGGTTGGGTGGGTAGGAAGATCCATGACCACCTGAGTGCTTTTTCTGGTAGGGCTGACGAAACAGAGGAGGTGGAGGAAGCCAGAACTTATGTTGCTTTGGTGTCACCTGAGAGGAAGAAGAAGATGGTACTGCATCCCTGATTCTCTTCTTTGAATCCTCACACTTGAGCTGAGCAACTTCTTGCTTGAGGGCCATGTTGTAGAACTGATCGAATTGACTAGGCTCAACGAGAACGACAGCTAACTGCAGATCCTCTTTGAGGCCACCCCTGAAGTGATAGATCATGCTCTTTTCATCAGGAACGTCTTGCCTTGTGAAGCGAGCAAGCTTCTGAAACTGGATGTTATATTGATACATGGACATACTTCCTTGATTGAGATTGCGGAATTCCTCACACTTGCTCTCGACAACACTTGTTGGAATGTGATGAGCCTGGAAGTCCTGGCAGAAGTCTGTCCAGGTAATCATTCGACCTCCTCTGGAATCTTTGTATTGTTGATACCAATCTGCGATTTGGTCCTTGAGCTGAAAAGAAGCGAACATGACGTAGTCCTCATGCCTGACATTGCTACATTCCAAATGCTTTTTGATGACCATGAGCCAATCATTGGCGTCCATGGCCTTGGCACAAGCGTTGAAAGACTTCGGCTGATTTGCAAAACACTGGTTGAGGGTAGCAAACTGAGGCTGATTGTTGAATTGCCTTGACCTTGGTTTCCTTGATTGCCTTGGCCTTCGTTGCGCGCTTGCAAGAGCTGTAAAAGCATTTGGGTATTGGCATTGGTGGCCGCCATCACATCTTGCCATGCCTCCGAAGGCGGAGGAGGTGGCGGAGGGTTGGACTGCTCTCCATCAGTATGTTGTGGATTCAGAGGTGTTGGGGGAGCCATCCTGAAGAAGGTGACATCCGTTAGAATCATGATAGACAAGCTGAATCAATAGATAGATATGTGCAAAGAAGTCTTCACAATAAGCATCTGAACAGAGATTGAACGAATGAATTCCAAAGTTAACATTACACGACCATTAAGGTGAGAAGCCACTTAGACAAAGGTTGATGAATGAAACAACAAGGTATGACTGGAACAAATAAATGGTAAGGATTTCCCAATCCCAGACCAATTATCTATCAGAAGAATAAGTAAGAGCTACTTGAATTCCCACCTATTAACTCCCAAAACTTTCTAGTTATGCAATCTGGTGTTGGGGATACAGGGAGGCACAATATATATCATACAACTAACAAACCCTACGCTCCAACTATATCCATCCATCAACACATAACCAAGAAAACTCCGGAAATCGTGTACCTCGACCTTCGAAAAGCATCAGATATAAGAGCTATGGCAATACTCCCGAACTCTCTCCCCAGTACTGGGTGGCGTCGAGGTTATCTCACCACTAACTGCATATAAAAGATTTTCGATGTCAGCGACCTCAGGTATACCAGAACTGCAATGATAAAATTGTGACGACAACACCTCAGAGCTCAACTCCTCGGGACACTGCCACGACCCCTAAATGTTAGGAGACACCAAGGACAATGTTCTCGTCACAACAATATCGGAACTATCCCAAGATACCTGCATGATCCTAATTTTTTTAGTGAAAATGAGGAGAGGAAAGTCAAAACATCTACGTCGGGATTCCTCACCAGAGCAACGAAGGGGGGCTGAGGAGTAAAAAGAATCCTACTCTCATATATATATATATATATATATATTCCTAAGACTCAAAATAGTTTTGCTCTAGACTCAACAACGTCAGCGGTTCGATCAAGCAGGGGCTCCTAAGTCGGGATGGCTCTGATTACCAACTTGTATCGCCCAATATGCGACTATAATCCATATGTGTCGAGGCATGACTTGGGGCGCATATTGGTATGGTAGCAAGAGTGGTTGTATCTTTGCTCATATCATGTACTAAATAGATAGAATACGAGCTTTGGCTTACAATCGCCACAATGTCACACAATATCATCAAGTTATACAATCATCCAAAAAGAACACAAAGTCCGGCTATGGACGAAATCAAACGAATAAAACACAACCACCCATGCTAAGTCCCGATCGACCCTACTAGGCACCACTATTGATCGTCTAGAAAGGAAATGTAGTAACGGCCAAGGTCTTCGTCGAACTCCCACTTGAGTTCGGTGGCATCACCTGCATTAGTCTCGTCGGTACCTACAACCGTGTTTGTAGTATTTGTGAGCCACGAGGACTCAGCAATCCCAAAACCCGCGGTATCAAGACTACTTAAGCTTAAAGATAAGATGTGGTTATATGGTGGAGTTGCAGCAAGCACTAAGCAAATATGGTGGCTAACATACGAGTACAAGAGTAAGATGAGAATCTACACAAAGGATGTCAGCTAGAAGTGATCAAGAAGTGATCCTGACACTACAAAAAAAAGACACATTCGTGACATTTTGGGCCGAACGAAAAAAAATTCTGTCATACTTATGACACTTCTATGATGATAATTGTGACAAAACCCGGTATCATCCTACATGTGATGGGCTCCTACTTCTATGACAAAAAATCATGAAAGAAAATGGGCTTTTTGTCCTGGGCGGGCTGGAGATGCAGCTGCATGACATTCTTTGGGCCGTCCATGACGGAAAAACCGTGGTAGAAGAGAGGGCGAGGAAAATATTAGGGTGTTCCCGGTTACGGTGGGTGGTCGGGGCCGAACGATGCATGGAGGTTTGCGCGTTCCTCCTGTACACGCACGCGCGTGGGTGCGAGGCATCGGGCTCTAACTGAACCCGAGCGAGGCGTTCGCCTACTGAACCAGAGCGATTGCACTGCAGGCTACGCATACTGAACCTAAGCTTTCGATCGATGGCTGTTAACGGAACCCGATCGAGTGGTTCCTTCGCTACTGCTGCTAACTGAAGACGATCGATGCTGCCTCTGGATGAACAGTGAGTGTTGCTGGGGGGTTTGGATGAACAGTTCCCGATGGGGGTGGATGAATAGGACCCCGTGGTGTTGCCTCTAGATGAACAAGACCCTGATCGATCGAGCCGGTTGGGGCTGGATGAATAGGTCCTTGTGGAGGGTTGGATGAACAGTAGACGATGAAGGGGTGGATGAACAGTAGCCCGTGGAGGGGTGGTTGAACAGGAGCCCGTGGAGAGGGCTGGCTAAATAGTAGCCGGTGGAGTAGCGCGCGGTGGAGGCTGGATGAACAGGAGCCCGTGGATGAACAGTCGCAAGTGGAGGCTGGATGAATAGGAGCCCGTGGATGAACAGTCGCAGGTGGAGGCTGAAGGAGGTCGACGGTGGATGAACAGTAGCCCGTGGAGGCTGGAGGGCGTCGACGGTGGAGATGAACAGTATCCCGTGGAGTCCTGTTTTGCAGTACGCCACACCCCTCCCGATGAACAGGACCCCCGTTTCGACCATAGCGCTCCAACACAAGTCCGTTTCCTCCATTTTGCGGTGCACCACACCCGTCCCAATGAACATGACCCTCGTTTCGACCGTTTCCTCTGTTTTGCGGTACGCCAGACCCCTCCCGATGAACAGGATCCCGTTTCGACTGTGGCCAGTCGAACACAAGGCCATTTCCTCCGTTCTGCGGTACGCCAAGCCTCGTTTCCATCGGCTGTTCCGTCCAAGCCCTCCTGAGGAACACAACGATGCATTCCGTTCCGACCCAGCCGGTTGGCTCCCCATGAACATGACGACGATGCTGCTTCTCCATTCCGACCCAGCCATGTACACGAGCCCTGGCTGTACGTATGCACGAGTAGGCGTTCGAGACCCTGCTCGTTTGTACGTACGTGGCCTTATTTTCTTTCTTGCACACTGGCCGCTGTACGTACGTGTACATGCTACGTGTGCGTGTGACGCCCCCAATTCAATCATACACGCAAACGTGTATGATCAAGATCAGGGACTCACAGGAAGATATCACAACACAGCTCTACAAATAAAATAAGTCATACAAGCATCATATTACAAGCCAGGGGCCTCGACGGCTCGAATATAAGGGATCGATCATAGACGAGTCAGCGGAAGCAACAATATCTGAGTACAGACATAGGTAAACAAGTTTTCCTTAAGAAGGCTAGCACAAACTGGGATACAGGTCGAAAGAGGCGCAGGCCTCCTGCCTGGGATCCTCCTAAACTACTCCTAGTCGTCGTCAGCGGCCTGCACGTAGTAGTAGGCATCTCCCGAGTAGTAGCAGTCATCATTGACAGTGGCATCTGGCTCCTAGACTCCAACATCTGGTCGCAACAATTGGATATAGAAAGGGGGAAAACAGGAACAAAGCAACCGTGAGTACTCATCTAAAGTACTCGCAAGCAAGGAGCTACACTACATATACATTCGTATCAATGAATGGGGGTAGTATATGTGGACTGAACTGCAAAATGTTGGAATAAGAGGGGGATAGCTAGTCCTATCAAAGACTACACTTCTGGAAACCTCCATCTTGCAGCATGTAGAAGAGAGTAGATGGTAAGTTCACCAAGTATCATCGCATAGCATAATCCTACCCGACGATCCTCCCCTCGTCGCCCTGTGAGAGAGCGATCACCGGTTGTGTCTAGCACTTGGAAGGGTGTGTTTTATTAAGTATCTGATTCTAGTTGTCATAAGGTCAAGGTACAACTCCGGGTCGTCCTTTTACCGAGGGACACGGCTATTCGAATAGATAAACTTCCCTGTAGGGGTGCACCACATTTCCCAACACGCTCGATCTCCTTTGGTCGGACACACTTTCCTGGGTCATGCCCGGCCTCGGAAGATCAACATGTCGTAGCCCTACCTAGGCACAACAGAGAGGTCAGCACGCCGGTCTAAATCCGATGGCGCAGGGGTCTGGGCCCATCTCCCATTGCACACCTGCATGTTGAGTGGGTGGCCGGAAGCAGACCTATCCTCCCTAATACAAGAGCAGGCATTCCAGTCCAAACCAGTGCGCGTCGCTCAGTCGCTGACGTCACGAAGGCTTCGGCTGATACCACGACATCGAGTGCCCATAACTGTTCCAGCGTAGTTAGTTAGTGCGTATAGGCCAGTGGCCAGACTCAGATCAAATACCAAGATCTTGTTAAGCATGTTATTTTAAAGTAACCGCGGACGCCGACCAATGCCAGTCCCACCTCTCATGTAGGTGGTCCCCACCTTCCCTGTCGCTCCGCCACAAAGTAACAGTCGGGGGCCATCGATAACCCAGGCTGCCACTACCTGGATGGAACCACCTGCCCCTTCAGCCCCCACATCGGAATCACTTGCGGGTACTCTATGAACCGACCTGACTTTAGTCATCACAAGTACCATATAATATGTATGTAAATATATACACGTGATCACCTCCCAAGCGATCACGGCCTGATAGTATAGCATGGAAGACGGACAAGAATATAGGGCTACTGATGGAATACTAGCATCCTATGCTAAGTATTTAGGATTGCAGGTACAGGTAACAACAGTAGTAGCAAGGACAGGCTAAGCATCAGAATAGGATTAACGAAAAGCAGTAACATGCTACACTACTCTAATGCAAACAGTAGAGTGAAGAATAGGCGATATCTGGTGATCAAGGGGGGGGGCTTGCCTGGTTGCTCGGCAGACAGAAATGGACCCTCGAAGGTGAAGTAGTCGATCACTGGTTCAACCGCGGTCTCGGGGTCTACCGGAGAGAAGTAACGGAGGGGAACACAATAAATAACTGAGCAATCAAAGCATCATAAATCATAACATGGCAATACGCAGTGCTAGGGGTGACCTAACGCGGTACTAGGCTATAGTGGCGAAGGGGGAAAACATTAGGGAAAGTATCCCCGACGTTTCGCGTTTTTGGATAGATGAACCAGAGGGGAAAAGTTTGTGTTCTCTATGCTAGGGATGTGTGGCGGATGAACTGGCTGCGTATTCGGATTCGTCTCGTCGTTCTGAGCAACTTTCATGTACAATGTATTTTCATCCGAGTTACGGATTAATTTATATGATTTTTCAAAGTTTTAAGTATTATTTTGAAATTACAGATTTACTTTAAATTCAAAAATCATTTTAATATCTAAATGCTACGGGTACCAAAAAGTGTACACACACTTTTGAACATCAGGCTGACAATGGGCCTAGAGTCAAAGTCACGGCTGACTATGTATGCCTTATCCAAATGAACTGTACACGGGGGCCCCACATGTCATTGGGTGTATATTTAATTAACTCCTACACCAATTCTAACAGGTTTTTAACCTAATTGCGTGTTAACCCCACTAACATAAATAGGGGGCCGTCCACTGGGCAGAGACCAAGGCCTGCCATGGCTGGGCCCGCGCGAGCGCTCGCTCACGGAGGAGCGCCGACAGCCATCTCGCAGCGCGCCGAGGGAAAGGCAGGGTGCGGCCTCGGTAGTGGCCGCCCTAGTGAGAGGCACCGGGGGGGAAGCACGACGCAGGGGCGGGAGGCACGGGCGGGCTTGGTTGGCGGAGGTGGTAGAAGAGCAGCAGCAGAGCAGTGCGGGGGAGTGGGCGAGGCGTGGGCTGCAGGGGAGCGTGGGCGGCTGTGGCCGAACGCGCGCAGGTGGCGGCAGGCAGTAGCGGTTCCAGAGCAGCAGCAGCGCGGGCACGCATGGGAGCTCGAGTTCCGGCCATGGCGGCCACAGACGAATACGGGACGGAGCCTAACAGAGTGGATCGAAGAAGGGAACGAGGAGAATTGGCCGAGGAGCTCACCACAGAGCTCGTGGGTGCGTTGGGGAAGCCGGGGACGGGCCGGAGTAAGGTGAATCGATAGCGAGGTGTGTGACGGCCGATGGGGAAGAAGAACGACGTGATGGCTCCATGGCGTCCTAGGTGATGGCGCTGTACGTGTGTGAAGAGGATGACGATGTGCTCCTCCTGGGCATGGCGATGCGGCGAGACACGTCGGGGGCGCCCGCGGATGGCGGTGGTCGCGGTGGTGGTGCAGCGACGGAAACGGGCACGTCGGGTGAGGAGGGGGAAGAGGTGATCTGGGAAGAGAGGGGGAACTGGGGGCGTCTAGGGTTAGGGGAGGCCGCGGGCGTCCTTGTAGGTCGCCCGGGAGCCGCCGGATGGCCACCCCATGGCCATCGTCGCCGTGGATGGACGCTCTGCATCCACGGGGTTGCGTGAACAGGGAGGAAGGGGATGAAGGGGTGTTGGGCTGGCTTTGCCAATTGGGCCTAGTGGCCCAGGCAAACCGGGGGGCTTTTCTTTTCCGTTTACACATTTTAGTTTCTACTTTCAATTTTTGGCTACTGTTTTGTATTAAATTGTAAAAGTAAATGAGTTTTGTTAGAAAAGGGGCGTGCCACATAAATCAAGAACATCAATTCTAGGAGTCACAAAAAGTTTGAGGCCAAAACGAGTTGCCTAACCATTTTTAGAAATTGAAAAGGCCAATTTTAAATGTTGTTGGACAACTAAATAAATTCCAGGGGCACTTTGGGAATCCAAAAGAGGTTGATTCTAACATGAAAAATATTCGGTGATTATTTTCCACACTTCGAACATTTTAGTTTTGAAGTTTGACAAATTTGAATTTTTGACTTTAGATTTGAATTTGAAATTGAATAGTGACTTGGATCAAGTGAAGATTAGCAACAGTAAGATTGATGACCTGGCATCATTAGCAAGAGGTTACTGTAGCTTAATTATCCGGGCGTCACAGCGCGCCTCTACTACGACACGTGCGCGCCTCTACATGGACCAATATGTACATACACGTTCGCGGCCAGAATGACAATGCTACGTACGCTTCGACTAGGTGGGTCCCGACTGCCAGGCACTTCCTTGCGTGCGAAGATGTAGCTGGTGGGTCCCAGCAGTCAGTGGGGTGAACCATTTTTTTTGCCCGGACGCACTTCCTTGCCTGCGAAGATGTCGCTGGTAGGTCCCAGCAGTCAGGGGGGAAACGTTTGTTTTGCGAAATACGGTTGCCCGTCTGGTGGGTCCCTGCTGTCAGGTGGAGGAATCATTATTTTCTACGTAATAAGGAGGCACTTCCTTGCTGCGGCCATGGACCCAACTATCAGCCTCTCCATGTACAGTCCACGTCTGATGGAAGTTGTTCCTTGACCATGTTGTCCACGCCGCGCCGAGAGCACCAGGACGGTGGACAACGGCGAGGACTAGGAAGGGGATGACGCAGAGCCGGGGAAGACGCGGCAGTGGATGCCCGCGTGTAGAGGAGTATGAGGGTTCACTGGTTTGCTGCGGTGTGAGGCTGCGGTCGCCGCAGAATAACAGGGGGTGTGGGTGAGTAGAGGGATGGCATGGCCAGCGGTGGGAGTAGTAGGGGCCGGTGAGGCCTCCGCGGCATCGCAGCCGGCCACGGGAGGCAGGAGCATGAGGCATGATCGACGTTGGTTTGGGCGGCTAGAGCAAGAAGACCAGAGGTTGAAGAAGCACTAAGGCCGTTGGATGGACATCATACGGTCACTGTAGCTAGAATCGTTCATATTGACTAAGTTGACAAAGCCCACCGTCCCCGTCAACTTAGTTGGCCCACAAGTCAGCCTCCCACTATTGTGGGTCCCAGCTCGCAGGGGGTATTCATTTTTGTGTGCGTAATAAGGAGGCACTTCCTTGCGTGCGAACATATAGCTGGTGGGTCCGACCTGTCAGCGGTGGGGACATTTTTTTCTCGAAATACAGAGGCCCTTCCAGTGGGTCCCAGCTGTCAGGTACAGGAATCATTATTTTGCGCATAATAAGGAGGCATTTCCTTGCATGCGGTCGTGGACCTAGCTGTCAGCCTCTGCTCGCACAGTCTACTTCCGATGGTGTTGTTCGTTGACCACTCCGCACCAAGCACATCCAAGGTGGTGGACGACGGCGAGGCCCCGGATAACAACAAGCTAGAGATGAGAAGACACAGGAGTAGAGTCGCAGACGGAGAGGTGTACGAGGGTTAACTGGTTCTGGTGCGGTGTGGTTCAGTAGTCGGTGGAGAAGAACAGGAGGTGTGGAGGGGTGGAGGGATGGCCTGGCCAACGGTGGAATAGCGAAGCGTGCTAAGCAGAGCTGCTACCAGCAGGAGGCGGGAGCAGGTGGTCCCGGCGGCGCTGGAGGAAGAAGACGAGAGATTGAAGATGGATGCCGGTCATTGGATGTAAATCCAATGGCGAACGATGTCAGAATCATTTGTTGACTAAGTTGACAATGACTTGCATTGGCTTCGACCTATTGGCCCACATTTCAGCCTCCAAAAATGTGGCACGTATTCAATCCATTTTTTCAGAATATACAGTCTTTTTTGTGGGGTAGAATTTCCAGTCAATTTGATCTCTTTTTATGATTTGCAGTCCATTAGCTAGGCTGGGTGAACAAATAATGTAGCGGCCATACGGCCCATTTATGTTATTCCTAAAAAATTACAGGCCATTTGCACTTTCTCGAAATACACGATTTTGCTGGGCTGATTCTAATTATAATGTTGGGGTGGGTGCAGCAATGTTATCAAAAAATAAACAGGGGTTGAGCATTTTGTTATATATATATATATAATAAGTGATTTATTATTACATTGGTCCTTAAATCTTACCAAGCTTTTGTACAAAATCGCCAGGATTTTTGTTGCCAAAAAATCCAGGATTTATAGTTAAGAATTATTTTTATCAGTTAATAAGATGTGAGATATTGTTTTCTTACATATGTAAGTATCTGTTAAATATATGATGACAATAAAAATAATATATAATAACATATAAAATAATTTGAATATATATAATATAGTTATAAGGGAACCATAAGTTGGACCAGGCATTCCTATTCTTATATAGAAAAATAGAACAGTCCTTTGCATTTTCTTCACAAAAAAATACATAAATTAGGCTACCGATGTTTCAGGAAAAATAAAACCTGGGATGGGAGGTCCATAGGCCGGTCGATACATGACGGCCCTCAAAAAAATACAAACAGTCCTATGGACCTCCCATCCGAGGTCGTGGGTTGCGCATGTTAAAAAAAAGCCTAGACGGGGCAGTCCAAAACCCAGTTGATACTTGCTGCCCTAGTGATAATAAATGATACCCGCCAGCTCCTCGGCTTCATTGTGAATTTATCTCCTATAGTAACTACGTTGAAGAACCTAAAAAGTGTAACTATGTTGACAAACCCGTGGGCCCCAACGTTAGTATAGCATTAGGAGGAAGTATTTTTTCGATGAGGCACTTGCTTGCGTACGGCCATAGACCTGGTGGGTCCCAACTGTGCGCCTCTCCATGTACAGTCCTCTGCAGATTCCTCTCGTTTGTTCAGCATGTTCACAATGGCAGACAGCGGCGTCGCAGCGAGCGCACAAAGGCACAGGAGGAGATCCGACCACCTGAGGAAGTGCCTTATTAGTAACGAAACAACTGAACTACCTAGTGGCCGAGTGACTCTACCCGACAGCTGTTCCGCCCGGGTTCGATTCCACCTGTGCAGAGAAAATATCTCCAATTTTTTTGCCTCTGCCTTTATTGACATGTGGGTCCCAATTGTCATCTACGCACACCATGTCCAACACTTGCCAAAACTTCGTCCCTCGTTTTCTCTATTTTTCGCACACTCAACATTGTGTGGGCATTTTGAAAATAGCATATCTATTTGACTATGCATCATATGAAGATGTGCTATGCTTGAATGTTGACCAGCATGATGCTAACTGGCTGGTAGTTCCAGTTTTGACCATGAATAGAACTTCCAACATGATGTTAACACTGTTTGAAAAGGTCGTGTTAATATAAATGCTCTGCCTCTGAAAGTTGAAGTTTCTTATCTGTAACTGAACTTGGAGTTTCTTATCTGAAACTGAAACTTGCAGTTTCTTCTCTGAGAATCACATTGTCTACTGATGACCCACAAGTATAGTGGATCTATCGTAGCCTTTTCGATAAGTAAGAGTGTCGAACCCAACGAGGAGCAGAAGGAAATGATAAGCAGTTTTCAGTAAGGTATTCTCTGCAAGAATTGAAATTATCGGTAACAAATAGTTTTGTGATAAGGTAATTTGTAACGAGTAGCAAGTAATAAAAGTAAATAAAGTGCAGCAAGATGTCCCAATCCTTTTTGTAGCAAAGGACAAGCCTGGACAAACTCTTATATGAAGGAAAGCGCTCCCGAGGACACATGGGAATTATCGTCAAGCTAGTTTTCATCACGATCATATGATTCGCGTTCGGTACTTTGATAATTCGATATGTGGGTGGACCGGTGCTTGGGTACAGTCCTTACTTGGACAAGCATCCCACTTATGATTAACCTCCATTGCAAGCATCCACAACTACAACAGAAGTATTAAGGTAAACCTAACCATAGAATGAAACATATGGATCCAAATCAGCCCCTTACGAAGCAACGCATAAACTAGGGTTTAAGCTTCTGTCACTCTAGCAACCCATCATCTACCTATTACTTCCCAATGCCTCCCTCTAGGACCAAACAATGGTGAAGTGTTATGTACTCGATGTTCACATGACACCACTAGAGGGATGACAACATATATCTCATCAAAATATCGAACGAATACCAAATTCACATGACTACTAATAGCAAGACTTCTCCCATGTCCTCAGGAATAAACGTAACTACTCACAAAGCATATTCATGTTCATAATCAGAGGGGTATTAATATGCATCATGGATCTGAACATATGATCTTCCACCAAGTAAACCAACTAGCATCAACTACAAGGAGTAATCAACACTACTAATAACCCACAGGTACCAATCTGAGGTTTGGATACAAAGATTGGATGCGAGAGATGAACTAGGGTTTGCGATGAGATGGTGCCGGTGAAGATGTTGATGGAGATTGACCCCCTCCCGATGAGAGGATCATTGGTGATGACGATGGTGATGATTTCCCCCTCCTGGAGGGAAGTGTCCCCGGCAGAACAACTCTGCCGGAGCCCTAGATTGGTTCCGCCAAGGTTCCGCCTCGTGGCGGCAGAGTCTCGTCCCGAAAGCTTGCTTATGATTTTTTTTCTTAGACGAAAGACCTCATATAGCAGAAGATGGGCATGGGAGGGCCACCAGGGAGCCCACGAGGTAGGGGGCGTGCCCAGGGGGGTAGGGCGCGCCCCCACCCTCGTGGCTGGTGGGTGGCCCCCCTCTAGTACTTCTTGCGCTCATTATTTTTTATATATTCTGGAAATAACTTCCATGATGTTTCAGGACTTTTGGATTTTGCAGAATAGGTCTCTAATATTTGCTCCTTTTCCAGTCCAGAATCCCAGCTGCCGGCATTCTCCCTCTTCCTGTAAACCTTGTAAAATAAGAGAGAATAAGCATAAGTATTGTGACATAATGCGTAATAACAGCCCATAATGCAATAAATATCGATATAAAAGCATGATGCAAAATAGACTTATCAACTCCCCCAAGCTTAGACCTCACTTGTCCTCAAGAGAAAGCCGAAATCGAAAAATATGTCCACATGTTTAGAGATAGAGGTGTCGATAAAAATAAAATACGGACATGAGGGCATCATGATCATTCTTAGAACAACAACATATATATATATATATTTTCATATGATCTCTTATGCTAAAGTAACAATTCAATCACAATTTCAAGTATGAATCATAAACTTCATTGAGAACCAACAAACTCCAATCTCAGTCATTGAGGCAATTGCAATTTATCATAACATAGGAAAGAGTCAATATAAGAGCTTTTCAGCAAGTCCACATACTCAACCATCTTTTAGTCTTTCACAATTTCTAAGACTCATGCAATATTTATGGGTATGAAGTTTTAATCGGACACAGAGAAAGATAGGGGCTTATAATTTTGCCTCCCAACATTTTACCTCATGGGTAATGTCAACAATAATAATTCATGAAGACTCACATCTAATTAGCTATATATATCAGGATCTTTCCAACACAATGTGCTTGCTAAAGGATAAAATGTAAAAAGGAAAGGTGAAAATGACCATGACTCTTGTGTAAGGTTGAAGATAAAAGTAAAAGATAGGCCCTTCGCAGAGGGAAGCAGAGGTTGTCATGCGCTTCTATGGTTGGATGCACAAAATCTTAATGCGAAAGAATGTCACTTTATATTGCCAATTGTGATATGGACCTTAATTATGCAGTTCGTCGCTTTTATTTCTTCCACATCACAAGATCGTATAAAGCTTGTTTTCTCCACACTAATAAGTCATACATATTTAGAGAGCTATTTCTATTGCTTGCACCGATGACAACTTACTTGAGAATCTTACTCAATCCATAGGAAGGTATGGTGGACTCTCATGGCAAAACTGGGTTTAGGGATATTTTGGAAGCACAAGTAGTATCTCTACTTGGTGCAAAGAAATTGGCTAGCAAGAGAGGGAAAGGCAAGCTCAACATGTTGGATGATCCATGACAATATAATTTATCTCAGATGAAAGAAAACATAACCAATTACGTTGTCTTCCTTGTCCAACGTCAACTCTTTATCATATCATATTT
The DNA here is from genome assembly GCF_003073215.2 of Triticum urartu. Taxonomy (NCBI): domain Eukaryota; kingdom Viridiplantae; phylum Streptophyta; class Magnoliopsida; order Poales; family Poaceae; genus Triticum; species Triticum urartu. The sequence goes on along the minus strand of NC_053025.1, from coordinate 373,216,541 downwards.
TAATGAGTGCTCACAATCATAAAAGATGTCCAAGATAGTATATTTATATGTGAACCTCTCTTTTTTATTACTTCCTATTAATTGCAATGATGACCAAAACTATGTTTGTCAACTCTCAACGACTTTATTCATCATACTCTTTATATGTGAGCTCATTACCCTCCATGAGATCCATATGATCTCTTTTATTTCTTTTTATTTTTATTTTATTACCTCAAGATCATAGAAAAATAATCAGGCCCTTTACTCAACACTAATCTTTATTATATATAGCTTGCGGACTCGATTACATAAGAAGATCATAAAGAAAAAAATCACAACTAGATCATACTAAAACTTTATTCTACTAGATCAAGATATTATCAAAAGGATCGAATTAATAAAACGGTAAAGATAAAAGTGATGGTGATACGATACCGGGGCACTCCCCGAAGCTTGGCAGTTGCCAAGGGGAGTGCCCATACCCATGTGATTATATCTCTTTTGCCGGTGAAGGAGTTAGGGTTGTTGATGATGTAGGCTTGTTGTCCCTCTTCAAAGGCATAGGCTCACCATCATAGAAGGATGATCGAGTCTCCTGAGTCCTCAAATCTGTAGCCAAACTCATCCTCTTGAATCTATATTCATACTCACAGTTTTGATTTTGCAGGTCATAGATCGGGGCTTGGAGGTGCTCGATTTTCTCATTAAGCTCGAAGATGGCCTCCCCAATGTCCTTGACGTCCAGCTTGTGGTTGTTGGTGAACTCTGTGATCATTATGTGATTGGAGTCGAGTCCATGCTCCACCATCTCCTGCCACTTGAAAACTTGTTGCTCCAATGCCTTGAGCCTTGTCTCCGTGCTTCTGGTCCTCCTTGGTCCCTCGACATCATGGATGTGCAACAACCCTCATGTATCTCAATGGTTTCAGGGTGTTGCAGCACCTCCGCGAGATAGGGATTGATGGCCTTCTCGAAGAACTTGTCCTTGGAGGCACTTCAAGATGACATGACGACCTAGATCTGTCAGAAAAATAGCTCAAAACAAAGACAGGAGATATTTGCATGATACGGTGGTCGAAACCTTCAGGAGATTATATAATGAATTTTTACCAACCAAAAGAAGTATCGTGCAAGAAAACGGAGTCCGGAGAACACACGAGGTTCCCACGAGGCAGGGGGCGCGCCCAGGGGCTAGGGCACGCCTCCCACCCTCGTGGAAGCCTCGTGTCCTTCCCGGACTGCTTCTTATTTTCCTATTTTTCTAAATATTCCAAAACAGAGAAAAATTGCCATTAGAACTGTTTTGGAGTCGGTTTACTTACCGTACCACATATCTATTCCTTTTCGGGGTCTGAAACATTCTGGAAAGTGTCCCTTATGTATTCCTCCGGGGTTACGGTTTCATTAATATTAATTTCAACATTTATAGGATTACCTGAGATATAATGTTTGATTCTTTGACCGTTTACCACCCTTGGATTTGTGCCTTCGAAGTTGTTGATTTTTATGGCACCGGAACGATGGACCTCCTCGATAACGTAAGGACCTTCCCATTTAGAGAGAAGTTTGCCTGCAAAAAATCTTAAACGAGAGTTATATAGCAATACATAATCACCTACACTGAACTCAGGCTTTTGTATCCTTTTATCATGCCATCTTTTAACTTTTTCTTTAAACAGCTTGGCATTTTCATAAGCCTGGGTTCTCCATTCGTCATGTGAGATAATGTCAAAAAGCCTCTTCTCACCAGCAAGTTTGAAGTCATAGTTGAGCTCTTTAATAGCCCAATATGACTTATGTTCTAATTCAAGAGGTAAGTGACATGCTTTACCATAAACCATTTTATATGGAGACATACCCATAGGATTTTTATATGCAGTTCTATAGGCCCATAATGCATCATCAAGTTTCTTGGACCAATTCTTTCTAGATCTATTAACAGTCTTTTGCAAAATTAATTTAAGCTCTCTGTTACTCAATTCTACTTGACCACTAGACTGTGGGTGATAAGGAGATGCAATTCTATGATTAACATCATACTTAGCAAGCATTTTACGAAAGGCACCATGAATAAAATGTCAACCACCATCAGTCATTAAATATCTAGGGACTCCAAACCTCGGGAAAAATACTTCTTTAAGCATCTTAATAGTGGTGTTATGATCAGCACTACTAGTTCGAATAGATTCTACCCACTTAGTAACGTAATCAACAGCGACTAAAATATGTGTATACCCGTTAGAGGAAGGAAAAGGTCCCATATAATCAAAGCCCCAAACATCAAATGGTTCAATAACAAGTGAATAATTCATAGGCATTTCTTGACATCTACTAATATTACCAATTCTTTAACATTCATCACAAGACAAGACAAACTTACGGGCATCCTTGAAGAGAGTAGGCCAATAAAAACTAGATTGCAATAACTTATGTGCAGTTCTATCTCCAGCATGGTGTCCTCCATAAGCCTCGGAGTGACACTTGCGTAGGATCTATTCCTGCTCATGCTCAGGTACACAACGTCTAATAATACCATCTACTCCTTCTTTATAAAGATGTGGGTCTCCCCAAAAGTAATGTCTCAAATCATAGAAGAACTTTTTCTTTTGCTGGTATGTGAAACTAGGTGGTATAAATTTAGCAACAATATAATTAGCATACCATGGATAAGTTCGAGAAGCATTTATGACATTTAATTTTTATCAGGAAATCTATCATCAATAGGTAGTGGGTCATCAAGAACATTTTCTAACCTAGACAAGTTGTCTGGAACGGGGTTCTCAGCTCCCTTTCTATCAATAATATGCAAATCAAATTCTTGTAGCAAGAGAACCCATCTAATAAGTCTAGGTTTAGCATCTTTCTTTTCCATAAGGTATTTAATAGCAGCATGATCAGTGTGAATAGTTACTTTAGAATCAACAGTATAAGGTCTGAACTTATCACATGCAAATACAACTGCTAAAAATTATTTTTCAGTAGTAGCATAATTTCTCTGGGCATTGTCTAGATTTTTACTAGAATATTGAATAACATTTAATATTTTATCAACTCCTTGCCCTAGAACAGCCCCTACAGCATAATCACTAGCATCACACATAATTTCTAAGGGTAAATTCCAATCAGGTGGCTAAACAATAGGTGCAGAAATCAATGCATTCTTAAGTATTTCAAATGCTTCTACACAATCATCATCAAAGACAAAAGGAATATCTTTTTGTAATAGATTAGTCAGAGGCCGAGAAATTTTTGAGAACTCCTTGATGAACCTCCTATAAAAATCAGCGTGACCAAGGAAGCTTCTTATACCTTTAATGTCCTTGGGACATGGCATCATTTCAATAGCATCAACTTTAGCTTTATCCACTTCAATGCCTCTTTCAGAAATTTTATGCCCCAAGACAATACCTTCATTAACCATAAAGTGGCATTTGACCCAATTCAGAACAAGATTAGTTTCTTCATATCTCTGCAAAACTCGATCAAGGTTTCTCAAGCAATCATCAAAAGAGGATCCATAAACGGAGAAATTGTCCATGAAAACCTCACATATCTTTTCACAAAAGTAAAAAAATATAGCCATCATGCATCTTTGAAAGGTAGCAGGTGCATTACATAAACCAAAAGGCATACGTCTATAAGCAAAAGTACCGAAAGGGCAAGTTAAAGTGGTCTTTGCTTGATCATCAGCTGACACAGGTATTTGAGAGAAGCCAGAGTAACCATATAGAAAGCAAAAATGTGTATGTTTGGATAATCTTTCTAGCATTTGATCAATAAAAGGTAAGGGGTAATGATCCTTTTTAGTAGCCTTATTTAATTTGCGGAAATCAATTACCATCCTATAACCTGTAATAATTCTTTATGGAATCAATTCATCTTTATCATTACGAACGACAGTGATACCTCCCTTCTTAGGGACACAATGGACAGGACTTACCCACTGACTATCAGCAATGGGATAAATTATACCTGCCTCAAGGAGCTTTAACATTTCCTTTCTTAGCACTTCCTTCATCTTAGGATTCAGTCATCGTTGGTGATCAATAACTGGTTTAGCGTCTTTCTCCAAATTTATTTTGTGTTGACATAGAGTGGGACTAATGCCCTTAAGATCATCAAGAGTATATCCAATAGCAGCACGGTGCTTCTTCAGAGTTTTCAATAATTTCTCTTCCTCCTTCTCTGAAAGGTTAGCACTAATAATAACAGGATATATCTTTTTTTCAGCAAGATAAGCATATTTAAGAGTATTAGGTAATGGTTTAAGCTCAAACACGGGATCACCCTTGGGTGGAGGAGATCCCCTAGGATTTCAACAGGCAAGTTGTGTTTCAGAATAGATCCAGTTTAAAGAATACTTCATCTACTTCCCTTCTTTCATTCATAAACATATCATTTTCATTGTCTAGCAAATATTGTTGTAAAGGATCAGTAGGAGGCACGACAATAGAAGCAAGACCAATAATATCATGTTTACTAGGAAATTCTTCATCACAGGGTTGTCTACGAAATTTAGAAAAATTAAACGCATGAGACATATCATCCAAACCAATAGTAACAATATCCTTCTTGCAATCTATCTTAGCATTAACAGTATTCAAGAAGGGTCTACCAAATATAATGGGACAAAAGCTATCTTGAGGGGAACCAAGAACAAGGAAATCAGTAGTATATTTAGCCTTCCCACACAAGACTTCAACGTCTCTAACAATCCCAATTGGTGAAATAGTATCTCTATTAGCAAGCTTAATGGTAACATCGATATCTTCTATCTCAACTGGTGCAATATCATGCATAATTTCTTTTTATAAGGAAATAGGTATTGCACTAGCACTAGCACCCATATCACACAAGCCATGATAACAATGATCTCCTATTTTAAAAGACATAACAGGCATGCCTACCATGGGTCTATGTTTATCTTTCGCACCAGGTTTAGCAATTCTAGCAGTCTCATCACAGAAATACATAACATGCCCATCGCTATTATCAGCCAAGAGATCTTTAACAATAGCAATGTTAGGTTCAACTTTAACTTGCTCAGGAGGTGTATAAGTTCTAATATTACTTTTACGAACCACAGTTGAAGCGTTAGCATGATCCTTTATTCTAATAGGGAAAGGTGGTTTCTCAACATAAGCAGTGGGAACAACAGGATCATAAGTGATAGTTTTTTCTTCAACTTTAATAGGTGCAACTACTTTTGTTTCAATGGGAGGATTATATTTAAACCACTTCTCCTTAGGGAGATCAACATGAGTAGCAAAGAATTCACAGAAAGAAGCTACTATCTCAGAGTCAAGTCCATATTTAGTGCTAAATTTACGGAAAACATCGGTATCCATAAAAGATTTAACACAATCAAACTTAGGTGTTATACCTGACTCCTTAACTTCCTCGAGATCCCAACCTTTAGAGTTGCATTTAATTCTCTCCAATAAATTCCATTTGAATTCAATAGTCTTGATCATAAAGGAACCAGTACAAGAAGTATCGAGCATGGAGCGATCGTTGTCAGAAAGCCGAGCATAAAAGTTTTGAATAATCATTTCTATTCAGAGCTCATGATTGGGGCATGAATATAACATTGACTTAAGCCTCCCCCAAGCTTGAGTGATGCTTTCTCCTTCGCGAGGCCAAAAACTATATATAAAATTGCGATCATGATGAACAAGATGCATAGGATAAAACTTCTGGTGAAATTCCAATTTCAATCGCTTATAGTCCCATGATCCCATATCATCACATAGCCTATACCATGTCAATGCATCTTCCTTCAAAGATAAAGGGATGGCCTTCTTCCTGATAACATCATCGGGCATACCTGCAAGCTTAAATAATCCACAAACTTCATCCACATAGATTAAGTGTAAGTCGGGATGTAATGTTCCATCTCCTGCAAAAAGATTAGCTAGCAGTTTCTCTATCATACCCGAAGGAATTTCAAAGTAAACATTTTTAGTAGGTTCGGTAGGTTGAGGAGCAACTATTAGCTCTACCGGTCGGGGTGAAGATACCCCGAACAAGCCCCTCAAAGGATTACTTTCCATAGTAACAAGTGATAGTAAATTTCAGCACACTATATAAATTTTTCCTTACCAAATTCCACCTACCAAAGGTGCTTCACTCCCTGGCAACGGTGCCAGAAAAGAGTCTTGATGACCCACAACTATAGGGAATCTATTGTAGCCTTTTTGATAAGTAAGAGTGTCGAACCCAATGAGGAGCAGAAGGAAATGATAAGTAGTTTTCAGTAAGGTATTCTCCGCAAGCACTGAAATTATCGGTAACAATAGTTCTGTGATAAGGTAACTTGTAACGAGTAGCAAGTAATAAAAGTAAATAAGGTGCATCAAGATGGCCCAATCCTTTTTGTTGCAAAGTACAAGCCTGGACAAACTCTTATATGAAGGAAAGCGCTCCCGAGGACACATGGGAATTATCGTCAAGCTAGTTTTCATCACGATCATATGATTCGCATTCGGTACTTTGATAATTGGATATGTGGGTGGACTGGTGCTTGGGTACTGTCCTTACTTGGAAAAGAATCCCACTTATGATTAACCCCCATTGCAAGCATCCGCAAGTACAACAGAAGTATTAAGGTAAACCTAACCATAGCATGAAACATATGGATCCAAATCAGCCCCTTACGAAGCAACACATAAACTAGGGTTTGAGCTTCTGTCACTCTAGCAACCCATCATCTACCTATTACTTCACAATGCCTCCCTCTAGGCCCAAACAATGGTGAAGTGTTATGTAGTCGACGTTCACATGACACCACTAGAGGGATGGAAACATACATCTCATCAAAATATCGAACGAATACCAAATTCACATGACTACTAATAGCAAGACTTCTCCCATGTCCTCGGGAACAAATGTAACTGCTCACAAAGCATGTTCATGTTCATAATCAGAGGGGTATTAATATGCATAATAGATCTGAACATATGATCTTCCACCAAGTAAACCAACTAGCATTAACTACAAGGAGTAATCAACACTACTAGCAACCCACAAGCAACCCACAGGTACCAATCTGAGGTTTGGATACAAAGATTGGATACAAGAGATGAACTAGGGTTTGAGATGAGATGGTGCTGGTGAAGATGTTGATGGAGATTGACCCCCTCCCGATGAGAGGATCGTTGGTGATGACGATGGTGATGATTTCCCCCTCCCGGAGGGAAGTTTCCCCGGCAGAACAGCTCCGCCGGAGCCCTAGATTGGTTCCGCCAAGGTTCCGCCTCGTGGCGTGGAGTCTTCGTCCCGAAAGCTTTCTTATGATTTTTTCCGGACGAAAGACCTCATATAGGAAGATGGGCATCGGAGGCCACCAGGGGGCCCACGAGGCAGGGGGCCCAGGGGGGTAGGGCGCGCCCCCACCCTCGTGGCTGGTGGGTGGCCCCCCTCTGGTACTTCTTGCGCTCAGTATTTTTTATATATTCTGGAAATAACTTCCGTGAAGTTTCAGGACTTTTGGAGCTGTGCAGAATAGGTCTCTAATATTTGCTCCTTTTCCACCCAGAATCCCAGCTGCGGCATTCTCCCTCTTCATGTAAACCTTGTAAAATAAGAGAGAATAGGCATAAGTATTGTGACATAATGTGTAATAACAGCCCATAATGCAATAAATATCGATATAAAAGCATGATGCAAAATGGACGTATCATCTGCACTTTAATACTCCTATGAAACTACATTTTTTAAGTGCTAAAAATAGATCTCTGGAATTCATAAAATACTTCATATGCTCAATACTACGAATCTGAAATTCAAAAGACATTCATATCTAAAAGTACTCTCACAATACACAACACAAAACACAATTCAGAACCCGCAAATACTAACAACATTAAGCTCCTCCTGACAATTCACAACCTGCCCGACTATTGGGCTGGGGGGGGGGCAGTCCCTCCTATTCCTCGGCGGCAGACAGCCACCCCATGAGACGTGTGAACCGAGAGGGAGAGGATGGCGGGGAAGCGGCGGGGAAGCATCGTCGGGCCAACTATTTTTCTCCTCTTGAGATGGGTTCGGTCGAAGACGACTCCACCAGCTCGCTCTGGCATGACACCCCCACAAATGGCACCCTGTAGATGCTTGATCCTTCAATCTCTGGTGGATGCTCGATCTGGGATCGATAGTCCCACCACCTCTCCCTCGCGATCGGATTCGGTGAATTTGTTTGCCCCATGTCCCAGAGGAGCAGCTCTATGTACTCCCGCGTGACTCCCTCCGGGAGTATTGCCGCCTCTTCGCTCTGTTGCAGATATTTGGCCATGGATGTCGCCGTCGCCGCTAGTTCGTCCTTGTTGTCAAACCAAGACTGTATCTCCAACATCCTAGCTAGCTTCACAGGGTCGCCGTCTGGGATCCTCACATATCGGTTGTAATCCTCCATCGATCTACTTCTCCACAGCACCTTCACTCACCGGCGGTGGTTTTTGAATGGAAGAGGAAAGGAGTAGCGCTGGTTTTGGATTAGAATGGGAGAGGCGCGACGCTGCACTACTAGGAAAAGGGCTATAGATGGAATTGACACTAATGGCGCACCAGACATGTGGTGCGCCATTACTATATACTAATGGCGCACCATGTGTTGGGACGCCATTAGTGTGCAAATACTAATGGCGCACCACATTCACATTGCGCCATTAGTAAAAAAATGTTTTTTAATTTTTTCAAAACTACTAATGGCGCACCGTGGGAGTGGTGCGCCATTACTAGTTGAACTAGTACTGGCGCACCACATCCACGATGCGCCATTAGTAATTTTTTTTTTAATTTTTTCAAAACTACTAATGGCGCACCATGGGAGTGGTGTGCCATTACTACTTGAACTAGTAATGGCACACCATGCCAAACATTCGCCCGAATGCACCCCCCCCCCCCCCCCCCCCCCCCCGTGGACCGCCTTTTCAGTTTCAAAAATAAAATAAAAGAAAATGATAGAAATGTCAAAAAAATAAAAGAAAATAAGATTCCCATGTGATATGTGGTCTAGTTGTTAGCAAAATTTACAAACATGAATTTTCGACTTTTTTGCAAAATCTCTCGAGAATTTGTAAAAATGGGCATAACTTTTGCGTACGAACTCGGATGAAGAAGTTTTTTATATGAAAAATCATCTACTCGAAAAGTTACATCCGAATTTAAACATTTTCAAAATCCTCAAAAACCTAACAGAAAAAAAGATATGGGGCTTTTAAGATCTGGAGAGGCAAAAAAATTCAAAAAAAATCAAACTTACTAATGGCGCACCTGCCCACGGTGCGCCATTAGTATCTTCCCGCCTTCAAAATTCAAAATAAGTCAAAAAAAATATAAAAAAAAGTTACTAATGGCGCACCTTCCCGTGGTGCGCCATTAGTATCTTCCCGCCTTCAAAATTAAAAATAAGTGAAAAAATAATAAAAAAAAGTTACTAATGGCGCACCTGCCCATGGTGCGCCATTAGTATCTTCCCGCCTTCAAAATTCAAAATAAATAAATAAAAAATAAAAAAAAGTTAGTAATGGTGCACCTGCCCACGGTGCGCCATTACTATGCCGTATATATGGCTGTGCGTGGTCCTCTCCTCCTTACCGCTTCATTCTTCTCCTCCACTCCATCTCCTCCTCTCCTCCACTCCATCTTCGCTTCTCTCCTCCACCATACTACCCTCCTCTCCGGTGACCTCCTCCTCCTCCTCCTCCTCCTCTCCGGCGACCTCCTCCTCCTCTCCGGTGACCTCCTTCTCCTCTCCGGCGACCTCCTCCTCCCTCCTCTCCTCCCCTCCCCTCCCCTCATGGTTTCTCCTCCCTCCTCTCTGGTGAGCTCCTCCTCCCTCCTCTCCGGTGAGCTCCTCCTCCCTCATCTCCTCCCATTCCCTCATGGTTTCTCCTTCCTCCTCTCCGATGCTTCGGTGAACTCCTCTCCGGTGATGTAGGCGAGCGCCTCTCCGGTGACCTCCTCCTCCTCCTCTCCGGCGAACTCCTCTCCGGCAAAAGAACACAGCAAAAGAATGTACAAGATCCAAAAACAGGAACAAAATTTGAAATAATATCGTGCCAAAAAACGAGCAAAAAAACGAGAAAAAAATGGGCAAAAAAAATCACGATCCAGATCCAAATTCAAAATTCAAAAATAGCAATGGCACACGGTGGGGGTTAGACGGTGCGCCACTACTATTTTCCTGCCTTCAAAATTCAAAAATACTAATGGCGCACCGTGGGCTATACTAATGGCGCACCGTGGCCTATACTAATGGCGCACCAGTGGTGCACCATTAGTAAAAAATACTAGTGGCGTGATACTAATGGCGCACCAGTGATGCGCCATTAGTAGGCAAAACTGGTGCACCATTAGTAGCCCTTTTCCTAGTAGTGCTGGTTTTGGATTGGAACATGAGAGGAGGGGCAGTGGTTTTGAAATGGAAGAGGAGAGGAGTGGCGCTGGATTTAGATCGGAATAGGAGAGGAGCTTGGTGGTTTAAGAGGAGAAGAGTGGCACTAGTCTCGGAAGTATTTTTGGTTTTGTGTATTTGGGTCAAAGTTTGACCACGTACTTTATTTGACAAGCAAAATGTGAATGCATGTCACCAAAAATTGTATTGTTTGGTTCATATCTGAATGTACTTTCGAATTATATTATTTTTGCAACGTATATCATATATTTTATTTGTGAAAATCATGGTCAATTATGACCCAAAATAAAAGGGATACTAGTTAATGTGGGGTCGCTTTCTTAATTGAAGGGTAAATTGATTTTGATTTTGATCCAGTCACAGCGCGCCGGCCCTCTCGTCCAATCCTAAATCGCACGCTCCTCCCCCTCTTCTCCATTGCAAAACCACCTCCTCTCCTCTCCATCATCTCCATTCAAAAACCACCATCTCGCCTCTCCCTCTTCTCCATTGCAAAACCACCTCCTCTCCTCTCCATCATCTCCATTCCGAAACCACCGTGTTGCCTCTCCCTCTTCTCCATTGCAAAACCACCTCCTCTCCTCTCCATCATTTCCATTCCAAAATCACCATCTTGCCTCTCCCTCTTCTCTATTGCAAGACCACCGTCTCTCCTCCCATCTTCCAAAGCTAGCACCGGACCACTCAGAAGGACATTTATGGAGAGGATGCAGCAGCGAATCAGGAAGATCGTCGATGGTGACCAGGCAAAGTTAGCCAGGTTGAAGGAGATCCTTACTTGGTTTGATAATGAGTGGGATATTTCGAGGACGGTGTGGGCCATGTGGCAATGTATGCGAAAGAGCGAGACGACGGCGATGAGGGCGGCGATGTACATGTACTCCTCGGTGGCAGTCACGCCGTAGTCCTTCGAGGTCATCGAGTATCTCCTCCGGGCGATGGAGCAGACAGATTCGCCCGAGGCGAAAGTCAGGCGGAGGTGGTGGGCGTACAGGTCGAAGGTCGAGCACCTAGAGGATAACAAATTGGTGGAGTACGGTGTGCCGTTCGTGAGGGTGCAGAGCCAGCCGGAGCCACGGGAGTATTCGTTCTCCCACCGCAAGAGGAGGCCGGATGGCGCGATGTCACTTCCTCGCTGTTCTCCATGGTGCCCTCGATGCTCGCCTCGTTTCAACGGCGGCAGTAGGGTTTAAGGTAAGCTTCGCACTAACGTAATCTTCCACCTTCTGATGCTTACAATCTGTGTGACAGCTAATGAAAATCATGCTTACTATCAGTCTTCGAGTACTACACCAATCATCCTTAAATAGCTCTGGACCTTTGGGTCAAAGTTGTGACATTGTGTACAAATAAAGAAAAATAGATTGGTGTTTCTTTCAGAAAAGAGTACTCCCTGGAAAACTGCCAATATAAGCTACTAGTATTTGGTTAGAAGATTTGCTGCTGAGAAAGATCCGTCCACAGAGAGCGCCACACATCCCACTAGTGGTGGTGGATGCCAATGCGTGCATGGAGCATGGTTGGTGTCAGTAATTTTTACTTGGCACACCTAGCACTCTGCATATATATCGGTTCCATCCATACATTTGTGCAGTTCCACCAAAATGCAGCTGAATAACCCTATTTGCACAGATAATGAAAAAGCGTGATTACATTATAGTGGAACTAGTTGATGAAACATGCAAAATAAATAGAAGAAAATATTGCGATAGTATCGTAGTATGCCATGCTACGAGGGCGAGATGGGCCCTGCGACGCCTCATACGGTACGGCACGCCTCATACTGCAAATCGTCCCAAGTCTCCCCGATATACCTTCTGCCAGTGATGAACATCAGTGTATAGTGGTAGTACAAGGAGGGGCCTTGAGACATTCAAGTCACTATTTTTGTGCAGATAAACTAAAATTAAGCACCCCAGTTTGCAGAAACACTTAAACATTAACAACGGGACTAGTTGATGAAACATACATTAACAAAGAGAAGCACTTTCTTTATCTACATTGGAAATGAAATGATAGAGAGGACACTCGCTCTATTTTAACTGTATTATTACTTCATTTTATCTGTGACACTAGGGTCGAGCAGGTGGCAAATGAGGTGTACCGTGCGACGCAGGGATGAAGGCCGAGGGTGCTTAGACTGGGATGCTGAAGGTGGCTCTTTCAGTCCCTATCTTCCCCCTGATGTTTCTGTGGTAGCATTTGGGTTGTAATCCAAACTTAGTCGAGATGGTGCTGCATCCCCCTACCTGCCTAGCTTATGTGGCGAACTTGTCCCCTGCTAGTACTCAGGCCGTTCTAGTAGTAGTTGCATAACTGCCCGTTTACATCGAGATGTTGTCGGATAATGGTTCTCTATGGTTGGGTTTCTTTAATGAAATCGGAGGGAACCGTCTCTTTTGATATATAAAAAAACAGTGGCACTAGCGGTGCCAAAACATTGCCTCAAATTAATAGTGCCACTAGATTAAGGTGCAAAATAATAACATTACTTCTTTATCATGGCAGTACCAAAATAGTAGCACAAGAGCAGGATCAACATGCAGGATCTTTGGCAAACGGTCAGACCAAAAAGGAACAGACCTCGTGATGGGAACCATATCTGCAGTGTAACGCCATCGTAGAAGGGATGACAGCAGTCACCAACATGGATGATTCAATTCATGGGACCTTTTGGTGCAGTTCACCTAAAATGAAGCAATGTCCCATGAGCTAGCAGCTTCTTCTGCTTCTTTTTTAATAAAAGGGCTCCAGCCCCGGTTCCATTTCCATCAGAAAATGAAACCCACAGAGCTTCTTCTTCATTAGTTGCAATAAAATTGAGCAACATCAAGGTTGGTCGTGAAGCTCCTAGAATGTTCAACTATAATTTGGATATCATTTGTGCAGTTCAACTAAGATCAATCATGAAATGTATATCTCTGTTTGCACAAAAAAGGTGGAAGGGAGGGTGACTAACAAGTGATGAAACAGACATCAAATGAAAAAAAGCATGTTCCTTATCTGAATAGTAATCATACAAGGACATTAGCAATTTCTAGCAGCATTGCTAGATATTAGTGTGGGCATTAGGATTAACTATGACAACCGTTAAATATGACATTACTTTAATGGTGCCATTTCTTCATTTTACCAACAACATTACGTTAACAGCTGCTATAGAGTCGGTATTTGGGCACGGGAGAGTAGGCGGACCAGGACAGTTGCATCTCTAATGAAAAGAAGCAACTTATCTTGATGGGAAATTTAACAGGACATGAAAAAAAGTGCCATTGATTCATATTACTGGTGGCATTACATTGACAACAACATTGGTTTAACGTGTCCTTACTTTTAACAATGCGACTGCTACATTTTACCAGTGGCACTACATAAGAGCAGCTCGGAGCACCAAACATCAGAAGAGGATATCTGGGTTGGTCCCATTTTTGTTCGGTATATAGCCACCTTATACTATGTGAGGCTAGCAAATCTAGTGCTAGACTTACTCTGTTGACTTGTCCCCCAGTCCCCACTTTCTTTCCTTTTTCAACAAATAGATCGGGTTTATATTGAGTTTGTACTGCATTCCCTTTATTTCCCTATTAGACTTAGAGACCAGTTGGATAGCCAGTCTCTGCTACTTTTTGCCCCCATTATTTTCTCTTTCGACCAAGTCCTAGATTCAGGTAACAAATCTACCCCACCCCCTTTCTTCATTGTTTGAACCAAGTACTACTATATTCGAGTGCATGAACTAGTTTTACCTCTTAACAATAAACAATTAGGTGGTTTTCGAACAACCGATCGATCCTATCTACGAGGGGGGCTGAGAAATAGTAAAAGATACAAATGCAGCGACGTCAGGAGCTCGGGAAGTAGAGCAAAGCCGGTTTCGGAGGAGCTTATACCTGAGGGTCGCCGGGATGTCGCTAGGTGGGCCGCGGGAGGCCGGATATGCCCACACTACGGCAGCGAGGAAGAAGGGGTGGGAGGCCCTCCCTCGCCAGCGATGCTTGGGAGAGAACGTCAAGGCATGCTGATCGGGAAGCGCCGGTAGTGGGTAAGAGCCGTCGCCGAGGACGACAGCGTAAACGTTGCACCTTCTCACCTTCCCCGGCGGAGAGGATCCAGCTGGATCTGTGACCAGCGGTGAGTAGAGAGAGAGAGAGTGTGTGGCCACCGTTGTCGTGTTTAGATCTGGAGAGGACGAGACAGTGTGAAGAGAGCAACACTAGCAAGCAAGCGTGGAGGCTCCTACCTATATAGTGGAGTACTAGTTTTCTTTTGTCTACCGGCCGGAGCCGGCTTGACCTCGGCCATGACTGTCGAGAAGTCTTCATGCACGTGCCCCGGAGACGCAATTGTCGTCATTTCGATCTGAAGCGCCAGATTATAACATATAACACGAATAAATGCCACATGACAAGAAATCATAACCTCACTGCCCCAAGGAGACAAGATGAATCCCGACGGACAAACTAGACGGGGATCAAAGCTCAAATTAGAGATAAACTCATAGAAAAGGGGTCCGTCGATAGATGTCCTAATTAACATAGCCGGCTTGCCCTAGATGGCATCCGAGTAGTCTTCGTGCATGTGCCCCCAATGACTAGCCCAACTCAGTTGTCCCTATTTAACCCTCGCAGTGATCCGAAGCACATGACACCTAATTTTGCGAGATGACAAGAAACCTTTTTTTAGATTTCTCATGAGAACCACAACCATGTACAACACAGCCTGCACGATATGTAGACGATAACCAATCCAGGCGTATCTGCTGGAGTCTGGTCACATGCATGCATGAACTGATCTTCCGTGTCTTGCAAGGATCGTCCAGGTACCAACGTACGTACTCCTACAACACTTATCTAGTAGTTCTATCGCTCATCTCTCTCTTCTATTAACTCACTCGACTTGCGGGTCCGGGGAGTGTGCCTATGGTCGCTTCTCAATTGCAGTCCCACATGTGTGTGCAAAGTCAATATGACGCACGTTCCATTTGGAGAGCGGCGTGCCAGACCGACCGACCGTCTGGGGTGCGACGCGAACGCGACGCGCGTGTTGTATACTCCGTACATGTGTACCACCGTTTTCTTGAGGCTTTGCTCCATGGCGCAATCCATGGATACAAAATTAGCATATTGTACTATTTAAAAGTCGAGGGCGGGGCTTTTCCCACGCGGTAGGCGGGGAAGTTCCACGTAGTCGGTTCGACAGAGACGTGAGAAGATGAGGGAGTAGGCTGCTGCAATCGTAGGGCTGTGTGATTTGACAGTGAGTTACTGCTGGACAGGTGGGGCCTGGTGATTTGACTTGCCATTATCATTTTAATTGCGATGCTACGACCGGCGTGAGTCTCCCGATTCCTGACCACCTCCATACATGTGCCTCTCCCGATGCTCCACCATGTAGAGGCTGGCTCTTGCTTGAGAGCCCACTCCTCCACTTTTTCCTTGCCTCTTTCCCCCACATATGCAGAAATGCCATGTAAAGCGGGCTTATAGCCCACTATTGTACTTGATCCTACAGGTGCTAAGCCTGCCACATAGGCATAAAGTCTGATGTGGCAAGTTAATTAAGAAGAGAGAGACTAGTTTGGTGACCCCAAGAAGAAACGGTGATTAGCGCGTGTACCTACATGAAGCAAACTTAGCAAAAAAACTAAGCACCTGTGCATTGGGTGTCAGTGTAAAAACCGGCGGATCTCGGGTAGGGGGTCCCGAGCTGTGCGTCTAAGGTTGATGGTAACAAGAGACCGGGGACACGATGTTTACCCAGGTTCGGGCCCTCTCTATGTAGGTAATACCCTACTTCCTCCTTGATTGCTATTGATAAATATGAGTATTACAAGAGTTGATCTACCACGAGATCATAATGGCTAAACCCTAGAAGTCTAGCCTGTATGACTAAGGTATTGAGTATCTCCTGTCCGGACTACACCCTCCGGTTTATATACACACTGGGAGGATCTAGGGTTACACAGAGTTGGTTACATAAGATGGAATCTTCATAGTTGTTCGCCAAGCTTGCCTTCCACGCCAAGGAGAGTCTCCTCCGGACAAGGGTACAGTCTTCGGTCTTCATATCTTCACAGCCCATCAGTCCGGCCCATAGATAACAGGTCGGACGCCCGAGGAGCCCTTAGTCTAGGACTCCCTCAGTAGCCCCTGAACATGGCTTCAATGACAAGGTATCCAGCACGTAGTGCTGTCTTCGGCATTGCAAGGCGGGTTCCTCCTTCCGAACTCCCGTATAGCCTCCAGATGAATTGATCGTGTTTGGACCTGTAACACACACCGCACACAACTGCAAAGAGAATATAATAAGACACAAGTCCAATCTGCTGATAACTTTAGTAATGTGACGTCACGCCTGTCCGGTCATAATTTCGAACCGTTTTTTGCCCCATGTTTCGAGACGCGGTTGTCATTGGCACGTCTTGTAAAAGCAGAGATCGTGTCCCCTTATTACGGGATTCTCATCAATATGGGCGTGCGTAACCCAACCGCGCCTTTTACACAGCCCTTGGGAGCAGGCGAATAAGGAGATAAGATTCCCCTTTCTTCTCCCATGCTTTCGTCCTGCCTCTCCACTCTTGAGCTCCAACGCCCAAGTTCTCATTTCCCTGTCTTGAGAAAGCACTCAACCATGTCCGGATCCAGAGGTTAAGGCAAATGGATGGCCTCCTCTGTTAAGGAGGAGGACTTCTCCGAGCTTTGAGCGGACAGGTACTTGGCGAAGGAAATCACCCACCATCTTCCAGCCCAGGACAAATCATCCCCACACTGAAGCCCAACAAGAGGGTAGTGTTCA
This sequence comes from Triticum urartu, assembly GCF_003073215.2. NCBI lineage: Eukaryota > Viridiplantae > Streptophyta > Magnoliopsida > Poales > Poaceae > Triticum > Triticum urartu. Next base: position 373,199,347 of record NC_053025.1, on the reverse strand, counting down.
TCCCTCATTTCCTCCGCGGGCTAGGGTTTCCACTCCACCCCTTCGTCCGTGGGATAATGTTCTACTACGGGATAGACTTCCACGATCTATCCCCGAACTCCTTCCTCAATATCTCAGCGTTCATCATCGTGTGCGAGGCCTTCCTCCGCATCCACCCCCACTTCGGGCTGTGGCTCAAAACCTTCAACGTGAAGCCCAAGGTGGTGGACGGACAGCACGCAGAGTGCGGGGGCGCCATGGTGAGCAAGCTCACCAATGTCTCTTTGCCAAAAGGCACATTCGTGGAATCTATCAAGGAATGGCAGAAGCTATGGTTCTACATCACCGAACCCCATGATGCCACCTGGGCGGCGGCGGCCGAATTCAACTCCGGCGCCCCCGTGCGGCTCACCTCCTAGGTCGAGAAGAGCCCAAACTGGTGTTCGTCAGACGAGTTGATTGCACTGCAAACGCGTATCCAAAGTATGATCGATAGGGACATCAAGCTTGTCGACACAATCCAAGTGATGTTGGTGCACCGAATCCTTCCCTGCTAGAGCCGAAGCCGTCCTCTATGGGATTTCAACCCGAAGAAACACCATACCCTGGTGAGGCTTTTCGAAACGACTCATGAAGATGCCTGGAAGTTGCTTTTCAAGGGAAACCAGATACCGCCGGCCACTGGCTCGGACCGGGGTCACAACATAAATCACCTCCCCAATGAGGTATGTCGTTTTCAACACATCCCTTACTTGCTTCTTTCAAGGATGATATCTAAGCTTCCATTACCATTGCTTTTTTTAGTACTGGTTGAAGAAGGTGAAGCAGATTCGGTGTCCGGCTCCCTTGCCTGAGGAGCCAGTCATCCCGCGCTTAACAAAGGTGCTGGAGCTGGCACCTTATAAGGCACCAGAGAAGAAGGCCACAGGAAAGGCCAAGGGGGCCCGGAGCGGCCCCCGCGACAAGGGTACCTCGGACGTGATGTCCGAAGACAAGGCCCATTCCCCCGCCGCCGAAGACGACACGGATGAGGAGGAGGAGGAGAGCGACTCTCCCCCTGATGAGGGGAGGAAGAAGAGCGCGGCCTCCGCAACTCTGGAGGCGGAGGTGCCCAAAAGGGGGAAGGGATCCCTCGCGGATAACTCCACATGGGACGTGGATGACAGTCCGGAGAGACGCCCCTGTGCTAAGCCTTGGGCAGCATCGTAAGTACTAATACCTTATCCTCCCATGGAGTTTCCCCTCATTGTATTGAGATGATTGGTTATGTTATTGTAGTCTTTCCCACAATAGCCCATGGACGTAAGTACTAATACCAGCCGCACACTCCCCGTCACCGGACACCATAGGGAATCAATCCCCCCGAAGACTGGTGGGGAGGGCCGCACACAATTCAGCCCTCGGTGACCCACAAGTATAGGGGATCTATCATAGTCCCTTCGATAAGTAAGAGTGTAGAACCCAACGAGGAGCAGAAGGAAATGACAAGCGGTTTCCGGCAAGGTATTCTTTGCAAGTACTGAAATAAGTGGTAACAAATAGTTTTGTGATAGGATAATTTGTAACGAGCAACAAGTAAAAAAAGTAAATAAAGTGCAGCAAGGTGGCCCCATCCTTTTTGTAGGAAAGGACAAGCCTAGACAAACTCTAATATAGAGAAAAGCACTCCCGAGGACACATGGGAATATCGTCAAGCTAGTTTTCATCACGTTCATATGATTAGCGTTCGGTACTTTGATAATTTGGTATGTGGGTGGACCGGTGCTTGGGTACTGTCCTTACTTTGACAAGCATCCCACTTATGATTAACCTCTATTGCAAGCATCCGCAACTACAAAAAAAGTATTAAGGTAAACCTAACCATAGCATGAAACATATGGATCCAAATCAGCCCCTTACGAAGCAACGCATAAACTAGGGTTTAAGCTTCTGTCACTCTAGCAACCCATCATCTACTTATTACTTCCCAATGCCTTCCTCTAGGCCCAAATAATGGTGAAGTGTTATGTAGTCGACGTTCACATAACACCACTAGAGGAGAGACAACATACATCTCATCAAAATATCGAACGAATACCAAATTCACATGACTACTAATAGCAAGACTTATCCCATGTTCTTAGGAACAAACGTAACTACTCACAAAGCATAATCATGTTCATAATCAGAGGGGTATTAATAGGCATATAGGATCTGAACTTATGATCTTCCACCAAATAAACCAACTAGCATCAACTACAAGGAGTAATTAACACTACTAGCAACCTACTAGTACCAATCCTGGACTTGGAGACAAGAATTGGATAAAAGAGATGAACTAGGGTTTTGAGAGGAGATGGTGCTGGTGAAGATGTTGATGGAGACTGCCCTCTCCCAATGAGAGGAGCGTTGGTGATGACGATGGCGATGATTTCCCCCTCCCGGAGGAAAGTTTCCCCGGCAGAACAGCTCTGCCGGAGCCCTAGATTGGATCCCCCAAGGTTCCGCCTCATGGCGGCAGAGTTTCGTCTGAGGAGATGGCTCTATAGGAATCAGCTACTTTGCCGTCTGCCATGGTGGATGACAAAGGCCTGAACGGCGGACGGCAAAGGTCTTTGCCGTCTGCCGCGGACCGCAATAGGCTCCGGCAAAGTAAGGTCCTGCAAATAGCTACTTTGCCGTCCGCTTTATGCGGCTGACGGCAAAGGGTCCTTTGCCATCAGCAGTAGACGACAAAGAAAGCAGACGACAAAAAATGCGCTATTAGTCCGTTGGGTGGCTGACGGCAGGCCTTTGCCGTCCGCCGCTGACGGCAAAATTTGTCCTACCTTTGTCGTCCGCCGTATGATGTTAGCTAGACGTCAGTACACAGCAGGCCTTTGCCGTCCGCCGTTGACGGCAAAATTGTTCACTCTTTGCCGTCTGCCACTGTAGGCAAACTGACCAAATGGGTCAGCTCCCAGGAAGCACAGTTGGCTGCCACATGGCTTCTTTGCTATCCGCGGCTGACGGCAAAGAGCCCGTTGCCGTCGGTGGCAGGCGGCAAAGTGCCTGCATATTGGCTCTTTTTCTGTTTTTTTGAATCCAACAATTTTCACAGCAAATATATATGACATATATAGATATATTTCACAGGGCTATTTAACAGAAAACATATCACATATCCAGCACATAATTAAGTTTCATCCATTCATACATAAGCAAGTTCCATCAAGTTCCATACATACACATTGTTCCATCCATATACATATTACAATGCAAAGTTTCATCAAGATAGGAAGTTCCATCATAGCAAGCTAGATACAACGCAAAGTTTTAGCAAAGAAAAAGCAAGCACTCCATCATAGCAAGCTAGCTTCCATGAAGTGAATGAAATCTAGCAAGCTAGATAAAACGCAAAGTTTTAGCAAAGAAAAAACAAGCACTCCATCATAGCAAGCTAGCTTCCATGAAGTGAATGAAATCTGCAAAATGGCAAATAAGAAAGTTAGAAATAGGTGACTAGAAGAAGAAGATTAGAACAAGAAGAAGACTAGAACAAGAAGTATATGTCATTTATGAGCTAACTTAGGTGAAATGGATCATATATGAGGTAACTGAGTTGAAATGGGTCGTTTAGGAGCTAACTAAGGTGAAATGGATCATTTATGAGCTAACTTAGTTGAAATGGGTTGTTTATAAGCTAACTAAGGTGAAATGGATCGTTTTTTAGCTAACTAAGTTGAAATGGATCGTTTTTGAGCTAACTTAGGTGAAATGGATCATTTATGAGCTAACTTAGTTGAAACGGGTCGTTTATGAGCTAACTAAGGTGAAATGGATCGTTTTTGAGCTAACTAAGGTGAAATGGATCTTTTTTAGCTAACTTAGGTGAAATGGATCATTTATGAGCTAACTTAGTTGAAATGGGTCGTTTATGACCTAACTAAGGTGAAATGGATCGTTTTTGAGCTAACTAAGGTGAAATGGATCGTTTTTGAGCTAACTTAGGTGAAATGGATCATTTAAGAGCTAAATTAGGTGAAATGGATCTTTTTAGCTAACTTAGGTGAAATGGATCGTTTATGAGCTAACTTAGTTGAAATGGATCGTTTATGAGCTAACTTAGTAAAAAGCATCATTTTAGAGCTAACCTAGGTGTGATGGGTCATTTTGGAGCTAACCTAGGTGTGATGGGTCATTTTGGAGCTAACCTAGGTAAGATGGGTCATTTTGGAGCTAACCTAGGTGAAATGGGTCATTTTAAAGCTAACGTAGGTAAAATGGATCATTTAGGAGCTAATCTAGGTAAAATGGGTCATTTTAGAGCTAACTTGGATAAACTGGATCATTTATAAGCTAACTAAGGTAAAATGGGTCATTTTAGAGTATGTGTAGGTCCTAATCCCACCCGAGTATGTGTAGATTCGGTTCATTTTCCCATGTTATGCTCCGGATCCAACGCAAAATTTCGGCACCACCTCCCCGCTGTTCTCCTGATACACGTCTCTGCAATAAACAGAGAGGATGTGTACCCGGAGAACAACTGGGGAGGCACTGACGAAATTTCTGCGTCGGATCCGGAGCAAAGTTATTGGGAAAACGAACCCAATCTACACATACTCGGGCTGTCCATGGATAGTGTTGACAATTCGAAAGAATCAAGGTTATAAATATGAAATGCATGCATATTTATAACTATGACGCTTTTGAACGGGAGACACATATTGGTTACGCATACTGATGATTCAAGACACATATATAGCTAGCTATCAAGTTTCATCAGCACGAACACCGGAACAGAGCAAATAATTAATGGGGAAGGAGGACATGTCATTTGTGCTCAGCCACGAACGAAGGGGCAGAGCTTGTCAAAACCATGGCGAGGTCGTCAAACACCAAACCTCGCAGCGATGAAACAACTGCATGTTTAAATCTACCCTATCAACACAATTATATATGATGTTTTCCATAACAAAATCGAAAAATATATGACCTAACTAATAATTGACAAATATATGACCGGGGTCGGGGTGTCGTGTCGGTGTCGGGGTGCCGTGTCGGGGTCGGGGTGTCGTGTCGGTGTCGGGGTGCCGTGTCGGGGTCGGGGTGTCGTGTCGGTGTCGGGGTGCCGTGTCGGGGTCGGGGTGTCGTGTCGGTGTCGGGGTGCCGTGTCGGGGTCGGGGGTGTTTCCTTCTATCCTTCTTCTTCTTTCTTTCTCCTCCTCTTCTTCTTCTTTCCTTTCTTCTTCTTCTTCTTCTTTCATCTTTTTCTACTTTTTTACTTCTTTTTTCTTCTTTTCTTCTTCTTCTTCTTCTTCTTCTTCTTCTTCTTCTACTTCTTTCTTCTTTTCGTCTTCTTCTACTTCTTCTACTTCTTTTCTTCTTCTTCTTTTTTCATCTTTTTCTACTTCTTTTCTTTTCTTCCTTTCTTCTTCTTCTGCTTCTTTTCTTCTTTTTCTTTTTTCATCTTTTTTCTACTTCTTTTCTTTTCTTCTTTCTTCTACTACTTCTACTTCTTCTAATTATTTTCTAACACTAACACTAACACAATCTAGCACTAACAATTAAACAGCAAAAAAATGAAAAAACAGAAGAAAAAAAAGAAGTAGCCCCTCACCGGAGCAATGGGACGGTCGGCGGGGGCGGTGGCAGGGGGCACCGGGCAGCGGGGGCGGCGGCGGGTGGCGGGGCGTCGCCGGGTAGGGTGGGGGCGGATGGGTGGTGGGGCGACGGGGCAAGCGGGGGCGGTGGCGGGGGCGGCGCCGGGCGAGGGGTGGCGGGGCGACGGGGCGTCCGCGGGTGGGGTGGGGGCGGAGGGGTGGTGGGGCGACAGGCCAAGCGGGTGTGGGGGCGGGCGCGGCGCCGGGCGGCGTGGGCGGCGCCGGGCTGTTAGGACCCCGATTCCAAGTCACATCGATCTAGCCGGTAACACCTCATATCACATTGCGGCCTCACGCATGTTATCCCCACGGGTGTCGCCTTACCGTGGCTCGGGACCGTTTGCGCCTTTTGGCTCACGTATATGATAGTGTCGCTAGCATCCATATAACAGAGAACCCGGGCCGACATGGCTAGTCGTGAACCCAAAGCGGCATAGACCTATGGAGACAGGCATACATGAATCACATCGAGCATGTCGGTCATCGGCAAGTGAATCCGGGCTGTAGCACTGGGCTAACAGGACTCCGGGGAACCCGGGCTGTAGCAGGCTAGGCAGGAATACGGAAGTCACCGCTTGACATTTCCCCAAAGGGACAGACATAGGAACAAAGTGAAACACATGCCGGCCAGTCAAGTGTCCTGAGCAGCAGTGCTGGGCTAGCAGGACTCCAGTAAACCGGGCTGTAGCGGACTACTATGGCTCGAGGAGCACTAGACTACATTTCCCCATAAGAAAGGCTGCCAAGGATAAACAACTAGATTGTCGGATCCCACACATACCAAGCATTTCAATCATACACACAATATGCTCGATATGTGCATATACAACATGGCATCACAACAAAACTCTACAACTCAAGTACTTTATTTCAAGGCTCCAGAGAGCCATACATAACATGTTCATATAGGTAGGGGTCACATGACTCGACACTCAAGTCATACAAGCATACAAGCACATGCGGAAGCAAATAGTCTGAGTACAGACACTAGAAAGAAAGAAGGCTTCTCGAAGCCTGTCTATCTACATAGGGCCCTCCATGGCTAGGATCCCCAGTGGAGTATTGTGTTGGTGATTAGTGGACTCGAGTGCGAAAACTATTTTACTAGTGGTGCCTCGAAGGATAGCTTAGCCAAGAGTTAAAGCTGGCTTGCTGCAATAACTCCACCACCTTCTTGAGAATGAGCATGTAGGGATTGAATCGATATGATCAATGGGGCTGCTTGCCTGATGGAGTGGTAATAGGGTACTGCCCTTCATTTGGATACTCGGAGATATCCTCGGAGGCAGGACCTACCACGAAGGACACATAGAACATAATCAACACATGACAATATGCAACAATACGATGCATGCTATGACATGGCAAAATGATGTGTCCTGCCTAATGCAATGTGAAACAAGTTGAAATGGGTCCATTTGAACCAAAGATTCAAATGGAAGTTAAAGTTCCTATGCATAATTAAATTGGTTTGTCATGCATGAAACCATTATAGATGGATAGATTGAATTTTTCTGATCATTTTTCATATATAATTTGTTTGATTTGGAGCTATGGTTGGTTTTCTATGATTTTTTAGAAGTTTTGGCTATTTTCTGGAATTTCCTATATAAAAATAAATCCAAAAAATGAATAATTGCGTCAGCACTGCGTCACTGTGACATCAGCGAGTCAAAGGCGCCAGGGCCAGTCAAACCTGACTGGTGGGCCCCATCTGTCAGTGTCTCAGCTAACTAACAGAATTAAGTTAGTACTAACTAACTGTCAGTGTGGCCTGGGCCCACATGTCAGTGACCTAAACTAACTAAAATTAGTTAGCACTAATCCTAAACTAATTAACAGGCCGGCCCCACCTGTCATAGGCTCAGGGGGAAGTCAACCTGTGTCAGCACACTCAACCTCGCCGGTCAGCGGGTCAAAGCCTGCCAGCGTTTAGCCGCCGGCGAGGCCAGACGTGGCGGCATGCTGCGGGATTTGCCCACAGGTCACCATTTGCTGCGCGGAGAGAAGCTACGGGCAGCTGGTGCTCGCCCGCATCCAGCCGTGGTGATGCCTTGGCCGGGGAGTGGCCGGAGCATCGCCGGCGACGAGCTTGGCGGAGGCTGAAGCTCGGGTCAGCTCGTGCGCGTGGCTGCAGTGGCCTAGGCGGCGTGGCACTAGCACCTGCAGCATCTACGCGATGCGGTGAGCACGCTGGACGTGCCAGCGGGACCGCTAAGCGGCCGGAGCTACGTCGGCGACGAGCTCAGGCGGCGGTGCGTTCGGACGAAAGAGGCACGGCGGCTACAGAGCTCTAGCGACGAAGCGGAGAGAAGGGGGAGGAGAAGTAGCTCACTGGGAAGCCGCAGAGACGGTCAGCGTGCTCGGGGAAGGCTCGGTGCGGTCAGAATGGCGACGGTGATCTCGGGCGGCCCGAGGTTGAAGACGACGGCAGCGGGGACGATGTAGGGGCTCCGGCGTCGTGCGGCTTGGCTAGTCTACGTAGTCGACAACGACGAACCGTCCGGACACGGTGAGAGGGCGCGGGGACGGCGTTGGACGCTGCTGCGGCGAGCGGCGGCGAAGGTGACGTCTCGGGCGATGTCGGGAAGGGTGGGAGAGAGGAGCCAGAGGGAAAAGCGAGTGTCTGCGAGGTCGGGAGAGAGAGGGGGTTCGTCCCACGTCGACAACTCGACGAGGGGAGCGGCAAGGCGGCGGGCAGCTGCGTGGCACGCATGCTGTGCTCGCCGTCGAGCAGCTGCTTGCGTGCCTGGCCAAGCCAAGCAGCTCGCTGGAGCGGTGGCTGGGCTGGGCCGGCAGGTGGGCCTGCTGGGTGGGTGCCAGGTAAGCCTTTCTCTTTCTCTCTTTTCCTGTTTTGTTTTCTTTTTCTATTTTTCTATAACTTTAGGGCTTTATTAAAAATACTTAGGCACTTACTAAAAACCTGAAAATAATTGTGGGCTCTGTTGGGATTATTCCTAACAGCTCTCATTTAAATCCAGAATTATTTGGGCATTTAAAATATTTTATAGCATTTAAATGCCCAAATTCAAATACTTATGATTTAATTCAAAGAATCCAGAATGTCCTAGAAAAGAGTGCACCATTTTTGCCAGGGGTTTTAACCCAATCCAGAAATGATGAACATTTTGTGAAGGGCATTTTGGGTTCATTGAAAATAATTAGTAAACCCTAGTTGTTTCCAGGGGGTGCTGGGGGTTCTGTCATCCCCATTTCAAGTTTTTGTAGAAGTAGACATGATGCAACACTCTAATGCATGAACCAGCTAGGGTGTGACAACTCACCCCCACTCAAAAGAATCTCATCCCGAGATTTAGGATCCTCCGGGAAGAAGGTGGGGTACTCGAGTCGAAGACGATCCTCCCTTTCCCAAGTGGCTTCTTTCTCAGAATGGTGTGACCATTGAACCTTGAGAAACTTGATATTATGGCGTTGAGTGGTACGCTCAGCTTGATCAAGGGTACGAACATGATATTCCCGATATGAGAGGTTATCTTGTAGATCAAGCGTTTCGTGGTCCACTCCACGGATAGGATCCACGAAGCAACGCCTGAGTTGAGAAACGTGGAAGACATCGTGAACTCTGGAAAGATGCGAAGGTAGTTCCAATTGGTAGGCAACTTCTCCTCGTTTGGCAAGAATGCGAAAGGGTCCAATGTAACGAGGAGCCAATTTGCCTTTGATACCGAAACGTTGGGTTCCCTTTAATGGAGTAACCCGAAGGTAAGCCTTCTCACCGACTTCATAAGTCATGAGCTTTTTTTTACGATCATATTGGCTCTTTTGACGAGATTGGGCTGTTTTCAATTTCTCATGAATAACGCGAACCTGCTCTTCTGCTTCCTGAATCATATCCAGGCCAAAGAGTTGTCTTTCCCCGGTTTCTGACCAGTTAAGAGGCGTTCGACATTTTCGTCCATAGAGAACTTCTAAAGGAGCTTTGCCCAAGCTAGCTTGATAACTATTGTTATAAGCAAACTCCGCGAATGGAAGGCATTTCTCCCAACCCATTCCGAATGAGATGATAGAAGCTCGGAGCATATCTTCCAGAATTTGATTGACTCGCTCTACTTGACCACTTGATTGAGGATGGAAGGCGGTGCTAAAAGAGAGATGAGTTCCCATAGCATTTTGGAAACTTTCCCAAAATCGAGAGGTGAAGAGACTCCCACAGTCTGAGTTAATTTCCAATGGGACACCATGAAGAGACACTATTCGGGAGATGTATAAATCAGCTAGCTGGCTAGCGGTGATACTCTCACGAACAGGTAGGAAATGGGCTACTTTGGAAAGACGGTCGATCACGACGAAGATGGCATTATTCCCTCTCTTGGTCCTGGGAAACCCAGTGATGAAATCCATACTGATTTTATCCCATTTCCACTTAGGAATAGCCAAAGGTTGAAGGGTGCCAGCAGACCGTTGGTGCTCTGCTTTAACACGACGACAGACGTCGCAACTAGCAATGTATTGAGCAATTTCTCTCTTCATCCTAGTCCACCAAAACCTCTGGCGTAGGTCTCGATACATTTTAGTACTCCCGGGATGAATGGTGAGAGGGGATTCATGAGCTTCCTTAAGAATCAACTAGCGTAGATGTTGTTTCTTGGGAACCACCAAGCAGTTCTCGAAGAAGACAACACCTTGCTCATCCATGGAAAAACATTTAGCAACTCCGCTAGCAATGTTTTCCTTAATCCGGGATATGCCCTTATCACGCTTCTAGGCAGCTATGATTTGATCCCTAAGGTTAGGTTTCACCACCAGGGTGGATAGGAATCCTCGAGGAACAATGTGAAGATTAAGCTTACGAAATTCCTCATGGAGAAGTGGTTGACTTTGTTGTAACATCAGGTTGTTACAATAGGATTTACGACTTAGTGCATCAGCCATGACATTGGCTTTGCCCGGGGTGTAAGTTATTCCTAAGTCGTAATCCGAGATCAACTCGACCCAACGTCTTTGCCTGAGATTCAAATCCGGTTGGGTGAAGATATATTTCAAACTTTGGTGATCGGTGAAGATATCACAACGATTACCGAGGAGGTAATGTCGCCAAGTTTTAAGTGCATGGACTACAACTGCAAGCTCTAGATCATGTGTGGGATAATTTTCCTCATGTGGGTGTAATTGCCATGAAGCATAGGCAATTACCTGACGATCTTGCATGAGTATGCAACCTAGTCCTTGTCGTGAGGCGTCGCAATAGATAATAAAGTCCTTGGAGAAATCTGGTGGTACCAGTACGGGAGCAGATGTCAGGCGTCTTTTCAGTTCCTGAAAGCTGAACTCGCACTGTGGGGTCCACTCGAACTTTTTATCTTTCTTGAGGAGTTCAGTTAGAGGTTTAGCAACCTTGGAGAAATTCTCTACGAAGCGGCGTCAGTAGCTCGCTAGGCCAAGGAAGCTCCGAACTTGCTTGACCGTCTCAGGTGGAGTCCAATCAAGGACGGCTTGAACTCACTCGGGATTGACAGAAATACCCTTACCAGAGATTACATGGCCTAGATAGGTCACTTCTGGGAACCAAAATTCACACTTGGAGAATTTGGCATAAAGACGATGCTCTCAAAGTTTCGTCAATACCGGCCTTAGATGTTCGGCATGTTCCTCTTCATTCTTGGAGTAGATGAGTATGTCATCGAGGTATACTATGACAAATTTATCCAAATACTCCATGAAGACCGAGTTCATTAAACGAGAGAAGGTGGCTGGGGCATTAGTTAAACTGAAGGACATAACGGTGTACTCGTATTGGCCATAACGAGTAACAAAGGCCGTTTTGGGAATGTCCCCGTTTCTGATTTTGATTTGATGGTAAACCACCCTCAAATCCATCTTGGAAAAGACTGAGGATCCAGCGAGCTGGTCATATAGATCGTTGATCCTGGGAAGCGGATACTTGTTCTTGATAGTGACCAAGTTGACAGGTCATTAATCTACAACCATCCGATCCGTTCCATCCTTCTTCTTGACGAAGAGGATGGGGAAAGCCCAAGGAGAGGAACTAGGACGGATGAAACCCTTTTTCAAGGACTCATCGAGTTGGTTCTTAAGATCGGCTAGTTCTAAGGGTGCCATCTTATAGGGTCTTCTAGAAATTGGAATGGTTCCTGGACTATCACAAACTCGACATCCCTGTCAGGTGGAACACCTGACAGTTCTTCTGGAAAGACATCCGGAATGTCCCAGACTACCGGAATATCTTCAAGGTCTGGAAGGGGGTTGGCATTTAGGGAGTAAAGCTGGTGCTTGGCCACTCGAGTTAAGACATTGACTGTCTTGCCCGATGGGTGAGTAAGTTGAATGGTTCTAGTGGCACAATCAATCTTAGCATAATGAGCTGACATCCAGTCCATACCCAAGATGATGTTTATGTCCGAGGACTTGAGCTATTAAAGATGCAAGGAAGACAAGTCTATCGACAAGAATTTCATTCCCATGGCTTACTCTAGAAGTTTGCCATCTAGAGCCAGGGGTTTGAATTTCCATGGTAGTGGGCATGTCACAGAATGTTTTGTTATGCAATCGAGCATAGCTCTCAGATATGAATGAATGAGATGCTCCAGTATCGAAAAGAACAGATGCCGGATGGCAATTAACAAGGAGCGTACCAAGGACGACGTTAGGATCCTCATGAGCCTCCTCGGCTGAGACATAGTTGACATGGCCACGTGCAGTGGTGACCGGCTTGGCGTAGAATGTCTTTCCCGCTGGCTTACCACGACCAACGGACTTTCCAGACTGATTGGGGTTGTTGTTCTGGGGACACTCTCGACTATAGTGACCCGGCTCTCCACACTTGAAACATGTCACAACATTGGGGCGTGGAGCAGCATTAGCAGCGGGGCCACCATAGGGCTTGGACGGTGCAAACTGTTGGTAGGGACAAGGCGCCTCAAAGGATGGCCTCGGAATGAACCTGGGTGGCAGTGCCGTGCTTGGAATCCACACCCGGCGCTTCTGAGATCCAGAGCCGGATGAAGAGCCAAAATCACGAGAGTGCTTACGTGAAGCATCATAGTCAGACTGGCCTGTCTCAACACTGATGGCTTTATTGACCAACTTCTGAAAGGAGGCGCACTCGTGCAGACGAAGATCGAGGCGAAGCTCAGGGCTAAGTCCCTTGCGGAACCTTGCCTGCTTCTTAGCGTCGGTGGATACCTCTTCAGGAGCATATCGTGCTAGATTCCCAAATTCATGACTATATGCATCCACAGTCAGTCTTCCTTGGGTTAAATTGCAGAACTCTTCCCTCTTGCGATCTATGAGACCTTCCAGGATGTGATGCTCACGGAAAGCCTCACTGAATTCAGCCCAAGTAGTGATTTGGCCGACTGGGCGCATAGCTTCAAAGTTTTCCCACCAAAGGCTAGCAGGGCCTTCAAGGTGATAGGCAGCATAGGTAACCTTATTAGCTTGTGTGTGATGCTGCGGAACCAGTCATCCGCGTCGAGGGGCTCGACGGAATGATTGAACTTTGGTGGGTATAACTTGATGAAGTCATTGATTGGCACCAAGTCATTTCACTGATGGCATGCAGTGTTCTGCTCAATCCGCTCCAGCAAGCGGTTAGTCTCACACTTGTTTCTTTCCGCCTCCAGCATCACTTCGGCCAGAGAAGGCGGGTGAGGCAGATTTTCACCCCTAATTGCACTGGCTTCCCCCTGCTCCGGGGCAGTAGGGTTGCTGCGGGTGTTGACCATACAAGGAGAAAATAAGACAACGGTTTAGATAAGGATGGCTCAAACTTAGCAAGGAAGTGCAGAATGTAATGGATAACATGGAATGCTAAGATGTTCATTGCACGATATGGTTTAGTACAAGCCAGGCTAGAGTACAACTATGGTGAAAGACATTACATCTCATCGAAGGCATTCCAAACTCCTATACATTATTTTTCAACACCTCCTGAGCGTGATACACACCAAGTCGTATCCCACGGTCACACAGGACTGTGGAGAATACAACTATTACAGTACTAGTGATACTACAACTAGCTCAGACAGCTCCGTAGTAATCCTCATAGAAGTCGCCACCAAGGCCTGGAAGTGGAACATGATCATCTGGGAACAGACGGTCCTGCGGAGCCTGCGGACCACAGGGACTCGGATGTGGCCTTGGTCCCACAGGTGGTGGCAGACGGGGACCACGAGGAGGCGTGATGCCTCCTACATCACGCCACTCCATACAATCTGGCAATCTAGACCGTACAGGGGACAGATCCCTCATGTCCATGTATCCTGCCTGCACCGCAGGTGCAAACTGAGTCAAAGTGGCCCAATGATCAGAACGAGTGTGGAAAAGCTCCATACGCAAGGCTCGATTTTCGCGGTCCTTATCCTCGAGCATCTCGACAGTGGTGCGGAGTAGTGACTCCTCATGTGTAGAGTCATAGTACAAGGCCTGATAGTACCCATGTGCTCCAGGAAGTGAGGCTGGCATGTATCAAAAATCAGTGTTCTGTAGCAAGGTAGTCCTAGCTCGAATGATAGTCACGATTGAATAGGCTGCATCCTGGACAGACATCTCAATAGTGACCCCAAGTCCATAGGAATAGTGAAGGGGCTTAGTGGCTCCAGGATAAGTGGGGTATATCCTGACGCTACAGAGGTGCTGGCTCTGGTTGAAATCTATGAATTGCTCCTCGACGGTATATTCCGAATACCACCGATAGCCTGACTCAACCATCACTCGAACCAACATGGTCGTGTGGCCGGGCACATCGAGGCACCGGGTCAGATGAACCACTTGGTTCTATGAACGGTTGGCCATCTGAAAGCATAGAATAATGCAAAGGCATTAGAATTTTCTAGGGGAAATCGGACAGCATAACGGTTGTAAATGCTTAGAAAAAGATTTGAGACATCCACAACATTTGGCAATACCACTCAACAACATCATACCAAGGTTCTGATTCAACTGGCAACATACTAAAAGTAGTAGAAACTGTACCGAGGCTTGTAACAACAATCCTATGAGCTACTACGGATTAGTAAGACGTGAACCTGATAGAAGAACAGAGCCTAGTCCTTAACCCACCTTGAATGAGAAGAGAATGACTCAGATCAGAGGGCATAAGGTAAAGTAGTAAAAGAGCCTTATGTTCCCTCCCACAATCGATTCCCCTACATATAACTAAAGCATTTCTAGACTCGACATCGACCAGTTTGGCTCAACGAACCTACAGGCAGTCCGGCTCTGATGCCAACGCTGTCAGGACCCCAATTCCAAGTCACATCGATCTAGCCAGTAACACCTCATATCACATTGCGGCCTCACGCATGGTATCCCCACGGGCGTCGCCTTACCATGGCCCGAGACCATTTGTGCCTTTTGGCTCACAAATATGATAGTGTCGCTAGCATCCATATGACAGAGAACCCGGGCTGACATGGCTAGTCGTGAACCCAAAGCGGCACAGACCTATGGAGACAGGCATACATGAATCACATCGAGCATGTCGGTCATCAGCGAGTGAATCCGGGCTGTAGCACTGGGCTAACAGGACTCCGGGGAACCCGGGCTGTAGCAGGCTAGGCAGGACTCCGGAAGTCACCGCGTGACATTTCCCCGAAGGGACAGACATAGGAACGAAGCGAAACACATGCCGGCCAGTCAAGTGTCTTGAGCAGTAGTGCTGGGCTAGCAGGACTCTGGTGAACCGGGCTGTAGCAGACTACTATGGCTCGAGGAGCACTAGACTACATTTCCCCATAAGAAAGGCTGCCAAGGATAAACAACTAGATTGTCGGATCCCACACATACCAAGCATTTCAATCATACACACAATATGCTCGATATGTGCATATACAACATGGCATCACAATAAAACTCTACAACTCAAGTACTTTATTTAAAGGCTCCAGAGAGACATACATAACATGTTCATACAGGTAGGGGTCATATGACCCGACAGTCAAGTCATACAAGCATACAAGCACATGCGGAAGCAAATAGTCTGAGTACAGACACTAGAAAGAAAGAAGGCTTCTCGAAGCCTGTCTATCTACATAGGGCCCTCCATGGCCAGGATCACCACCTGGGTGGCAAGTCACTCATCGACGTCGAGATCTACATAAAACCTATCGGAGGGGGCGGTGTTGTTGTCTGAAAACAGTAATTAAGCAAATATGAGTACACAGGTAGTCAGCAAGTCTTACATCAGAACCTACTATACATTCTCATTCTCAAGAAGGTGGTGGAGTTATTGCAGCAAGCCAGCTTTGACTCTTGGCTAAGCTATCCTATGAGGCACCACTAGTAAAATAGTTTTCGCACTCGAGTACACTAATCACCAACACAATACTCCACCGGGGATCCTCCCTCGTCATCCTATGAGAGGGCCATTCTCGGTACTCACACTTATCTTGAGTCTTTTAGTAGTAACCGTTAACTTGTCTATGAACTGTATAGCCAACCAAGTAGTCCTTTACCGCGGACACGGCTATTTGAATAGTTTTATACCCTGCAGGGGTGTACTTCATCACACATGTTTCCACCACTTAGCGTGTGCACACGACATGTGCTCGGCAGACTTCAAGCGAAAGCCGACGTGGGTGTAGACCACGACCTGACTAACCGCACAAGTCTCTATTCTAGGTTTATCGCCTATTCATGTTCCATCCGAATGGAAATCTGGACGGGGTGTCCTCAACGGCCCCAAACGATGTGTACAGGGTCCCAAGACGCCAAACGGGCACCCGGCATACCCGGCCATAGTGTATCTATCGCGTCATAGCCCACCCCTAGGGTCAGCGCTACGCACGGCCACCAACACATAACCTACAAACACCAGAAAAGAGTTGCAACTCCTAGACAGAGGACGAGAGGGGTTAGTAAGTCGAGCAGGGTCATATTCTAGGGCCCAATGTGTGGTAGTAGCTGAATCTTAAATCACGCATACAGATCTCAGTTCTTATGGACGACCTCAATGAAACAACCCACCATGTACTCCTACATGGCCTCTCATCGATACCTTTACCAAATCATGTTCAACACATCCCTCACATTACCGACATAATCATTTCACTCTAGCCCATCACCCAGATGAACCAGACCTGACACAACTCTAAGCATAGAAGGCATAGCAAGGTAGGAAACACATACATGGCTCAATCAACTCCTACGCATGCTAGTGGGTATCATCTAGTTACTATGGCAATGACAGGTCATGCAGAGGATAAGGGCTCAACTACCGTAGCACACAGCAGTTTGAAACGTTGTTGTCTTAATGCAGTAAATGAGAGCAGAGGCGAGAACATGGGATTGTATCGATATGATCAATGGGGCTGCTTGCCTGATGGAGTGGTAGTAGGGTACTGCCCTTCAGTTGGACACTCGGAGATATCCTCGGAGGCAGGACCTACCACAAAGGACACACAGAACATAATCAACACATGACAATATGCAACAATATGATGCATGCTATGACATGGAAAAATGATGTGTCCTGCCTAATGCAATGTGAAACAAGTTGAAATGGGTCCATTTGAACCAAAGATTCAAATGGAAGTTAAAGTTCCTATGCATAATAAGTGGGTTAGCTTGTTTCACCTAAACAGCAAGATTAAAGTGGTTTGTCATGCATGAAACAATTATAGATGGATAGATTGAATTTTTCTCACCTTTTTTCATATATAATTTGTTTGATTTGGAGCTATGGTTGATTTTCTATGATTTTTAGAAGTTTTGGCTATTTTCTGGAATTTCCTACATAAAAATAAATCCAGAAAATGAATAATTGCGTCAGCACTACGTCACTGTGACGTCAGCGAGTCAAAGGCGCCAGGGCCATTCAAACCTGACTGGTGGGCCCCGTCTGTCAGTGTCTCAGCTAACTAACAGAATTAAGTTAGTACTAACTAACTGTCAGTGGGGCCTGGGCCCACATGTCAGTGACCTAAACTAACTAAAATTAGTTAGCACTAATCCTAAACTAATTAACAGGCCGGCCCCACCTGTCATAGGCTCAGGGGGGAAGTCAACCTGTGTCAACACAGTCAACCTCGCCGGTCAGCAGGTCAAAGCCTGCCGGCATTTGGCCGCCGGCGAGGCCAGACGCGGCGGTGTGCTGCGGGATTTGCCCACAGGGCACCATTTGCTGTGCGGAGAGCAGCTACGGGCAGCTGGTGCTCGCCCGCATCCAGCCATAGTGATGGCTTGGCCGGGGAGTGGCCAGAGAATCGCCGGCGATGAGCTTGGCAGAGGCCAAAGCTTGGGTCAGCTTGTGCGCGTGGCTGCAGTGGCCTAGGCGGCGTGGCGCTAGCACCTGCAGCATCTACGCGATGCGGTGAGCACGCTGGACGTGCCAGCGGGACCGCTAAGCGGCCGGAGCTACGTCGGCGACGACCTTAGGCGGCGGTGCGTTCGGACGAAAGAGGCATGGTGGCTATAGAGCTCTAGCGACGAAGCGGAGAGAAGGGGGAGGAGAAGTAGCTCACTAGGAAGCCGCAGAGACGGTCAGCGTGCTCGGGGAAGGCTCGGTGCGGTCGGATTGGCGACGGCGATCTCGGGCGGCCCGAGGTTGAAGACAACGGTGGCGGGGACGATGCAGGGGCTCCGGCGTCGTGCGGCTTGGCTAGTCGACGTAGTTGACGACGGCGAACCGTCTGGACACGGTGAGAGGGCGCGGGGACGGCGTTGGACGCGGCTGAGGTGAGCGGCGGTGACGGTGACGTCTCGGGCGGCATCGGGGAGGGCGAGAGAGAGGAGCCAGAGGGAAAAGCGAGTGTCTGCGAGGGGTTCGTCCCACATGATACGTCCATTTTGCATCATGCTTTTATATCGATATTTATTGCATTATGGTCTGTTATTACACATTATGTCACAATACTTATGCCTATTCTCTCTTATTTTACAAGGTTTACATAAAACGGGAGAATGCCAGCAACTGGGATGCTGGGCTGGAAAAGGAGCAAATATTAGAGACCTATTCTGCACAGCTCCAAAAGTCCTGAAACTTCACGGAAGACATTTTCAGAATATATAAAAAATACTGAGCGCAAGAAGTTCACCAGGGGGGCACACCCTGCCCATGAGGGTGGGGGCGCGCCCTACCCCCTGGGCGCGCCCCCTACCTCGTGGGCCCCTTGGTGGCCCTCTGATGTCCATCTTCTTCTATATGAAGTCTTTCGATGAGGAAAAAAAATCATAAGCCATCTCCTCGGACGAAACTCCGCCGCCACGAGGCAGAGCCTTGGCGGAACCAATCTAGGGCTCCGGCAGAGCTGTTCTGCCGGGCAAACTTCCCTCCGGGAGGGGGAAATCATCGCCATCGTCATCACCAACGCTCCTCTCATCGGGAGAGGGCAATCTCCATCAACATCTTCATCAGAACCATCTCCTCTCAAAACCCTAGTTCATCTCTTGTATCCAATTCTTGTCTCCAAGTCCGGGATTGGTGCTAGTAGGTTGCTAGTAGTGTTAATTAATCCTTGTAGTGGAAGATCATATGTTCAGATCCTATATGCATATTAATACCCCTCTGATTATGAACATGAATATGCTTTGTGAGTAGTTACGTTTGTTCCTGAGGACATGGGAGAAGTCTTGCTATTAGTAGTCATGTGAATTTGGTATTCGTTTGATATTTTGATGAGATGTATGTTGTCTCTCCTCTAGTGGTGTTATGTGAATGTCGACTACATAACACTTCACCATGATTTGGGCCTAGAGGAAGGCATTGGGAAGTAATAAGCAGATGATGGGTTGCTAGAGTGACAGAAGCTTAAACCCTAGTTTATGCGTTGCTTCGTAAGGGGCTGATTTGGATCCATATGTTTCATGTTATGGTTAGGTTTACTTTAATACTTTTGTTGTAGTTGCGGATGCTTGCAATAGAGGTTAATCATCAGTGGGATGCTTGTCCAAGTAAGGACAGTACCCAAGCACTGGTCCACCCACATACCAAATTATCAAAGTACCCAACGCGAATCATACGAACGTGATGAAAACTAGCTTGACAATGTTCCCATGTGTCCTCAAGAGCGCTTTTCTCTATATAAGAGTTTGTCCAGGCTTGTCCTTTGCTACAAAAAGGATTGGGCCACCTTGCTGCACTTTATTTACTTTTGTTACTTGTTGCTTGTTACAAATTATCCTATCACAAAACTATCTGTTACCACTTATTTCTGTACTTGCAGAGAATACATTGTTGGAAACCGCTTATCATTTCCTTCTGCTCCTCGTTGGGTTCGACACTCTTACTTATCGAAAGGACTACGATAGATCCCCTATACTTGTGGGTCATCAAGGCCGAGGGAGAGCTGAGCCAAGTGAAGAGGTAGCTCGAGAAGAAGCAACGTAAGCAATATCCTGCTATATATTCGAAAAGAAGAACATGACATGCGATGACCAAAATGCCATGATTTGTACAGAACCGATGACCGAGGTCGAGGCCTGAGAAAGGCTCTGGCCGAATCCGAGGGGAAGGTTGTCCAACAGCAAGCCGCCCGTAAGAAGCTCAAGGCCCGGGTCGGCGAGGTCCAACAAGAGCTCCAGGACGTGGTGAAGAGGTGTGAAGCCTTGGAGCGTGAGGCATCGACTCGAGAGGCTGAACTTACCAAGGCTCGTCAGAGCGCGGAGGCCGCACGGAATAAGGCCCGGGACGCTCTCTAGGAGATCCAGGAGGTGAAGAAGATCACAGCGGGTAAGGCGTTTAACATGCAAAGCAATGCAGAGAGGAAGTACCTTTTACTAACCTGGATTCGGAGTTTCCCAGGGGCTTTTGTGGATCTGCCGCGCAATGTATCCGATGTTGCGGAGTTCTTCCGAGCGAGGGAAGGGGATTCTCCGGATAAGCTGTTCTGGTTGCAGCATGCTGTGCCGGAACATCCGGTGGCCTTTGCCGATCAACTGAAACAGTTGGTCGAGCTGCACAGGATGGCCGAACTGGCCATGAAGGACTTAATAATCCGACTATGGCCAGCAGAAGCTATACCTAGCAGTTATTTTGGCCTCGTGTAGCGGGTGGTGGAGACTTGTCCGCGGCTAGACATCGTCAAGCAATCAGTCTGCATCGAGGGTGCCCGCATGGCCTTCGCTCGTTGCAAGATGTGGTGGGCGAAGATGGATGCCGTCGAGGTGGCCCGGGGGCCGCCAGAGGGCAAGGAGCACCGCACACCCGAGCGATATTTTGCGAACATCCTGGAGGGATCTCGACTTGTAGCAACGCAGTGCGGGAAGGACGTTATTCTCGAATAAATACATTCATATTTTGCCTTCTATGATGAAAACAAATCCGCTTTGTAATATAATTTTTATTATGTTTTAATTGTATCCTCATGTGCGACCGTGTTGTATGAAATCTGAGGGTTGGCCAGTCGACGGCTTCTGCCCTCACGTAGGTAGTACGGAGGTGTTCGGGATGGTATCTAAACAATCTTGATCCAATTATATGGTCCTTTAAGGAGTTGTTTAGCGCAACGAACCAGGCAACCAAACTATACGGCTTGAACACCCTCACTTAGCCATAGGAGTTTTATAATAAAACATAGGCGCAACCCCTGGTATACAAACCAGGGTGCTGTCAGCGTCTGATCGGGAAGTACCAATCCTTCACGTAATGCGGAAAAATCTCCAATGATTTGAGACCTCCGAACAGCTGACCAGCTCTCGCCGCATCATGACAGTCAGTTTTTGGCTTTCTCTACTGAGGTACTCATCCGGTTTAGACCAGGGCACAATCGTAGTAGTTCTCCCTTTACTACCCTAGCCGATGTAGCGGAACGTAGGATAGTAAGCACAGGAGCTGGGCAACTCAACTATTGACCAAAGACATGATTCGGAGCCAATGCATATAATGCTAAATTCGGGGTGCCGAATTATACTTACAAGAAGTGTTCGGACTTTTGTTGCCGTAATGTGGGGTGCAATAAATCCCCTGGCAAACATCAAAATGTACCAAAGTGTACGTGTGCTACCTGATGGGGTTATCCATAGGGAAACTGTAAAAATAAATAAAAGAGAGAAAGAAAACAAAAAAGATGTAAAGGTAAAAATAGGGTCCTACAGCTCCAGCTACAAACTGTTTTCATTGTAATGTAATTAGTACGTCAAGGCGCATTGATACAAGTAGTGCAATAAGCAATGGGCTATTTAACATGCCAAAACCAGGGAAGAGCTGCATGTGGGTCCTGGAAGACAGGTAGAGCTATCGTTAATGGAATCACCCAAAAAGTCCCCGTATGTCTGCGCTCCTCGCCATCTTGGTGTGTTTATCCTTCAAGAGGACCGATAACCAGACCACCCGATGGGCCTGTAGGATTAAAACATGCAAGAAAACAAGCAGAAGTGAAAGTATGTGTGTATCCGATGTCGGTTGAGTCGTGCCGTGGATCACAAGCTAGCTATGCCTCCATCGATGCCCATGGAATTTTGAGTGCGTAGTTATGTATGCGCGGCACGCAGGTCACTGCTTGATCGGGACTGAGACGGAGGCTGGATTGCTAGTCGAGCTCCTGACGGGCTGAGCTCTCCTGCTGCAGAGTAGTCCAGACCCTCTTAAGGGTGTCCGAGGGCTCGGTAGCCGAATGAAGGTTCTGCTTGAGAAGGCTACTTTGTACTTCTGCTGCTAGGGCAGCTGTGTGCTCTTCTGTACGGAGAGAGCGCTTCGTATTGCCATTGACTGTTATGACACCGCATGGGCCGGGCATCTTGAGCTTGAGATAAGCATAGTGTGGCACTGCGTTGAATCGAGCAAACGCAGTTCGTCCAAGCAGTGCATGATAGCTGCTACGCAATGGGACGATATCAAAGACTAACTCCTTGCGTCGGAAGTTGTCCAGAGATCCGAAGAGAACCTCTAATGTGATTGAGCCCATACAACGGGCCTCTATGCCTGGAATGACTCCTTTAAAGGTGGTCTTTGTAGGCTTGATCCTTGATGGGTTAATGCCCATTTTTTGCATTGTATCCTCATAGAGAAGATTGAGGCTGCTATCGCCGTCCATGAGGACACGATTCAGGTGGAACCTGTCAATTATTGGGTCTAAGACCAGTGCACCTGACCCTCCATGAAGGATGCTGGTCGGGTGATCCCGGCGATCAAAGGTGATCGGGCATGACAACCATGGATTGAATTTTGGGGCGACTGGCTCTATCGCGTAGATGTCCCTAAGCGCACACTTGCGCTCCATCTTGGGGATGTGGGTAGCATATATCATGTTCACCATTTTGACCTTAGGGGGAAACTTCTTCTATCCCCCTGTTTTCGGTTGTCGTGGCTCTTCGTCATCGTCCTCGCTTTGCGATCCCTTTTCCCTGTTCTCGGCGTTTAATTTGCCCGCCTGTTTGAAAAACCAGCACTCTCTATTTGTATGATTAGGAGGCTTGTCGGGGGTGCTGTGAATCTGGCATGGACGATCAAGTATGCGGTCCAAGCTGGATGGGCCCGAATTGTTCTTTTGGAACGGCTTCTTCCACTGACCGGACTTAGAGCCACTGAATCTGGCGTTGACCCTCGTATCCTCGGTGTTGTCACTATTGTTTCGGTGCTTGCATCTATTGCGTCGAGACTTGTCTTTGTTTCTTTTAACTTCTGGGGTGTCGGCGTGGCATGCATTGTTTTTGCTACGGGCCAACCAACTGTCCTCACCCACACAAAAGCGGGTCATGAGTGCCGTGCGGGTTGCCATGGATTTTGGCTTTTCTAGACCGAGGTGGCGAGCGAGCCATTCGTCGCGGATGCTATGCTTAAAAGCTGCTAGAGCTTCGGTGTCCAGACAGTCGACAATTTTGTTCTTTTTAGGTAAGAACCTTGTCCAGAATTTCCTGGAGGACTCTCCGCGCTGTTGAACTATATGGCTTAAGTCATCAGCGTCCGGAGGTCCAACATATGTACCTTGGAAGTTATCGAGGAAAGCCTCTTCCAAGTCCTCCTAGCTACCAATGGAATTCTCAGGCAGACTGTTTAGCTAATGCCGAGCTGACCCTTTGAGTTGTAGAGGGAGGTATTTTATTTGTGTGGAGGTCATCTCCGCGGGCCATATGGATGTGGAGAATGAAATCCTCGATCCACACCGCAAGGTTTGTGGTTCCATCGTATGATTCTATGTTCACGGGCTTGAATTCTTCGGGGAATTCGTGATCTAGGACCTCATCAGTGAAGCAATGAGGGTGTGCGGGGCCTCTATATCGGGCCGTATCGTGAGGCAACTCTGATAGAGTTCGTCTACGGTGTTTGGCCCCCGCATGACTCGGTTTGTCACATCCGAATAGGTGGCCATGGTCATGTGTCGATGCGTGTCCTTATGATCCGTAGATTGATCTTGTATCTCCTTCTTTATTGTTCAGGTTCTGCCGGAGGTCATATGTATGGCCGTGGGCTAATTTACCTCTGCCTGAATGATGAGGCGGCGCGGGCTGGTGTTCGGCATGAGTTGCCATTTTGTCCCGACCACGTAGTGGTCAGTCGGCTGTATTGTGCGATGGTGGTATGTACTCCGGCGCCTCCTTGTCGAACTGAGGTAGTAATTTGCGATTTGGATAACTTTTGGTTGGGCGCTTGAGGCCGTATGCTTCGGCTGCTAAGACATCAGTCCATTTATCATTAAGCAGATCTTGGTCAGCTTGAAGCTGCTGCTGCTTCTTTTTCAGGCTCCTTGCCATGGCTATTAGCTGGCACTTGAAGCGCTCCTACTCAAGAGGTTCCTCGGGCACGATGAAATCTTCGGTGCCGAGGCTCACCTCATCTTCGGAGAGCGGGAGGTAATTATCGTCCTCTGAATCTTCATGTGTGGCCTGTTTAATAGGGCTAACCTGCTCATCTTCCCGTTCATCTTGTTTGTTTGCTTTATCGACGGGGTCCTCGTTGTCTTCGGCACCTTCTGGAGTGTCATCTTCTCCTGTGCTAGTGTTGTTGTCTTTACTGCGGCGTGACTTAGAGCGGCGCCGCTGTCGCCGGCGCTTGGACTATATTTCGGAAGGTTTATCCTCATCTAGGTCTTCCTTATCTTCACCGTTGTTCTCCTTTGGTGCATCCACCATGTATACGTCATATGAGGAACTGGCCGTCTGGCGTCCGGTGAACGGAGGGTTCTGGGCCTCTTCTTCTCCGACATCGTCGTCGATACTGTCGATGTCCTCAGAGTCGTAATCAAGTTCGTCGGTCAAATCCTCGATCGTGGCTATAAAGTGGGTGGCGGGTGGGAAGTAAAATTCACCATCGTCAGCCCCTAGTTCGAGCCGGATATAGTTCGGCTGAGAGTCCTCCGCCAAGGACAGGTTTTTTAATGAGTTTAGCACATCGCCCAAAGGCGAGTGCTGGAAGATGTCTGCGGCACTGAATTTGAAGATCGATAAACGATCAAGCTCGGCGTCCACAGCCTCGCGCGGTTCGGAACCTACGGCCGGAGACGAGTCTGGCGTTCTGGTGGCATAGGCATCATATGAGACCAGGTCCATGTGCGGCTCCAACGCCGTGGAGTCTGCGGCCTTCGAGGTGGGGTTAATCCTCCCGTCTATGGATGGAGCGGCTTGCTCCGGCTCTAGTGCCGGAGCGGTTACAGGAGCGATCTCCCGGATGCGGCCCGATGACAGATTTAGGTCACGATCATCGGGGTGACCAGGAGCGGCCACCGCGGTGTCGAATCCGGCGAAGATCATGTCTCCACAAATGTCTGCGACGTAGTTAAAGCTCCCGAATCTGACCTGATGGCTAGGGGCGTAGCTTTCGATCTGCTCCAGATGGCCAAACGAGTTTGCCCGCAGTGCAAAGCCACCGAACACGAAGATCTGCCCGGGGAGGAAAGTTTCTCCGCAGACAGCGTCATTATTGACGATTGAAGGGGCCATCAAACCTTTCAGCGATAGCACAGAGGAACTCTCAATGAAAGCACCAATGTCAGTGTCAAAACAGTCAGATCTCGGGTAGGGGGTGCCGAACTGTGCGTCTAAGGTTGATGGTAATAGGAGACAGGGGACATGATGTTTACCCAGGTTCGGGCCCTCTCTATGGAGGTAATACCCTACTTACAGCTTGATTGATATTGATGAATATGAGTATTACAAGAGTTGATCTACCACGAGATCATAATGGCTAAATCCTAGAAGTCTAGCCTGTATGACTAAGGTATTGAGTATCTCCTTTCCGAACTACACCATCCGGTTTATATAGACACCGGGGGGATCTAGGGTTACACAGAGTCGGTTACATAAGATGGAATTTTCATAGTTGTTCGCCAAGCTTGCCTTCCACGCCAAGGAGAGTCTCATCTGGACACCGGTACAGTCTTCGGTCTTCATATCTTCACAGCCCATCAGTCCGGCCCATAGATAACAGGCCGGACGCCCGAGGACCCCTTAGTCCAGGACTCCCTCATTGGGGACTTGAGTTGCTAAGCCATTTAATGCCCATGGCACCTCATCTAAGCACCATTTCATTGGGAGAGGTCAATCCTTGGCAAATGCAATAAATACTATGAAGAGATAGAGAGAAGTAAACAAAAAATACTCTTATAGCCAACCTTATAGCTAACCTTGTTGTATGAGTGACTAAGTGATGACTATGTATGACATGCCAACATCAGATAGCCTAACGCACCGTGTTAAATCTCCAAGGGGCGACCGCGCGAGCGAGGCGACGGTCGTGGTAGGCGCAACCATGATACGGGCTGCTGGCAGCCCTTGCATCTGAGATCAAACGGTCGCATGCTAAGTTGCTGAAAATTTGTATAATAACCCTCCAGGATAGGATATTCACCCATAGGTCTAGAATCACACCATGCAACCATTCGATCTCAGATCCAAGGGCTCTCGGAAGCCCGTATCATGGGAGAATGGAAAGCTTCGTATCACCTGTAATTTTCCCGGTGCTTGACATGACATCGGAAGCCATTTAATTGGGCATCGAGTAGACATGACATCTAATTGGGCCCCCATAGTACTATGCATGAATCCATTTATCAACCAAGCAAGCCACTACCCTGCCATTCACACGCCCCCCCACTCGACATTTTTACACTTTATAAACCGCTCCTAGTCGTCCCGTCCTTTCACATTATGGAAGTTCCACTAATCCTAACCCTCCTCCCAAATCCATGGCGTCCAAAATATCCATGATCGGTGGTGAGTACAAGGTTATAACCATCACCAGCGATGAGTTCGACGTCATCTACACCTGTTCTTCTGCAATGGTGAAAGAATGCCTTGCTCGCTTCAAATGCATGTTCGAAAACTTAAATGATGAGTGGGTCACTAGGCTAGATGTTGAGTACACAACAGTCCTGGGAAGCAAGAAGAATCTAAAGGATGCAGAGAAGAAGAAGCCCGCCGTCATCCTGGTTTGCGTGCATGACTTATGCTTGGTCTACCGCATATGCCATGCCGACGTTGAGTGCGAGAAATTTAAGAAGTTCCTCAAGGGCGGCCGAGTAAAATTCGTTACTGTAGACTTTAGGAACGACAAGGAAATCCTGGGTCGGATAGGCCTCATTGCAGGCGACCCCTTCGACCTCCAGAAGGAAGGGCTGGTGCCCTCCCTTGCTCAGCCTTCAATGCTGACCCTGGCAGGAGCCATGGTTCATCCTTCGTACGGTGAACTGAAGAAACCTCCGCACACGTTTCATCGTGCATGGTAGTGGACTGTACTAGATATAGACCACATCCACTACGCTGCAATGGATGGCTACCTTTGTTTCAATATCTACAAGTGTTGGATGAAGAGCAAGAGCCAAGTGTGCGGTTCAAGCAAGGAAGTATGGCCCAAGAGGAAGAGGGACAATGACGAAGTTGAGGACGTGGAAGAGGACTCCAAGTAAGGTGGCAGTGTCATTGCTCATGGTGTTCTAATGCAGTGTCTACCGGATTAGTTGCTTAGTATAATTTCTAGTGTGCTTAGTTTTATTTGAGGGGTGTGTTGTGTTGAGCCCCCAGCAGAACTATGTTATGTTTCTTCTCGTTATATTTTGTACATTTCATCTTTTAGTTGGTATAGTACTACCACTTATTTCTTCACATTATATACGTGCAATATATATGGCCAACATCATATAGCCAGCAGTTTAGTTTTCAATGAATTTCAGGGTGCTTAGTTTTGTCAAAGAATTCCAGGGTGCTTAGTTTTATTTGAGGGGTGTGTTGTGCTGGACACCATTAACTTATCATTGTGAAAATCGGACTAGTTTTGTCATGTAACATGGTCAATGGGTTTGACATGAAAATAACAATGTCTAATGGTATTTCTGAGCAAACATCTAACTTAACGATGGCATTTTTTAGATATAAAATTGCATTTTTGAGCAGGCATCTCACGGATCGACGGAATTTTTTGAGTAGTTCTAACTTCTAATGGCAAAACTGAGTAGTGATACACAACTAGTGGCATAAATAATAAGAACCCAAGAATTAAATAGGTATGCTAATTTCTTTATTTCTTTATACCTTTGCGTGCGAAACAATATATGCTGCCTCCCCAAAAGATTTTCTTTATAGAGGCAACATAGAACTATATGAGTGCCCTGTTAAATTTTGGAATTATTTCGGGTTCGTTTGGCCTTTTTTATACATTAATTAAGTTTCTGGTCATTTAATGTGCATAATTCAAATTTGAACTACAAGCACATGCTCCCGTGCACCAAAGTTGATTGAAAAATCACATGTGTGTCCTCGGGTGAATTTCTAGGCCCGATGCAAGAAATGGGAATGAAATTCAAACATCTGGGCATCGTGGTTTGGCAGAGAACATTGAGAAGCTTGGTTTTAAAATTCTTGTAAATCCAAAACACGCCTGAAAATCATGAAACTTGGCACGGTGTCATGTCATGGTACTACCACGATGTGGTATTTTTTTTTGCAAAATAGGAACAAGTTTTGGTATAAGTTTCTTGCAAACTGGAGCTTCTCTCAAAAAGGCTCGTGGTTCTGAGAGGGAACGTGTCATGTTTGTGTGCATAATTCAAATTTTAAATACCAGCACATGCTCCAGTGCACCAAAGCTGGTTGAAAAATCACATGTGTGTCCTCGGGTAAATTTCTAGGTCCCATGCCAGAAATGGGAATGAAATTCAAACATCTGGGCGTCATGGCTCGGCTGGAAACATTGAGAAACTTGGTTTTTTAATTCGTAAATCCGAAGCACGCATGAAAATCATGAAACTTGGCTTGGTGTCATGACATGGCACCAACATGTTGTGGTAATTTTGCTATCCGATTTGCGAAGGCGCACACATTAACAATCAACAAAGTCATTTTGGAACAAGTGTTGTCACGTTACAATCGGAAACACAAGTATTATTGAAACCGTGGGCGTTCTATTTACCATTTATGTGCCGCCACGCATCCCCTTTTTTATAAGCTAGGAGGCGCCGTGCAAGGTAGCTATTTGAGTACGGGAGGCGTGTGAGCCCTTTGACCTCCATCTACCGTCCACCTCTCTCCCAAGGTCTCCATTAATGGCGCCCGAGCCTCTGTTTAACGGCGTGGCAATGTCTCACTCGACTGAGATTTAAGAGAGAAAAAAGAAAATCTGAAAAGAAATTTTGCACGGATCTTGATGTAAGATCCAACGGACCTAAATAGCATCTACTGCGACTTATAGCAATACTAATGAATATATATAAGGACGACGAGAGTGGTTAATAATTGTCTTACATAATTAGGAAGATAATTAAAAAAGCCACATGCGGCTACGCCCGAAATACACAAGGGCAAAAGAAGGAAGACACATACAACGATCTTGCTCATTGATCTCTACTTTCTTCATGCGCTACAGGTCGCGGAGACTAGTTCTCGTGGCGGGCGATGATATCTTTCATCAGTTTGATGTCCTTAATACGCTGCTTGGGAGAATCCATGGATTCCTCCACCAGCCTGTTGTGCTCGATGCGGAGCATGGCATTATCGTCCATAAGTTTCTTGATGATGACGCCCGTCCTCTACAACAAGGCAGCGGTCTCCTCCTCCCGCTTCGCCCTTCCGACGATCTTCGCCCTCAGGAGGTTGCGCTCGCCCCAGAGCTTCGCATTGCCCTCCCCTAGTTGCCGGATGACACCGGTAGCCTCGTCGTGCAACCTCGCCCAGCCGGAGATCTGATCCATCTGGCTATGGACCATCACATGCATGTGCCTGTAAGAGTCCTCGCCTGCCCGCGAGAAATTTTCCCATGCCGCCGCGGCGCGACTGGACCTCCGTGCTGCTTCGGCGGTGCGGCGGGACATCTTTGCTGCTTTCGCAGCGTGGCCGGACCAGTCTGCTACATCGACGGTGTGGCGGGACCTCCATGCTGCTTCGGCGGCACGGCGGGACCTCTGTGCTGCTACTACTGCGCGGCTGGACATGTCGGCTGCTTTCGCGGCGAGGCGGGACATCTCTTGTGCTTCCTCTTCCATGCTCACCTCTCCCTGGTGGAAATTTCTCGACCCAGAACTCACGCTGGCTATGGCTTGATTGACTTGACTGTTTTCTGTGGATGAGGAGTTGAGGAGGAATGTGCAGTCATCTTAGTATAGTAGTATTTATAACCGAGTACTACAAATACGCTCCTAAGTGGGGAACCGTTTAGGTTGTGATCGGTGTGAACAAGTTTGCAATTAAATATAGCATGGTAGTAGTAGTAATTTGGAATGCAACGAGACGCGCTCAAAATTTATTGATGGTTCTAGTTTCGGAGTGCGGCACTATTCTCGAATGGCATAACATCGGCACGTTTTCTCGGCCGTGGTGTAGCATATACCATGGTACTAGTTCTTTTTCTACTGTTGTGTATGTGCAAAAACTAGCTCTGTCGGATACATATCTTACACTTGGCATTCGAAAGGAATAGCCTCGTGGCGAGCTATAGACTAGTCTTTTTTTCAGATGCATTACACCTATCTCTCGGGACTTCTCGCATGCACCAACACTGCTCCCTAGGTCGATGCCACCCTGATAATCCCCAAGTGCAGGGAATCATCGTAGCAATTTCCAAAGGTGGAAGTGATAAGTATGGAGTGTCGAACCCACAAGGAGCTAAAGGTAACATCAATATTCTCTCAAGCCCTGTCTGCCACTGATATGACTCTACGTACACCGAATGTTTGCTTCCAACTAGCAACGATAAATAAAACTATGTTGTGGGTATGAAGTGGATAACTTTGCATGATATCGGAGAGCTAAAATATGAAAGTAGGTGATGTTATCATAATGTTAGAATATATTACTAAATATTATAAATAGAGAGTGCGGAATAATTGTGGATCGGTGTGCGGAATTGTCCTAGGCAATTGTTAACAAGACCGATAGTCGTCATTGAAATTTCATATGAGGGAGAGGCATAAGCTAACATACTTTCTCTTCTTGGATCATATGCACTTATGATTGGAACTCTAGCAAGCATCCGCAACTACTAAATATCATTAAGGTAATGCCCAACCATATCATTAAAGCATCAAGTCCTCTTTATCCCATACACAACAACCCCCTTACTCAGGTTTGTGTTTCAGTCACTCAGGCAACCCACTATAAGCGAATCATAAACGTATTGCAACACCATACAACGGGAATCCTCACGCTTGCGCGACATGGAGGGCACCATAGGACAGCACCAAAATAAAACATACAACTCGTACCAATCTAGATCATCAATCAACCCAAAGACAAAAGATATCTACTCAAAACATCATAAGATAGCAACACATCATTGGATCATAATATGTGGCATAAAGCACCATGTTCAAGTAAGGATTACAGCAGGGTGCGGGAGAGTGGATCGCGTAAAAGAGATGAGGATGGTGATGTTGATGAAGACGATCACTGCGGCGATGATTCCCCTCTTGATGGCACTCCGGTGCCACCGAGAGAGAGGAGGAGGGGTTCTCCCCCTTATGCTTCCTCCTCCATGGCCTCCCCCTGGATGGGGAGAGGTTCCTCCTCTGGTCCTTGGCCTCCATGGTGATGATGGCCCCTCAGGGATCCTCCTCCATGCCGTCCGGTGATGATGCCCCCCTCCGTCAGGGTGCCAGAGAGGGCCTAGATTGGTTTTCGGTGGTTACAGAGGCTTCTGGCGGCGGAACTCCTGATCTAGGTTTCTTTCTGGAAGTTTTGGGTTATATAAGAGGTGTTCGAGTCGGGAATAAGGCAGGGGGGTCTCCGGGCTGTCCATGAGGCAGGGAGCGCACCCAGGGGGTGGGCGCGCCCCCCACCCTCGTGGGCAGCCCGAGACTCTTCTGGCATAGTTCTTTTACTTACTGGCCTTCTTCTGGTCCAAAAATAAGCTTCGTCAAGTTTCAGGTCAATTGGGCTCCATTTGGTTTTCCTTTTCTGTGATACTCTAAAACAAGGAAAAACAGAAACTGGCACTGGCACTGGGCTCTAGGTTAATAGGTTAGTCCCAAAAACCATATAAAATAGCATATAAATGCATATAAAACATCCAAGGTTGATAATATAATAGCATGAATACTTCATAAATTAGAGATACGTTGGAGACATACCACACCCACATACACTTGTACTCTGAGAAGAGGTGCACGCACGCACTTGTCCTCTCTCACACACGCATCTGTAGCTACGAATTGTAGTGTTATCAACCAACCCATTGGCTCTATCACAGGTTTCACGTTGCTCCTTTGCCTTGAGATTGAGAAGTTTAAAACGTGGAGGCTAAGATGGAGGCGCGAGGTTTTGGTTAATGTGTGGGCCGCACATGGCACCAACATGACACGAGCTTCGTCTGCCTGGTGCGCATGCAGTCGGTTGAGTTGGCCAAGTATAGACACAACCAGGCCCTCGTTGGTATCCGCGCCTCGACTTTGGCTGGTCATAGTGGAGAGTAACATAGACTAGTTACTGGTCTATGTTACTAGTACATTCATAGTGGGTAGTGTCATATAGTATATGCATAATTTGGCGACGAGCGCTCTCTATATGTACCACCTTTTTTCTTTAATTTCATCTTGTTAGTTTTGCTCCATGGCGCAATCCATCGATACTACTATTGTACAAATGTATACATTTCTTAAAAGGCTAGAGGGCGGGGCAGTCTAGCTTGGTCCTTTTCACGAGAGGCGAGGGCCTTTGTGATTTGACGGCTCATTACTGCTGGCAGGAGGGCCTTGTGATTTGACTGCTCGTATAAATTGCTGACGACCTGAGGAGGAGCAAAGAACTGTGTGGTATACTCAAGTTTTCCACCTGAGTAGTACTATGATGGAGGAGCACGAAACACGGCAGCCCAGTGCCATATGGCGATAAAATGATCTAATTTTCTAGTCACCTCATTGTTAGCATTGTTCTATTCATGCCTTGCAGAGAATGTGACACGTGCGGCGAAACACCCGAAGCAAAATAAGAAACACAGGAGCAAAAGAAGAAGTAAGATTATCACCCCAAATGATCTAATTCATCGCGGGGTCGTAATTGCTTCTTCATCACCTCCACGACCTCCATCTCCTTGCACGTCTCCTCCGCCATCTTCTTTATTCTGTCCATGATGCGGGATTTCTCGACGCGAGCCTTCATCATCTGTTCCACGTCCGCATTACGTACCCTGACAGCAACCGGGTGCTCGATGCGGAGCTTCGCCAACTCCTCCTTCTGTTCCATGACGAGGGCCTGCAGCATCTTCATCGAGGAATTACTACTCTCATGCAGCTTCTTCCAGCCGGCATTCTTCTCCTTCAGCAGGTCGAGCTCGTGGCAGAGCTTCACCTTGTCCTCCTGAAGTTGCAGGATTTCGCCGGTCGCCTTCTTCTCCGAGGCAATGCTCCTCTTCGGCAGCATCACCAAGCCGGCGGTCAACTCCCCCTGCTTATTGAACTCAGCGGCCATGTCGTCGAGGCTCTCCTTCAGCACCTCCACCAAGCTGTGGATGAACTCCTTCTGCTTATTGAGGTGCTTATTGAGCTGATCGGGCATGCCATCGAGGGATAACGACTCCAGCGCCGCTAGCTCGGCATGTTCGCCTCCATGGCTAGGGCGCTCCTGGGAGCCATCGCCAGCCTGTGAGAGATCTTTTGAGGTCTCTGCATGGCGGCGAGCCCTCTCCTTTTTTCTGCAGCCTTCGTTGTTGCTCCCTTGTTACGAGTATTTCTCGATCTAGAGCTCTGCGCACTGGACATGGCAAGGACAGACAAAGAAGAAGCACTTATGAGGAGGAAAGGTAGAGTAATTTTCGTTTAGGTAGTTCCCCTTTTTATAACCTAAGTACTAGCACTAGTACTAATACCTGCATAGTGGGAATACGTTCAGGTTTGGTACGTACTGGTAGGTGTGACCAGGCTCGCACTTAATTGTAGCACTAGTACTTTCGAATGTGATGGGAACAAGGTAAAGATAAATTGATGGGTTTTGGTTTCGAGGCCCGAAACGGCTCCCGATGATTTTAGTGGAACATAAATTTATTTCTTCCGTAAATATTATGTTACTCTCAAAAATTGGAACAAAATACGAAGGAGACCAATGGAAATACTACTAGCAACCCATGATTTAACTACTCACATGCGCGCAGTGGAGTAGTAATGTGTTTCTTCCGCCCTCACGTCCACTCAATTTTCATGCGCTGTATTAATTTACCATGAATGAAGTGAAGGACTTTACACGCGTCAAAATATCACATGGGGTGGATCTTGGTACGAAATGGCGTCCGCCCGTGTACCCGCGTGTGCGTGCGTGGGGTGCGTGCACATCTACGCTTCGTGCATGTACCGCCAGTGTGGCTCCGGGAGGACGAGTACATTCTTCTAGAACCAGCAGCACGTCACTGTGATCAATCCACACAAGGATGTCGCGACAATGCCTCCACATGTGCCACGTGGCTTCATGAACTGTAAGAGAGACACTATGTAGCGTGCCATTGTGTTTTGCACATACTCGAAGTACTAGTAAGGTACACGTGCATTGCACGCGTCAGATTTTGCAACCAAATTATGAATAAATACCACACTATAGCGTGTAAGCTCTGAGTCATATATGCCTGATGTAGACCTTCGTTTAATTCTTATAGTTCATCTCATTCAAAATCAATTAGTTTTTATGAAAAACCTAGGGCCTCTTTGATTCGTAGGATTTCCAAAACGCGAGAATAGGAAGAACATGGGATTAGAGTGGAATGTCGTCTTGAATCCTACAGGATTGTCGAGTGTTTGATTGTGCATAGAAAAAACGCAGAATTCTTTCAAAGAGGTTTGAGTGGATGGGATGTTTCCTATGAAATCTAGTGCAAATGAATCATATGGAAAAATTCCTATGGTTTACAATCCTACGAATCATACAACCAAGATAGGAAAAATTCCTAAGGATTATAATCCTCCAAAATTCCTTTGAGAATCCTTTGAATCAAAGAAGCCCTTGATCTATTTTACGATTCATGGAATTGTGCGTTGTAAAGCATGAAGTAAAAACAAATAATCGCAATTCAACTAGAAAAAAAGTTTGGGCAGTTATGATACGGAAGATTCTAGAACAAAGTAGAACCACTGTTGTTTTCAGATTTGTGCATTATGCTTAAGTTCAACCATGGAGTCTGCTAGATTGTACATGTGGCAAAATACGGTGGGGGCTAGAAGATGGTGCGAGGGGCCGAGTGGAGGGAGACTATGAAGGAGTGCACAACTGCGAGATCGATATTTAGAGAGAGGGGCGAGAACATGCGCTATTGCGCGCAGTGGCAAAGCCATGAAAAATGTCCCATGAGCTAGGGGGTCAAACATTGCTAATGCTTTACGAGGAGGGCCAATTCATCAACTTAAACCATTTTTACCAGCAATTGTCTAATGATCACATTCATATTAGCCTCGATATATAGTGATGTTAGGGGGGCAGGGCCCTTGCTTCCCCTGCCTTCGCCATTGTGCGCGTGTCTGAGAGATGAAGCGGAAGGCATGGATGATGAGAGGGGGCATTGGATATATAATTAATGTGGGTGTATTAGCTATATATGTAATCCTATATAGAGAGTTATAGATTGATCGATGTGGACGTGGACGTGGGAAAGAGGGTGAGACCTCACTAGATATATAGATTGATCGGTTTATGTGGAAAACTATGAAAGACCTAGCTATACACACACACACACATATATATAGGAACATTGATCGTTGCACATGCACGTGAGAGATAAAGAATGCCTGATATTATGGAGAGGGGGATGTGTGTGTGTGTATGTTTGCCTTCATGGGAGACCGACCTGAAGAAAAAGATTGTATGTTTGCGATGGATAATGCCGACTGGTAGTGTGTGTGCATGCATGCACGAGAGAAAGTTAGTGGTACAATTATAAAGGGAAGACAAATGTGTGGGTGTAAAAGACTAGGTGAGATCATAATCAATGTAAAGTGGAATTCAAATATTTGAATAAGAGATCATGATGTTTGAAACCCATGCATGCATGAATATAATGGAGATCTACGCGGTGTGGTTTGGAAACGAGCATGTTGTAATGTATACACATTGAACAAGGTCAGACTGGTTTGAATTTGAGATACCGATGGCTGACATCGCTTTGTCACATTGCATCCATGCATGGACACCCTATATATAGTTTATATTTTTATATAGTGTGCGGATAACTTTAACTTTGAAAGATGGTCATTGGATGAGGCCAATCCGATGGTGCAGAGCTAGCAAATTTGAGCACTACTGGCCATTGGATATCATCTAGATTCCACCAGATTTTGCCACATGTACAATCTAGAAGACTCTATGGTTGAACTTAAGCATAATGCACAAACCTCAAAACACAAGCACTTCTTCTTTGTTCTAGAAACTTCCGTATCCGAATTGCCTAAATGTTTTTCTACATGATTTGTTTTTACGTTATGCCTTTCAACGCACAATTCCATGAATCTTAAAATAGATTAGCTTTCTTATAAAAACTAGATGATTTTGAATGAAATGAACTATAAGAATTAAACGAACATCTACATCATGCATATATGACTCAAAGCTTACATGCTATAATGTGGTATTTATTTATAATTTGGTTGCCAAATCTCATGCGTGCAATGCACGTGTACCTTACTAGTCTAAATGGTGGCTATGTGTGTGTTGTGCGTGTTAAACACCTTGTACATAGTATATCATACTTGTCTAAATTGTCTTTTTTGGTACACGTTAAGCTTGTTCTCCCAAAATTTCAAGCCACGCCTTGTTATGCCAAAATTTCAAGCTAGCGTCTCTGTCTATCATGCTGCGAAACTCTCGCCTCTTCAACCCGCGCCTTGTTACCCCGAAATATTTAAGATAAATCTTTGTCCCGTTGTGCTCCGACAACTCCCTCCATCTCAACGCACGCCCTGCTATTCCAAAATTACAACGCGCATGAAAACTCCCACCTCCTGTGAAATCCCGACACGCGAAATGCCAGTGATACCCCTGAACCGAAAGAACCGCCTCAAATCGGTGGGGGTACTTTCGTAACTTACCCCACATTTCGAACAAGCGAGTCCCTAAGCCATGGTTCCCCACTCCCATCCCATCCGCCCACCCATTCATACACCAAGGCCGGGAAAACCCTCGAAGCCCCACACCCTCCTCCGTCTGCCACCCAGCCAGAGCCTCTTCCCGCCGACGTTGTCCACGGCAACACCTCGACGTCCCTCATCCACCGTACCAGATGAGGATCCATCATCGATCTGGTCATCCTGCCGGTTCAGCCACCCCGTCCTCCACCTCCAAGGAGCTGCCCCGATGTTCCCCTCGTCTTTCGTGCCACCTCCATTCCCACACCCCGTCTTCACCTGCACCACCGGAAGAGCATCATCACCACCGTTTCCTCGGATGAAGTTGTGGACTAATCGGCACCACCAAAGAGGTTGTACACTAATTGCCGCATTTTCTTCTTAATTCATTCTCACGGTGCTGCCGGCGCTCGGTCCCGAGCTGACACGGCGTGGCTCCATCCATGGCGGCGTCGCCGGCCACTTCCTCCACGGCGTCACTCCCTCGGCAGCGACGTCCACATCAGTAGGAGCTGCTGCTGCTTTACCTCTTGCTCACGTTGCTGCTCTGCTTTTGCTCTCGGTCCCCTGCCTTGTTTGGTCATGCTCTTGCTCTTGCTCGCACTGCTGCTCTCGCTCTTGCTCTTGCTTGTGATGCTGCTCCGATTTAGCTACACTTCAGTCGACTGAATTGACTTTTGGGTCACTCGATTTTCAGGGGGTGGGGGGGGGGCTCGCCGGAGTTAAGGAAGAACCAGCCGCAGCGGGGAGGGGGGCTCGCCAGAGAGGTACCCCACTATCTATCTTAGGGTTCAGGGTGGGGGCAGTGGTCGCCAGCGGTGGTGGGGCGGTAGCATGGGCATTGCCAGAGAAAAAGCTCGGAACAGGGGGGGCCTAGAAGGATGGCCAGGGTGGCGGCGGACTGGCGGTGGGGATTGTTTTGGGGGCGGGCGAGGCGGCGCACCGCCGGCCATGGGCGGCTGTTTGGCCGGTGGTGGCTGGCGGCTCAAGGGGTGGAGGTTGAAGATGAACTGCAGGCCCTTGATTTCGTATCCAACAGCTGCAAATTCGACTGACCAGAGATGAAAAATTCAGTCAACTAACGTGTAGCCTGACCTCTAGTGCGTTCAGTTTCGACAGTAAAATTCAGTTTCGACAGCAAATTCAGTTTCGACAGTCAAGTTCAGTTTCAATAGTTAAATTCAGTTTCGACAGTTAAGTTCAGTGATGAGCGGCCGATGTATTTTACATATAGCACTTTGTGGTTATGTATTTTACATCATCTATTGGAGATGGTATTAGAATTCCACTCAGGGTAATGTTGCATCTCTTGTCCTGCTTCAGCCTCGGCGTCGTACAACTCACCGGAGCTGCTCCAACGATGAAACCCTCCATCACAGCGGAGCAGTACCTCGGGCTCCATCTCTAGATGCCTAAGATCTTCTTCCCCTCCTCCGACAGCCAAGTCATCTAGAGCATCCTCACCGGCCAACCCAATCACGCTGAGATCGACATGGCTTCCCCAAAGAGGTTGTACACTTGTTGCATATCTTTTTTACTCTACATGTTATATATATTGTCCACTGAGCATAAGAAGTAACGGGAAATATGATTATTTTATCCTACTGAGATCGACATGGCTTCCCCAAAGAGGTTGTATAGTTGTTGCATATCTTTTTTACTCTACATGCTATTCGTGATGGACTCTCTTGAATGACATCATTATTTGTCTCTGCGCGGTTGATGTCACGACCCGCGTTTTCCAATAAAAATGTTTATTGAGAAACCAATCTTTTGAGTCCAGTATGAGAAAAATCCTTCTTACTGGTAGACAAATTCTTGATACAATAAGCCAGTAGCATAAAATATATTACAGGGTCGAGCTATGGTTGCTCAACCAAATTATTACAAGCACGCCAATAATTATACATACTGGCGGATATGACACAGTGGTGTGGAGGCATACTACTGACTCGAGGATAGGGTGGTGGTGGAAAATCACAGCAGGGAGTGAGATACATGACTCTAAAACTGGCATCTCATCGAGCGTCGAGGTGAGGCTCGATGAATTTATTTGGTAGCGGAAGCGGATATAATACAGTGACCAAATCCAGGGACGCACGAGACTGACTGGGATTCCTCTAGGCGTCGGACTCGCTATCAAATTCTTCATCCATGAGATCGCCTTCGTCAGCATCTGGCCAAATCAACAAGCCAGGTGAGTACTTTGAAAGTACTCGCAAGACAGTTCGGACGTAAGATATAACAAATGCATGCATGGATGCGTCATGATTAATTTACCAATGCACATTCAAAATTTAGCAAGCAAGGTAAGTAAAAAGGGAATCGGCGGTAGTCCGCCTGAAAACCCAACAAAAAGAAATAATAGGAAACCGATCGGGTGTCTGAAGCGACGCCTCGAAGGGTGAACAAATAAATAAAGATCATGCCGCAGTCGGGCGTCTAAGCGACACCACGTAAAGGGCTTAAACTGAAAATAAAAGACATGCGTGCCACAGTCGGACGTCGGGGCGACATCACAGAAAGGGCTTATATTGAAAGTAAATAACAGTACTGCCGCAGTCGGACGTCTGAGCGACATCGCAGAAAGGGCTTTTATTGAAAGTAAATAATAACAATGCCACAGTCGGACGTCTGAGCGACATCGCAGAAAGGGCTTTATTGAAAGTAAATAATAACAATGCCACAGTCGGACGTCTGAGCGACATCGCAGAAAGGGCTTTTATTGAAAGTAAATAATACAATGCCACAGTCGGACGTCTGAGCGACATCGCGGAAAGGGCTTTTATTCACAAGTAAATAATACTCATAATAAATATTCAATTCATGATAATAAACGGGTTAGTCCATCCACAGGAATAAACATTTAACCGGACTTAGCACTCATGTGATTCACCGGATTCTCTGTCATCAAAATCGACATTTGTCAGGATAAGATAATACCGAACTTGGACATGGAATAGATGATTCAAAGGAATATATGACTCTGCAGAGTTTGTACGAAAGTTTTTCCCACAGCCAATGGATTTCCGTAGTCACGAAGGACTAGTTCCGTTTATGGTATTTCGGAAGAAAACACAGCTAACCAGTACACACCCATCCTACCTCTCGATGCCAGGAATCACCCTAGACATCGTCCAAGAAAAACTTTTGAGAGACGGGGAGATCACAATCTCGAATAGCATGGGATCAAATTTATATACGCGCGCTCTAAGGGGTGCCCCCCTCTCGGTCCCAACCGGAAACACCCATGCCCCCTGACCGGATGACTGGCTTTAATCCAGGGCCATGGAACCATCATCACGGCCTCTCCTTTTGGTGTGTACCAAGAAAGCGGTTTGCAACTTACTAAGCCATATTCCTTGCGGAAAACATGTGGTAGTACAGGGAAGGGAAAATGGAAGGAACTGGACCGATACGGGTTGACGCTGAAGTCATATAGTCTGGCATAAGACTGGCATGCTACAACACTGCCATCTTACCCATCCTCATGCCAACACATGGCCATGCATACTCACATCCATCCACTTATGGATTTTCGAAACTCACTTGCCTCAACGTTGCATGTAACATGACATTCGTCGGTATGCTCATCAACATGCCATGAAACTACTTAATGCAAACATGTCAAAACAATCATCATATCAAAAGTTCAAACATGCTTGCCTGGTTCAGAGTAGTCGGAGCCTAGCTCGGTGAAGTTTGTGGTCCCGTCACCTCCTTCGGTATCTACGGTATAAAGAAAATATACGCGCTATCGTGAATACCGTGAGGTGCACAAAAATTTCTCCAAATATTTTTCAAATAAATCTGATAAAAAACTAGACAAAATTTCAAAGAGGACAGAAAAAGAATCAATCAAAAATACTCTTCTGTTTAAAAGTTATTAGTGTTTTTGTCCAGGGACCTATCTGTAATGAAACAGAAACTTTCCAGGGTTTTCTTTATAAAAACAGAAAACGCTTCAGTCCCGAATACGTCACTCCAGTGGGGAAGACGTACTTTGCCCAAAGGCGTTTCCAGAAAACGATTCAAAAAGAATAAAAAGCTGACGGGGCGGACCCACCCGTCGGGTTTGAAAATGAAAACAGAGAGTTGGCGCCAGAGGGCCGCGGCGATCGCCGGCGGCGATCCACGGCGAGGCAGGAGGATCGGAGCGTACCTCCATTTTCAGGGCGTCATTCCGCGTCGGTTGGTGGTGGTGGTGGTCGCTGGCGAACACCACGTCGGCGGTGGCCCTTGCTCCGGCGGACGATGGTTCGGGCGTGGATGGAGCTCGCCGGAGAGTGCTGCGGAGGGCAAATTGAGGAGGGGGTTAGACCTCTGGTAGCTAGAGGAGGTTTCTGACGGAGTTTGGGCACCGGGGACGGCCTCACCGGAGTGAAACGGGGTGGAGGCCGAGGCGGAACGGAGCGGCCGGAGTTGGGGGAGGAGACCTCCTCGAGGTCCTCCTAGTGGCCTGGCGGGGCGTTGGTGAGGTGCAGTGGTGGTGCGTGCTCGAGGGTGAGCTCGGGGTCCCCTTTTATAGGCGATCCGAGGCGGTGGCCGTGAACGGAGTTCTCCGGCGATGGATTACGGCGGTGTAGTGCTTGGTCGGGAAGGTTCAGAGGTTGAGCGTCATCGTGGATGTTCCCTGGTTCCATTTAGGTGCTAACCGCAGCGGGATTTGGTTGCTTAGGGGGAGCTCGACGGAACGGGGCGGCGCGGGCCCGTCGGCGGCAGGGAGCACGCTCTGTGCGTGCCGCGCCACGGCGACGGTGCTGCATGTGTGCGCTGGCGAGGAAATGGCCACGCGGAGCCACCAGGGGGTTTGGGCGGCGCCGAACGGCGTTATGCCGCCGTTCTGCTCCCTGTCGGCCGCTACGGTGGTTCGGCCGCCGCAAGACACGCCGGCGCAGGCGGGCCAGGGTGCCACCGACGCCAGGAACGTGCCAAGCGCGCGTGTGAGGCTCCGGACAAGCAAGCTAGGCCATGAGCAACGTGCCAAGTGCACTGTGAGCATGTGACTGAATTTCTGACGAAGACCAACACTGAAACTCTGAACTTAACTAAAGATGAACAGAAACAGTGCATGCAAGGTGTTCGGCAGAATGATCTAGGCATGTAGGGATTTTTCCTTGAGTTGAAACTTGGTGGGGTGGCCTCTCATTGCACCAGGGAGCTGCCTGAATTTTTGTGGAATTTTTGGAGCAGAGGAGATATGAATTTCACCAAATTTGGCAATTCTGGTCCAAACTTGCAGAGACTGAAATTTGAAAAATTTGAAAAGAGGGAGAGTGGATCAAGATGGTTCTGGGTTGTGGATGCTAAGGACAATCCAGAGGAGTTGGTTTGAGATAAAAACTCAAAGGCAATGAGGTACTTGCTTTGAAAATCACTCAGGCTCAATATAATTGACAGAAATGATTTGAGAGATAAAATAATTGAAATAAAATCCAAAACTTGTTTGGACTTGTTGAGACAGAGAATTTAGATTGTTCAAAGGTGGAGGGAGGGATTTTGAGAAGATTTACTATAGGAGACATGGTAAAACCATGGGTGGTTTTCAAGATAAGAAAAACCTAAAAATTCATAGAGTTCTTTTTTTTTTATAAGAAAAAGAATAATTTCCAAAAATATACTTTGAGAAGGGAACCATCAGAGAAAGAGTTTTAAATGATCAAACACCATAGTTTGAAGAAGATACAAAAATAAAAATCCTTGCCAAAGAAGTTTTTAAGAGGAAGGTTTTCTGGAAAAAATTTTAAATGGCCTCTTTTCAAAAACCAACAAAGTTTTTGCTGAAAACCAAATAAAAATTTTGGAGTGTCACAACACCTACCCCCTTAGGAAAAATCTCGTCCCCGAGATTTCAGCTGATCCTTAAATAAGTATGGATGCTCTGTCCGAAGGAAATCCTCCCTTTCCCAGGTTGCTTCACTTTCGGTGGTTGCTCCACTGAACTTTGAAAAACTTGATGGTTTTCTGTCGGGTCCTCCTTTCAGACTCCTCTAATATTTTTACTGGGCTTCGATAGGTGAGGTCTGGCTGCACGTCAATGTTCTCATGGGATACTTGTTTCTCTGGGTTGCTTACGCACTTCCTTAACTGCGAAACGTGGAACACGTCGTGGACATCGGATAATTCTTCGGGTAAGTCTAGCTGGTAGGCTACAGTGCCTCTTCGTGCCACTATACAGAATGGTCCGATGAATCTTGGCGCTAGCTTTCCCTTAATCTTGAATCGTTGCAGGCCCCTCATAGGTGATACTCGTAGGTATACAAATTCACCGGGTTCGAATCTGACCTCACGACGATGTTTCTGATCGTAATAACTCTTCTGTCGACTTTGAGCGGTCTTGAGTCGATCGCTGATTAGCTTGACCTTTTCCTCGGCCTCTCTGAGCATGTCTGGGCCGAAGATGCGGCTGTCTCCGGTCTCTGACCAATTTAATGGGGTACGACATCTCCGTCCGTATAAAGCCTCAAATGGTGCCATCTGCAGGCTGGCCTGGTAACTGTTATTGTACGCGAACTCGGCGTCTGGCAGGCTTTCTTCCCAACTGGCTCCATAGGTGAGGACACATGCTCTCAGCATGTCCTCTAAAATTTGGTTTACGCGTTCAGCCTGTCCATCAGTCTGGGGATGGTAGGCTGTACTGAAGGCCAGTTGAGTTCCCAGAGCCTGTTGTAAATGATCCCAAAATCTCGAGACGAACTGAGTGCCTCTGTCGGATATTATAGTCTTCAGGACTCCATGCAGACAAACTATACGGGAGAGATAAATCCTGGCAAGCCTTTGAGTGTTGTAGGTTGTCTTCACTGGAATGAAATGTGCCACCTTGGTTAATCTATCGGTGATGACCCATATGGCACCATTCCCGTGTCGTGACCGAGGTAGTCCGACAATGAAATCCATCCCTATTTCATCCCATTTCCACTCAGGTATTTTGTTTGGTTGCAGTAGTCCGGCTGGTCTTTGATGCTCAACTTTTATGCGTTGACAAGAATCGCAACATGCAACGAATGTGGCTATGTCCCTCTTCATACCGTGCCACCAAAATCTTTCCTGAATATCCTTATACATTTTGGTTCCTCCAGGGTGGATCGAATATGGGGCGGTGTGGGCTTCAGCTAGAATTTTCTGTTTGAGGTCCTCTATATTTGGCACGCAGAGTCTGTCTCCGTACCATAATATTCCTCCATCGTCTATGACGAACTCCGAGGCCTTGCCCATACTCACCTTTCTTTTAATTCCTTCGATGCTGGGGTGACCAGGCTGAGCTTCTTTAATTCTCTCCACAAGGTCGGGCTGTATTTCCAAGTTCGATATGGTGCCTTCCGCGATCATTAACAAGTTGAGTTTGGCAAATTCTTGTTGGAATTCAGGTCTCAAGCTTTGCAGACTGTTTTCGTCGGAGCTGGGGTTCCGACTAAGAGCGTCGTCCACTACATTTGCTTTTCCTGGATGATAGTGGATACCAACATCATAATCCTTTACCAATTCCAACCAGCGTCATTGCCGTAAGTTTAGTTCTGGCTGTGTGAAAATATATTTGAGACTTTTATGGTCCGTGTATATTTCACATTGATTTCCAAGTAAGAAATGCCTCCATTCCTTGAGTGCATGAATGACTCCTGCCATTTCTAAGTCAGGAGTGGGATAATTTTCCTCATGCTTGCGAAGTTGCCTTGAAGCGTATGCGACAACCTTGCCTTCTTGCATCAACACGCACCCGAGGCCCTTTCGGGATGCGTCACAATACACTTCAAAATTCTTGTGTATGTCTGGCACAATTAATACCGGTGCTGTCGTT
Source organism: Triticum urartu (assembly GCF_003073215.2). NCBI lineage: Eukaryota > Viridiplantae > Streptophyta > Magnoliopsida > Poales > Poaceae > Triticum > Triticum urartu. The sequence goes on along the minus strand of NC_053025.1, from coordinate 373,154,580 downwards.
AATTTCCGTTTTAGCTGTTGGAAACTTTTCTTGCAGGCTTCTGTCCATTCAAACTTCTTGTCCTTCTTGAGTAACTGCGTCATTGGCTTGGCTATGGTAGAGAATCCTTCAATAAATCTGCGGTAATATCCTGCCATTCCCAAGAAGCTTCGTATGTCCATTACGCTGGCTGGTGACTTCCAGCCAAGTACGGCCCTGACTTTCTCCGGGTCCACTGCGGTACCGTCTTGGGTCAGTACGTGGCCTAGAAAACCTACTTGTCTTAGCCAAAATTCGCACTTGCTGAACTTGGCATACAATTGATGTTTCCTGAGTTCTCCTAGCACAATCCTGAGATGTTCCGCGTGCTCTTATGGTGTCTTGGAGTATACCAGAATATCGTCGATGAATACCACAACGAACTTGTCCATAAACTTCATAAATACTTTGTTCATGAGGTGAACAAAATATGCGGGGGCGTTCGTTAATCCAAATGGCATTACTGTGAACTCATATAGTCCATATCTGGAGGTGAAGGCTGTTTTGGGGATATCTTCTGTTCGCACTTTTAATTGATGGTATCCTGACCTTAAGTCAATTTTTGAGAATACCTTGGCCTGAGCGAGTTGATCAAACAAATCGTTTATCCGGGGCATCGGGTATTTGTTCTTGACTGTGACCATGTTAAGTGCTCGGTAGTCTATGCACAATCTCAGTGTTCCATCCTTCTTTTTGGCAAATAAAATTGGTGATCCCCAAGGTGAGGAGCTGGCTCGAATGTATCCCTTGTCCAGCAATTCCTTTATTTGTTTCTTCAACTCAATCAACTCGGATGGTGCCATTCTGTATGGTTTCTTGTATATGGGGGTGGTTCCTGGTGCTAGCTCAATGCTGAATTCTATCTCTCGGTCTGGTGGCATGCCTGGTAGTTCTTCGGGGAATACGTCTGGAAATTCACACACTACTGGAACCTTGTTTAGCTCAGAAACGTCCACCTTATTCAATCTCGGTTGCCGGGGTATTTTTCTTTCTTTGGCTGACACTCTTATTGTCTTCCCGTGGTGGTGTGTGAGAATTACGGTCCGGTTGAAACAGTCAATAAAACCTTTGTTGGTGGTTAACCAGTCCATCCCTAGGATGACATCCAGTCCTTTATTTTCCAATACAATAAGATTGGCGTGAAACTTCAATCCTTCGAACTCAATAACCACATCTTGACAGTAACTCTGAGTAACTTGCTCAATCCCAGGGGACTTGATGATCATGGATTTTTCCAAGGGAAACATCGAAAAATTATTTTGCAAAGCAAAACTTTTCGAGATGAATGAGTGAGAAGCTCCAGAATCAAACAAAACCATGGATATTTTTCTCTCTTTTCTTGATTTTCATAATACTCTTAGGAATGTGTGCACCACGGAAACCTTCCTTGAAATCATCCCAGGTTATATCACTTTCGTTGGGGTGCATGTGCAGAAAATTCTCCCACCATGATGCAGCTGCTCCTGTGAGATAGTGCGGGGCATATAGTACCTTCTCGGGGTCTGAACATTTTGCAATAATTAATTTTCTCTCCATATCTCGAAGCCAATCCTCGGCTTCAAGAGGCTTGTCAGTATGAGAAAATGTTTGGGGACGTGTCTTCTGTAGCTCAGATAACTTGGAATGCTACTGATACTGTCCATGGTGATTTCCCATGTTGATGACTTGGTTCATCATTTCCCGATGTTGTTGCTGACTCTGCTCATAAAGGCGGCACATTTGGGAAAGTGCCGTTTCACTGACCAGTTGACTCGACTGCTCTTGTGCAAAATTGTTGCCTGGTTGAGTGTCATAATTTTCCTCTGGTGGAGTTGGGATGGAGCGAGTCCAAGGACGAGACATTTTTCACTCTAGGGATATATTTTGTAAAACCCATAAGAAAAGCGAAAAGGGTCGCAAAAACAATTCCATAAATGCACAAGGCTGGCAAATAAATTAAATAGCCAAAATTACTTAAAGAAAACAAATCGAGTTGCGAACGGAGAAGAACTGCTCATTACGTATCTTACACGCGGGCGGTAATTATACAATACATCACTCAGGATATGCGCACATAATCCTGACATGTTATTTAGGCTAGTGCACTTCCCCCAGTTCCTACATGATGCGCAAACAAGCTACTTCCCATATCTTACACGGCGGTACATCGCATGACAGCTAAGCGTACTTAGTCGGAGATGTTGATGATTTCCTTGGCCCTGCCAAGGGTGAGGCGTAGCGAGGCTGGGGACTCAACTTCCTCCTCACTAATAGGATCCATACGAGTAGCGCTGCGCCGAGTAGATGTAGCGGGTGCCAGGGGCGGAACCACACGAATTAACTCTTATGCTAATAACCGATTAGCGATCGCACCTAGTGGCTTCCTACAGTCAGCCTGGCTCTGGTACCAAGCTTGTCACGATCCGGTTTTCCAATAAAAATGTTTATTGAGAAACCAATCTTTTGAGTCCAGTATGAGAAACCTCCTTACCGGTAGACAAATTCTTGATACAATAAGCCAGTAGCATAAAATATATTACAGGGTCGAGCTACGGTTGCTCAACCAAATTATTACAAGCACGCCAATAATTATACATAATGGCGGACATGACACAGTGGTGTGGAGGCATACTACTGACTCGAGGATAGGGTGGTGGTGGAAAAACACAGCGGGGAGTGAGATACATGACTCTAAAACTGGCATCTCATCGAGCGTCGAGGTGAGGCTCGATGAATTTATTTGGTAGCGGAAGCGGATATAATACAGTGACCAAATCCAGGGTCGCACGAGACTGACTGGGATTCCTCTAGGCGTCGGACTCGCTATCAAATTCTTCATCCATGAGATCGCCTTCGTCAGCATCTGGCCAAATCAACAAGCCAGGTGAGTACTTTGAAAGTACTCGCAAGACAGTTCGGACGTAAGATATAACAAATGCATGCATGGATGCGTCATGATTAATTTACCAATGCACATTCAAAATTTAGCAAGCAAGGTAAGTAAAAAGGGAATCGGCGGTAGTCCGCCTGAAAACCCAACAAAAAGAAATAATAGGAAACCGATCGGGTGTCTGAAGCGACGCCTCGAAGGGTGAACAAATAAATAAAGATCATGCCGCAGTCGGGCGTCTAAGCGACACCACGTAAAGGGCTTAAACTGAAAATAAAAGACATGCGTGCCACAGTCGGACGTCGGGGCGACATCACAGAAAGGGCTTATATTGAAAGTAAATAACAGTACTGCCGCAGTCGGACGTCTGAGCGACATCGCAGAAAGGGCTTTTATTGAAAGTAAATAATAACAATGCCACAGTCGGACGTCTGAGCGACATCGCAGAAAGGGCTTTTATTGAAAGTAAATAATAACAATGCCACAGTCGGACGTCTGAGCGACATCGCAGAAAAGGGCTTTTATTGAAAGTAAATAATAACAATGCCACAGTCGGACGTCTGAGCGACATCGCAGAAAGGGCTTTTATTCACAAGTAAATAATACTCATAATAATTATTCAATTCATGATAATATAAACGGAGTTAGTCCATCCACAGGAATAAACATTTAACCGGACTTAGCACTCATGTGATTCACCGGAGTCTCTGTCATCAAAACTGACATTTGTCAGGATAAGATAATACTGAACTTGGACATGGAATACATGATTCAAAGGAATATATGACTCTGCAGAGTTTGTACGAAAAATTCTCCCACAGCCAACGGATTTCCGTAGTCACGAAGGACTAGTTCCGTTTACGGTATTTCAGAAGAAAACACAGCTAACCAGTACACACCCATCCTACCTCTCGATGCCAGGAATCACCCTAGACATCGTCCAAGAAAAACTTTTGAGATGGGGAGATCACAATCTCGAATAGCATGGGATCAAATTTATATACGCGCGCTCTAAGGGGTGCCCCCCTCTCGGTCCCAACCGGAAACACCCATGCCCCCTGACCGGATGACTAGCTTTAATCCAGGGCCATGGAACCATCATCACGGCCTCTCCTTTTGGTGTGTACCAAGAAAGCGGTTTGCAACTTACTAAGCCATATTCCTTGCGGAAAACATGTGGTAGTACAGGGAAGGAAAAATGGAAGGAACTGGACCGATACGGGTTGACACTGAAGTCATATAGTCTGGCATAAGACTGGCATGCTACAACACTGCCATCTTACCCATCCTCATGCCAACACATGGCCATGCATACTCACATCCATCCACTTATGGATTTTCGAAACTCAGTTGCCTCATCATTGCATGTAACATGACATTCGTCGGTATGCTCATCAACATGCCATGAAACTAACTAATGCAAACATGTCAAAACAATCATCATATCAAAAGTTCAAACATGCTTGCCTGGCTCAGAGTAGTCAGAGCCTAGCTCGGTGAAGTTCGCGGTCCCGTCACCTCCTTCGGTGTCTACGGTATAAAGAAACATACGCGCTAACGTAAATACCGTGAGGTGCACAAAATTTTCTCCAAATATTTTTCAAATAAATCTGATAAAAAACTAGACAAAATTTCAAAGAGGACAGAAAAAGAATCAATCAAAAATACTCTTCTGTTTAAAAGTTATTAGTGTTTTTGTCCAGGGACCTATCTGTAATGAAACAAAAACTTTCCAGGGTTTTCTTTATAAAAACAGAAAACGCTTCAGTCCCGAATACGTCAGTCCAGTGGGGAAGACGTACTTTGCCCAAAGGCGTTTCCAGAAAACGATTCAAAAAGAATAAAAAGCTGACGGGGCGGACCCACCCGTCGGGTTTGAAAATGAAAACAGAGAGTTGGCGCCAGAGGGCCGCGGCGATCGCCGGCGGCGATCCACGGCGAGGCAGGAGGATCGGATGGTACCTCCGTGTTTAGGGCGTCATTCCGCGTCGGTTGGTGGTGGTGGTGGTTGCTGGCGAACACCACGTCGGCAGCGGCCCTTGCTCCGGCGGACGGTGGTTCGGGCATGGATGGAGCTCGCCGAGGAGGGCTGCGGAGGGCAAATTGAGGAGGGGGTTAGACCTCTGGTAGCTAGAGGAGGTTACTGACGGAGTTTGGGCACCGGGGACGGCCTCACCGGAGTGAAACGGGGTGGAGGCCGAGACGGAACGGAGCGGCCAGAGTTGGGGGAGGAGACCTCCTCGAGGTCCTCCTAGTGGCCTGGCGGGGCGTTGGTGAGGTGTAGTGGTGGTGCGTGCTCGAGGGTGAGCTCAGGGTCCCCTTTTATAGGCGATCCGAGGCGGTGGCCGTGAACGGAGTTCTCCGACAATGGATTACGGTCGGTGCAGTGCTTGGTCGGGAAGGTTCAGAGGTTGAGCGTCGTCGTGGATGTTCCCTGGTTCCATTTAGGTGCTAACCGCAGCGGGATTTGGTTGCTTAGGGGGAGCTCGACGGAACGGGGCGGCGCGGGCCCGTCGGCGGCAGGGAGCGCGCTCTGTGCGTGCCGCGCACGGCGACGGTGCTGCATGCGTGCGCTGGCGAGGAAATGGCCACGCGGAGCCACCAGGGGGTTTGGGCGGCGCCGAACGGCGTTATGCAGCCGTTCTGCTCCCTGTCGGCCGCTACGGTGGTTCGGCCGCCGCAAGACACGCCGGCGCAGGCGGGCCAGGGTGCCACCGACGCCAGGAACGTGCCAAGCGCGCGTGTGAGGCTCCGGACAAGCAAGCTAGGCCGTGAGCAACGTGCCAAGTGCACTGTGAGCATGTGACTGAATTTCTGACGAAGACGACACTGAAACTCTGAACTTAACTGAAGATGAACAGAAACAGTGCATGCAAGGTGTTCGACAGAATGATCTAGGCATGTAGGGATTTTTCCTTGAGCTTGAAACTTGGTGGGGTGGCCTCTCATTGCACCAGGAGGCTGCCTGAATTTTTGTGGAATTTTTGGAGAGGAGATATGAATTTCACCAAATTTGGCAAATCTGGTCCAAACTTGCAGAGACTGAAATTTGAAAAATTTGAAAAGAGGGAGAGTGGATCAAGATGGTTCTGGGTTGTGGATGCTAAGGACAATCCAGAGGAGTTGGTTTGAGATAAAAACTCAAAGGCAATGAGGTACTTGCTTTGAAAATCACTCAGGCTCAAAATAATTGGCAGAAATGATTTGAGAGATAAAATAATTGAAATAAAATCCAAAACTTGTTTGGACTTGTTGAGACAGAGAATTTAGATTGTTCAAAGGTGGAGGGAGGGATTTTGAGAAGATTTACTATAGGAGACATGGTAAAACCATGGGTGGTTTTCAAGATAAGAAAAACCTAAAAATTCATATAGTTCTTTTTATAAGAAAAAGAATAATTTCCAAAAATATACTTTGGGAAGGGAACCATCAGAGAAAGAGTTTTAAATGATCAAACACCATAGTTTGAAGAAGATACAAAAATAAAAATCCTTGCCAAAGAAGTTTTTTAAGAGGAAGGTTTTCTGGAAAAAATTTAAATGGCCTCTTTTCAAAAACCAACAAAGTTTTTGCTGAAAACCAAATAAAAAATTTGGAGTGTCACAGTTGAGCTGTGCATTTGTCGATGGCCCTGGGAGTTGAGCTAGTAGGGCAGTGGCATGGGTCCAAAGTAATAGAAGTATCACAAAAACATTTTTTAGTGTATGCTTTTCCTTGCTCAAGCCTGCCTACTAGCATTATAACCATACATTTTCTTGTGGTTTGACTTAATCTCACCATGCTTCTTTGCATCCCATGATCTTCCAATTCTTGTGAACCAAACACCCAGATTGGCAGAAATCCTGTGTTTTTAAATTCTCTGTTTTGCACGTGCATTCCTATCCTATTACTGTCTATTTCCTATCCCTGCATTGTTAGAATCCTCAGATTCAAACAAGCCCTTACACAATTACTTCTGTTACAGATGTGTCAAAGAAGACCATGCATGGTTTGTCCTCCTCCTGCGGTGCTGTGTTCCACCCCAGCTCAGCTGCTCCAACGACGGAAGGGTTCACCACAGCAGGGATCCGCTCTCGAGACTGTCTTTTGCCGCCTCAGATCTTCTTCCCCGCCGCTGGCAGCCACGACAACTACATTACCATCATCAAATGAGCAGATGACCTTGAGGACTACACGGGTCCGCAAGAGAGGTTGCACTCTTCTGTGTCTGCTTATGTTATGCATCGCTTAATATGATGACATGCTACTTTATCATTGTGTTCACCTATTAGACTCCGAGTCAGGTCCAAACTTATGCTGAAACTTGAGTTTTTAAATGGTTGTGGGGTACATATTGGGGCAGCTGATGTTGGTAATATCATGCATATGGTGCCTTGCATTGCTTACTGTATACATCAAAGATGTCATCTGCTTAGTTTAGACATGCTTTGTGTCAATGCCATCTGTTTAGTTTCTTTATCATATATGTGAATCATGCAATGCCATCTTGTTTAGCCAGGCATCATATATGTGAATTTTGCAATGCCACCCTGGTTAGCCAGTCATCTTACATGTGAATTATATCATGACATCATTTTTTATTACATGTAAAATTTGTCAACAATTTTAGTACATTCAATTACTCTTCCTGTGCATCAGCCATTCGGCACGGTCATGGAAAAATCTTGAGTGGAAACAAGGTCTTCAGAGAAGACAATGCTATGATGAAGCGCATGTCTTGCTGGTTATAGATAGCTGCTTGGAGGAGGATATAGAGACAGATGACTAGTCCTATCCCCCCCCCCCCGAGGTGCATGCTCTAACTTGGCAGGGTTATGTTACCCATATCGTGCATATGGTATCTTGCATTGCTATGTCATTTCTTTGTTTAGACATGCTTTGTGTGAATGCCACCTTCTTAGTGTATAATTACCATACATGTGAATTATGCCATGCCATCTTGTTGCAAGACATTATATATGTGAATTATGCAATGCTATCTTATTGCAAGGCATTATATATGTGAATTATGCAATGCCATGCTGTTTAGCCAAGTGTCATATATGTGAATTATATCATGCCGTCCTTTTTTTGTATTTCTCATTGCTTTTGTCGACAATGTTTGTATATTCAACTGCTCTTCCTGTGCATCAGCCATTTGAATTGGCGACGGAGAAATCTAGAGTGAAAACAAGGTCTTCGGAGGAGACAATGCTACCTGCTAAAGCAGATATCTTGCTGGTTACAGATAGCTCTTCAGAGGAGGATTCAGAGGCAGATGACCAGTACTATTATCCCCCTAAGGTGTATGCTCAAACTTGGCAGGGTTATATTACTCATATCATGCATATGTTGTATTGCAATGCTTAGTTTTCACATCATATACACGATATTGAATGACATCTCCTTAGTTGACATCATATATGCGATTTCCCTCTGCTCACTTCCTTAGTATATAAATCATATATTTGAATTATATCATGCCATGATGTATACATAGACAGCATGTATCTGAATTATGGCATGCCAACCCATTTTCTAAGGACATAATATAGTTATATCATCTCATCCTATTCACATAGTCATCATATTTTGAATTATGTCAGTCGATCCGTGAATTATATCATGCCTTCATGTCTCCATTGATGGCATGTTTGTGATTTATGGCATGCCAACCACTTTAATAGACACATCGTATAGTTATATCATGTCATCCTGTTTACATAGTCATCATATTTTGAAGTATGTCATTCTATCCTGTTTAGTTAGCCATCATACATGTGAAATTGTGTCATGCTATCCTGTTTAATTAGCCATCATATATGTGAAATTATGTCCTGCTATTCTGTTTGGTTAGACAACATAAATGTGAATTATTCCATTCCCTGTTTTCTTCCCTACTCTCCATTGCACTTGTCTATCTTACAATGTCTATACATTCAATTACTTTTCTTTTTTATCAGCCATTTCAATTGGAGGGGGTGATGGCAGTATCTGTGGGAGTAAAAACACGGTCTTCCGAGAAGATCGTGCTACCTGTCGATCGAGATAGAACCATGGTTGTACTTGCCCAAGAACCAGCCCCACCCTAGCAGATAGTAACCCAGTTCCCATTGACACAACACTGTCTCCACCACAGAGCACCCAAACACGAGAAGTTAGTAAGGCAACTGCAGTGCTCAAAGCACGAGGACCACCACTCCGAACCCCAATTCAACGCTTAAAGAAAAAGGAGAATTGTTCTCAGGTCAGGTTCCATAGCTATGGTTCATACTACTTTGCTCTTGCATCACTGTATTTACTCATACCAACTAATTTCAAATTTGAAGGATGCAATTGAAACTCCAATGGCGCAATAGGTATGTTTTAAACCTGTTTCTTCAACGTGTTTGCTGTTGTAACTTGCTCTATGTTGATTTCAGTTTCAATTGAATAAACAGTTATGTTCTCATGCCATGCACATTACAAGTGTTGTTATTATTGTGTAGTTTCCCACACTTATATTCTGTCTATGCTGCTTTGTCTTAAATAGATATGATTCGAACTGTATCTATCTTGATTTGGAAACATAAAATAGAATGATATAGACCATACAGTGACCATACTACATAGATATATGTTTGTTTCATGTTGTTATCCTATCCACCTTACTACTGAACTGGTTTACCAAAATGAGTTTCATATACTACGTTGTAACCCTGTGATGTGTTTGTTTGTTTCTCTTTTAGAACGTGGATAAAATATTGGAGAAGAGTACCCCGTTATGCAATGGTAAAGGAAGTAATGCAGATAAGGTTCAAGATAGTGAGAGATCCCTGTTGGTCTCCAAGAAAGCTGATAAAAACTATATTGAAGACACTAAGACAACCCCAAAGTCCTGTCTTGATGTAGTGTTCGAGTTACTGGCTACTATTGCTGGCACCAGCTCTCCGAACTCGCTGCCTAAATCAGTTCGGCTTCTTGAGTCTCAACTTCAAGTTGAAAGACATCGATCAAATGTTACGCGATAGGAAGCCGAAGGATTGAGGAAGTCCCTGCAGAATTCAGATGCATACTTTCTGGCGCAACAGCAAGTGCTGGAGGATTTAAGTGCCAAACAAGAGAAAGTTAATAAGCTTGCTAAGCATCTTGCTAGCATTATGAGTACCCAGGATATTGTTTCTTGAGCTCTTCTGAAGTGGTTTTGGTTCCGGACTTGTTTTGCGGTGGCGTTTATATAACGCTTTGTTCCCTATATTTGCACTGGTGGCGAACTTTGATGCCTGATGGATATAATATGTGTAATAGTCGTGATAGCCTAGCATAGGTTTCTTGCTTATTTATTTCCTTATTGTCTTGTTTATTTGTTTTCTTGTAGTCAGTGCAGTTCTTTTTCCGCAGTTTGCTAGTGGCCGCAATAACCTAATTTTTAAAACTAGGCCACATTAACCATGGGCTACATATTTACTGTAGTTAACATGGGTCTCCTATGGGCCGTAGAAACAATGGGCCTTCTAAGGGCTGTAGAAACAATGGGCCTTCTACGGGGCGTAGAAACAATGGGCCTTATATGGGCCGTAGACACAATGTGCCTTCTACGGGTCGTATCATCAATGGGCCTTCTACGGGCCGTATGATCGGTTGGCAAAACATGGGACAATAACAGACCACACTATGGTCGTAAATGGTCTAGTGTTGAAATCGTCCGTTCATGGGCCGACCATAACGGGCCGTCGTTAATCCGCCGTATTTGATGACGCTATGAAAACGGCCCAACGTATTAACGGGCCACAAACGGGCCGACTGTAACCACGGGCTGAATTTGGCCCACAAGCAGAAAATGGCAGTAGCAGGCCGAAAGTAAACGAATGCTGGAAATGAGCCCAAGAATAAATGGGCCCTGAGAAGGCCGAAAGATAACATGGGCTGGAAATGGCCCAACAGAATAATGGGCCGTTAATGGGTATAAAGTGATACACTGTTCATTATAGGCCAGTTTTACCACGGGCCATTAATGGGCCGAGGGTTACTAAGGGCCTCATATGGGCCGAAAGACAGCATGGGCCATACATGGGCTGGAAGTTAAAACAGGCTAGAATTATATTGGACGGCCTAGATGATGCTATTGGGCCTAATTCGGATTGGCCGCAAACGGGCCCTGGGTTAGCGGCTGTAAATGGGCTATATGTGAATAGGCCGTTAACAGGCTTGCTGTGGGCTGGCCCGCCACCTTTTGACCAAGTCAAACGGGCCAGGTCTTTCACAGGAATGGGCCTCTGTTGGGCTGTGCCACATGTCGATGTATCAAAGGCGCTTTGGGTCCAATGAGTGGATGACATCTGTCCCAACGGTGAACCGACACGTGTTTCCTCCAGCCAATGATGATTTTACACGTGGAAAATCCCCATTGGTCGGGGCTATTAACGTGTTATCGGTTCCAAAACCGTACCCGGTAGCTTAACGGTGTTCCGTTACGGTGGATGCCACGTGTCGGTCACCCTAGACGAAAGCACTTCTGTGACGCGTGATTTATCGTCATGGAAATGGACACTTCTATGATGATAATTTTGGCAATGTCATGGAACACTTCTACGAAGGCACGGGTATGACTATCTTGATTCTGTCATAAAATTGTCATGGATGTACATGCATGACAGAAAACGTGACCTACTATGACAAACACGTATCATCACGGAAGTGTTTTTTTTGTAGTGTGAACTACTTACCTTCAAACATAACCCCCACCGTGTTCACTTCCCGAACCTCGTCGGAAAGAGACCATCACGATTACACATGCGGTTGGCGCATTTTAATTCAGTCAAGTGTCAAGTTCTCTACAACTAGATATTAACAAATTCCCATCTGCCACATAACCGCAGGCACGGCTCTCGAAAGTTTAAACCCTGCATGGGTGTCCCAACTTAGCCCATGGCAAGCTCATGATCCGCGGAGTCAATCCTCCATCATGGGACCCTCCAATCAGACTCAGAATCTTCGTGCACAAGACATTTCGACAATGGTAAAACTAGTCCAGCAAGACCTCCCAATGTGCCGACACCCTGATAATAGCCGCGCGTATCTCATCTCAGGCCACGTCCGGATGGGTCAGCCTACAGGTATATACCAAATACCTTGGGTTTCCCCGAGGCGGCCCCATAGTCTACCTCGCTTGGACCAACACTCATGAGGAGCACTGGCCCGGGTTGTTGATTAACTCCACGGGGTCCGAAAAGTCCCTATGCAAGTTTTAGTTGTTATTAGACAAATGGTAAAACCAATGTTGGGCCTTACTGGAAGAGTTTTATTCAAAGCAAACTGTCAAGAGGGGCCCATAAACTCTCATCATGTTAGCGACGCAAAATCAAGGAACATAACACCGGTATGACGGAAACTAGGGTGGCAAGAGTGGAACAAAACACCAAGCAAAAGTCTAAGCCTTTCACCCTTTACCAAGTATATAGATGCATTAATTAAATTAGAGATATTGTGATATCCCAACATATTCATGATCCAACATGGAACAACCTGCACTGCACCTGCAACTAGCAACGCTTTGAGAGGGGCTGAGCAAAAGCGGTAACATAGCCAAATAACGGTTTGCTAGGAAGGTGAGTTAGAGGCTTGACAGGGCAATAAGGGAGGCTTGATAAACAAGTGGAAGGTAGCGTGACATAGTGATAGAGTGAACAACTAGCAAGCAAAGATAGAAGTGATATCGAGGGTAATGATCATCTTGCCTACAAAGTTCATAGGGTTGTCGAAAGCTTGCTCCTCGTAAACGTACTTGACAGGATCCTCGTTCATAAACTTGTCTCCCGGCTCTACCCAAAGCAAGAACACAAGCAACGGAACAACAATCAATCATAGTGCAATGCGCAAGCAACATGATGCAAGATATGGAATGGAATGCAAGTTATGATGTGCAATGCGTAATGGTACACCGGAAGGAAAAAGATGAATGTGGCACCAACTTGTCAAACGAAGCATGCCACTGGATAGATTGGGAGATTTCGGTCGAAATCGATAGAAAGATCTGTTACACCCACAACGCGGCTATATCTACCACGTGTCGGGGCATGACTTAGAGGCATAGCCGCACGGTAGGAATGTTGCAAGAGGAGTAATCTTTACACATCCCATGTACTGAATAAGAAAGGGATAAAGAGTCGGCTTACAATCATCCAAGGTACAATCAAAGGTCCGACTACGGAACCAAAATAAAAGTAGACAACCCCAAATGCTAGATCCCCAGTCGTCCCAACTGGGCTCCACTACTGATCATCAGGAAAGGAAACATAATAGCGACTGTCGGTGTCAAAACCGGTGGATCTCGGGTAGGGGGTCCCGAACTGTGCGTCTAAGGCGGATGGTAACAGGAGGCAGGGGACGTGATGTTTACCCAGGTTCGGGCCCTCTTGATGGAGGTAATACCATACGTCCTGCTTGATTGATATTGATGATATGAGTATTACAAGAGTTGATCTACCACGAGATTGTAGAGGCTAAACCCTAGAAGCTAGCCAATGGTATGATTGTATGTTGTCCTACGGACTAAACCCTCCGGTTTATATAGACACTGGAGGGGGCTAGGTTTACACAGAGTCGGTTACAAGGGAGGAGAGCTACATATCAGTATTGCGAAGCTTTCCTTCCACGCCATGGAAAGTCCCATCCGGACACGGGACAAAGTCTTCAATCTTGTATCTTCATAGTCCAACATTCCGACCAAAGGATATAATCCGGCTGTCCGGAGACCCCCTAATCCAGGACTGCCACAGTAGCCCCTGAACCAGGCTTCAATGACAATGAGTCCGGTGCACAGCTTTGTCTTCGGCATTGCAAGGCGGGTTCTTCTTCTGAATACTCCATAGAAGATTGTGAACAAAAGGATAGTGTCCGGCTCTGCAAAACAAGTTCCACATACCACCACAAAGAGAATAATATATCCAAAAATCTAATCTGCTGACATATTTTGACAGCATGACATCATGTCATCGCCCGGTCATTATTCGAACCGTTTTTCTCAACCAGCACCGCGCATATCGCGAGGTGGTTTTCTTGACACGTCTTGTCAAAGCAGAGATCATGTCCCCCTTATTATGGGATTCTCATCAATATGGACGTGGGTAACCCAACCGCGCCATCAATTACGGCGCTTGGGGAATAAGCGATTTTACCAGGCAAGTGGGGAGGCGAATCGCCTCTTCCGCCCTTATAAAGGGACAATGGTTCACCCTTTTTACCTACGCCTTCTTCCTCCTTGCGTACCCATTCTCGCACACTCAAGCTCTAGCGCCCAAGTTCACATCTTTCTTCTCAAACCACTCCAAGCATGTCCGGAGCGGGAGGCAAGTGGATGGTCTCCTCCGTCACAGAGGAGAACATCACCAAGTTACGGGAAGCCGGATATCTGGCCGCGGATATCACGCACCGGCTGCCAGATGCAGGGCAGATCATCCCCATGCCCGAACCCCATGAGAGGGTAGTTTTTCTTACCCACTTCGTCCGTGGACTGGGATTTCCCCTCCACCCGTTTGTCCGCGGGCTCATGTTCTACTATGGGCTGGATTTTCATGATCTAGCCCCCAATTTTATGCTCAACATCTCGGCGTTTATCGTCGTGTGCGAGGCCTTCCTCCGCATCAGGCCCTTGTTCGGCCTGTGGCTGAAGACCATCAATGTTAAACCGAAAGTGGTGGTCGGCCAGCAAGCAGAGTGCGGAGGCGCCATGGTGGGCAAAATTCCTAACATCACCTGGCTCGAAGGCTCCTATGTGGAGACCATAAAGGGGTGGCAATCGGGGTGGTTCTACATCACCGAGCCGCGTGACACCAACTGGGTGGCGGCCCCCAAATTTCGATCCGGAATCCCCACGCGGCTCACTTCCTGGAAAGAGAAGGGCCTGTCCTGGGGTTCCCTGGCAGAGCTAACCGGACTCCAGACCTGCATCAGGAACATGATGAGCAAGAAAATCAAGCTCGTCAACATGGTCCAGGTCATGCTCTTCCGCCGGATTCTCCAGTGTCAACGACGGGCATTCAATTTGTGGGAGTTCGACCCGGCCAAGCACTAGACGCTGCGAGAGCTCTACGACACGACGCACAAGGACGCCTGGCGGGTGATGTTCAAGGGCGCCGAGGTACCTCCTTCCCTCGCCGAGGACCGCGGACTCAGCGCAAAGCACCATGCCAATCCGGTAAGTTTTTATACCTCACACGGTATTTATTTGCCCCAGTTAAATCAAGTGCGGGATCTAAGCTTCCATGTGATTAACAGGACTGCATAAAGACAGTGGAGCAGCTTGATAGCCCAGCCCCCCTGCCTGAAGATCCTGCAGATGCTCTCCTAACGGAGATGCTAGCTCTGGCACCTTATGAGGTGCCGGTGAAGAAGACCAAGAAGAAGGCCACGGGGACCCAAAAGGGTCTCCGGCGCAAGGTTGTATCGGACTCATCGTCCGATGACTCTGACGCGCACTCCTCCCACGACAACGAGGAGGAGGAAGAAAGTTCTCCCCCCCCCTAGCCGGGGAGACAAGAAAAGGAAGGCCGACCCAACCGGGGAGGCCGAAGGGTCCAAGAAGGGAAGGACCCTCCTTCCGGACTGCTCCACGACGGCCGCCTACAGCGGCGACGAATGGTTGCCCAGGGAGAAGCCCCTGGCGAAGTCGTAAGTATCTGGACACCATATTAATTCATGGTATGTTTTATTGCATTGTTTCTCATTACGCCGCATATGATTATGCAGTCCGTCCCGAGCTCATCTCGACGTAGATTCGTCGGACAGTTCATTGGACTCATCGGATATGAATAGTGATTCACTTCCGACCGCCTCCACCCCTTGCCCTATGGACAACATCGAGGTGTTGTCCCGAAAGGCACCGACCCGAGGGTAGGTAGTCCTGGGGGCGCCTCAAGGCAACATTCCGGACCCTAGGCGCAAAGGGAGCAAGACTCCCACGGGCTCCAAGTTCGGCCCCCAGCCGAATACTACCCCGGAACCTTCGGTGGTTCTGGACTCCGGCAGGCAATCCCCCGTTACAGGGGGCAAGCCGCCCGTGCCGGTGTCCTCTGTCCATCCAGAGGCACCGGACAACTTGCTAGAAGCGCTTCACGGCGCTTCCATCGACGAAGAGCACCGCACTATCATGAGTGCGGTGATCGAGAAAGTTCAGTCCGCCAAAAAACAAACTGGCCGAAGCTTGCGCCAGCCTCCTAACGTGCTTTGAGGTAAGCAATCAAAATATAAGAAAATATTACCGCATAGACAGTAGCCCCTGATGCTCTATTCGGCGTTCGCGAAGAAAGGCCGAATAGAGGATCAAATGATGACCCAGGAGTCTAATCAGAATATGTCTATGTGTATGTGCACGCTTCACTGCTGGCCGCTGCCGCACGTACTGCGGAGGTCTCTGCACTAAAGCAGGACCTGGAGCGGTCCGAGAACGAGCTCGGCCTTACCAAGAGGCAGCTCGAGGAGAGCAAAGGTAAGAAATACCTTGTCTATACATTTAAAAAGAAGTTCAGGTGTGAAGTAATAGGATCATCATGAATTTGCCAGGGGCCATGACTGTGGTGGCGACCCTGAAGAAGGCGCTGTCCGAGGCCAAAGACAAAGCGGCCAAGGAGCGCCTTGAGCGGGAAAAGCAAGAAGCCTGGGTAGGCGAGGTGCAGCAAGAGTTCGAGGCTCTCGCCAAAAAACAAGAGTCCTTGGAGCTTGACTCTAAGACACGAGAGTCTGAGCTTGCGAAGGCGCTCAAAAGCGCACGGAGCCCAAGGCTGAAGCCCATAAGGCCCTCCAGGAGATGGATGCGATGAAGAAGATAGCAGCGAGTAAGGAATTCATTATGCAAAGCAAGCATGTAAAGGAAACTTTCCTTTTACTTACCCTAGTTCGTAGCTCTCGAGGAGCGTTCGCAGATCTTCCCTGCAGTGTACTGGATGCCGCGGTGTTTTACCGAGCTGAGGAGGGGAGCTCTATGGAAAAGTTGTTATGGTCTCAGTATACTGGGACCGAACACCCAATGCCCTTCAGCAACCAGCTAAAGCAATTGGTCGAGCTTCACAAGGCGGCCAAACAGGCCATGATATGGCCTGGTGAGCCCCTGCCCGGCAGCTACTTCGGTCTGGTGAGGCGGCTTGTGGATGGCTGCCCACGGCTTGAAGTCATAAAGCGGTCTGTCTGCATCGAGGGTGTGCGCCGGGCTTTCGCCCAGGCGAAGGTGCACTGGGCGAAGCTGGACGCCGTGAAGCTGGTGAAGGAGGAGCCGCCGGAGGGCAAGGAGCATCGTTGCCACGAAATGTATTATGAGAGTGTCCTAAAGGGTTCCTGCCTTGTGGCGGATGAATGTGCCAGAGATGTAATTTTTGAATGAACATGCTCATGTGATCCTGTAATGTGAAACGAGTTCATCTGCGCTATGCAATGCTGTTTTTAATTTAAAATATTACCTTTTGTGCGGCCGTTTATAAAATCTGAGAGTTGGCCAGTCGTTGGCTTCTACCCCCATGTAACTAGTACTGGGGTGTTCGGGATAAACCTGAGCACTCTTTATCCCAATTTTGGGTCCTTCGAGGGAGGTGTTCAGCACAACGAACCAGGCAATCGGACTATAAGGCTTTATCACTCTCACTTAGCCATAGAAGTCTACAATTTTAAATTTTGGCGAAGCCCCTAGTATTCGGAAGGCCGAATTTGGGGCGCTATACACGCCTAAGTCAGGCAAGGCCAACTCCTCACCCGAAGCGGAAAAAGTCTTTAAGGACTTGAGACCTCTCGAACAGCGACCAGCTCTCGCCCTATCATGACAGTCAGTTTTCGACTTTCTCTACTGAGGTGCTCGTCCGGAAGAACCGGGACACAATCGCAGTAGTTCTCCCAGCGCTACCTTAGCCGATATAGCGGAACGTAAGGTACCAAAGCATGGGAGCCGGGCAAACCCAACAATTGACCCAAGACATGATTCGAAGCTGATGCATATAATGCTATATGTTCGGGGTGCCGCACTGTCGAAAGTGTTCGGACTTCTCACACCGTATTATGGGGTAAACGAAATCCCCTGGCGTACTGACCGTACCAGAATGTACGGGTGCAAGTTGTCGTAAATGAACATATAAGAAAAAAAGGATGAATAATACGTCGAAGCGTACTGATACAAGTAGTGCAATAAGCAGAAAATAGGACTATTTGACATGTCCTATCCAAGGGCAAGCTGCGTATGAATAGTAGAAAGCGGGTATATCGATTATTATTAGAGACCACCTGTGCGTTCCCGTGTACATCTTAGCTTATTGCCTCCTTGGATGTTACTTCCCGTAATGTGTCCGGCAATCATACTACCGGAAAGGGCTTCCAGAGAGTTAGGTCATGAAAGAGAAAAAATGATAAAGGTATACAGCCCCTAGGGCGGTTAAGCCGCATTGCGGGATGTGCCCTGATCATGCCCCTGCCTATGCCCATGGTATTTTGAGTGTGTAATTATGTACGCGCGGCACGGATTTCGTCGCTTGGCTGGGACTAGGACGCGGGCTGAATTGCTAGGCGAGCTCTGAACGTGCCAGGTGATCCTATTGCAGTTTACTCCGGACTCGCTTGACGGTGTCCGGGGGCTGTATCGCCGAATTGGTGGTTTGCCTTAAAAGGCTGCTTTGTGCTTTTGCTGCGAGGGCCGCAGTGTGCTATTCCGTGCAGAGCGAGCATTCTATGTTTCCATTGACTGTTATGACCCCCTAGGTCCTGGCATCTTGAGCTTGAGGTATGCGTAATGCGGTACCGCATTGAATTTTGCAAATGTGGTTCGCCCGACAGTGCGTGATAGCCGCTGCGGAACGGGACGATATCGAAGATTAACTCCTCGCTTCGAAAGTTGTCCGAAGATCTAAAGACCACTTCCAGTGTGATTGAGCCCGTGCAATGGGCCTCTACACCTGGGATGACACTCTTAAAGGTGGTTTTGGTGGGTTTGATCCTTGAGGGATCTATACCCATTTTGCGCAATGTATACTGATAGAGCAGGTTCAGGTTGCTGCCGCCATCCATAAGGACTCGAGTAAGGTGGAATCCGTCGATGATAGGGTCTAGGACCAGTGCAGCAGATCCGCCATGACGGATACTGGTGGGGTGGTCCCTGCGATCAAAGGTGATCCGAGAAGCAGACCATGGGTTGAACTTTGGGGTGACGGGCTCCATCGCATAGACGTCCCTTAGTGCACGCTTCCGTTCCCTCTTGGGAATGTGGGTTGCGTATATCATGTTCACCGTCTTCACTTGTTGGGGGAACCTCTTTTGTCCTCCCGTGTTCGGCGGCCGAGGCTCCTCCTTGTCATCACTATGCAGCCCCTTGTCCTTGTTTTTGGCATTTAACTTGCCGGCCTGCTTGAACACCCTGCATTCTCTGTTGGTGTGCCGTGGATTTGACACGAGCGATCCAGTATGCGATCCAAACTGGACGGGCCCGGAGTACTTCTTTTGAATGGCTTTTTCCGCTGACCGAATCTAGAGCATCTGGATCCGGCATTGGCTGCCGTATCATCGGTGTTATCGCCGTTGTTGCGGCGCTTTTGTCTGTTACGACGTGGTCTGCTGTTGGCATCTTTGGTATCCGGAGTACCCAGATTCCTTGATGTGTTGTTGCTGCGAGCCAGCCAGCTATCCTCGCCCGCGCAAAATCGGGTCATGAGCGTCGTGAGGGCTGCCATAGATTTCGGCTTCTCCTGGCCGAGGTGCCGGGCAAGCCACTCGTCACGGATGTTATGCTTGAATGCCGCTAAGGCCTCTGCATCTGGACAGTCGACAATTTGGTTTTTCTTACTTAGGAACCATGTCTAGAATTGTCTGGCCGATTCCCCTGGCTGCTGAGTTTGGCTCAAGTCATCAGCATCCGGTGGTCGCACATAGGTGCCCTGGAAGTTGTGAAGGAATGCGTCTTACAAATCCTCCCAACTGCCGACGGAGTCTGCTGGCAAGCTATTCAGCCAATGCCGAGCTGGTCCTTTGAGTTTTGGAGGGAGGTACTTGATGGCATGTAGATAATCACCCCGAACCATGTGATATGAAGGAGGAAATCCTCAATCCATACAGCGGGATCTGTTGCAACATCATACGATTTGATGTTTACGGGTTTAAAACCCTCCGGGATTTCGTGATCCATAACTTCATCAGTGAAGCATAGGGGGTGTGTGGCGCCTCTATGCCAGGCTATATGCCGGCGCAGTTCATATGAGTCTTGTTTGCTGTATTCGACGCGGACGGATTTACTTTTAGTGTATCCGGCACGACGGTCATCGTCACGCGTTGGCGCGCGCCCCCGTGACCCGTATATTAACCTTGCATGTTTTTCCCTACTGTCCAATACATCTCGCAGGTCCCGTGTGTTGCCCCGGGCCTTGGTATTTTTGATTGAGTGGCGGCGGGTTGCAGGCTGAACTTCAGGCTGAAACGCCTCTCTGGCTCGGCCACGCGGTGGCCGGTCAGCCGCATCGTACACTGGTGATGGAGGTTTAAATGCTTCCTCCTTGAGGTGAGGTAGCAACCTGCGCTTTGGGTAACTCTTAGAGGGGCGCTCGAGTTCGTATTCCTCGGCTGCAAGGACTTCGGTCCATCTATCTGCTAGCAAGTCTTGATCAGCTTGAACCTATTGTTGCTTTTTCTTCAGGCTATTTCCTGTGGCCATAAGCCGGCGCTTGAAGCGCTCGTGCTCGACGGGATCCTCAGGCACGATAAATTCTTCGTCGCCGAGGCTCACCTCATCTTCAGAGAGAGGCATGTAATTGTCCTCCTCCGATTCTCCATCTACAGCCTGCTCTGGCGGGCTAGCTTGTTCATCATCCCGCTCTACATCGTGCTGGAGGGGATTGTGGTTGTCTTCAGCACTATACGGAGTGTTATTGTCTCTTGTGCCGGTATCACTACTTTTTCTGTGGCGGGACTTAGAGCGGCGCCGCTGACGTCGGCGCTTGGGTTGCTTCTTGGAGGGGTCATCCTCCGCTGCCTCGTCGCCATTGCCTTCTTTGGGGGTGTCCACCATGTATATTTTGTCCATACCGTCGATGTCTTCGGAGTCGAAGTCGAGCATGTCGGTTAAATCGTCGACAGTGGCTACTAAGTGGGTGGTGGGTGGGCAGCGAATTTCTTCGTCGTCCGCGTCCCATTCTAGCCAGACATAGTTCTGCCAAGGTTCTCCTGACAAGGAGAGAGACCTTAATGAATTTAGCACATCGCCAAAAGGCGAGTGCTGAAAGATATCCACAGAGGTGAACTCCATGATCGGCGCCCAGTCAGATTCGATAGGCACGAATGCAGGCGGCTCGGAGTCCATGGCCGGAGACGAATCCAGTGGTTCGGTGACACGACTCTCATAAGGGGTGAAGTCAGTATCCGGCTCCATCGCCACTAAGAGTGCGGCCTCCATGGCGGGGTATATCCCTTCATCCCCGGATGGCGCAATTTGCTCCAGATTGAAGGTCGGAGTGGCTGCAGATGCGATCTCCCGAACACTGTCCGACGGCAGAGTTACATCATGCTCGTTGTGATTGTGTGGCGCACCTGACATGGGCTCGAAACCATCGAAGATCAAGTCTCCGCGGGTATTGGCGGTGTAGTTTAAGTTTCCGAACCTGACCTGATGGCCAGGGGTGTAGCTCTCGATCTTCTCCATATGGCCAAGTGAATTGGCCCACAGTGCGAAGCCGCTGAATACGAAGATCTGTCCGGGGAGGAAAACCTCACCCTGGACTGCATCATTACCGATGATCGAAGGGGCCATCGAGCCTTATGGTGACGGTACAGTGGAACTCTTAATGAAAGCACCAATGTCGGTGTCAAAACCGGCGGATCTCGGGTAGGGGGTCCCGAACTGTGCGTCTAAGGCGGATGGTAACAGGAGGCAGGGAACACGATGTTTACCCAGGTTCGGGCCCTCTTGATGGAGGTAATACCCTACGTCCTGCTTGATTGATATTGATGATATGAGTATTACAAGAGTTGATCTACCACGAGAAGCTAGCCTATGGTATGATTGTATGTTGTCCTACGGACTAAACCCTCCGGTTTATATAGACACCAGATGGGGCTAGGGTTACACAGAGTTAGTTACAAGGGAGGAGATCTACATATCCGTATTGCCAAGCTTGCCTTCCACGCCAAGGAAAGTCCCATCCGTACACGGGACGAAGTCTTCAATCTTGTATCTTCATAGTCCAACAGTCCGGCCAAAGGATATAATCTGGCTGTCCGGAGACCCACTAATCCAGGACTCCCGTAGCGACCCAAATCTTCGTCGAATACCCACTTGAGTTCGGTAGCGTCCCCTGCACTAGCATCATCGGCACCTGCATCTGTTTGGAAGTAGTCATGAGTAATGAGGACTCAGCAATCTCACACCCACGAGATCAAGACTATTTACGCTTAAGGGTAGGAAAGGGGTAATGAACTGGAGCTGCAGGAAGCACTAGCTTATATGGTGGCTAACATACGCAAATGAGAGCGAGAAGAGAAGCAACGCACGGTCGAGAAGCTATAAGTGATCAAGAAGTGATCCTGAAGCTACTTACATTCAAGCATAACACAAGACCGTGTTCTCTTCCTGGACTCCGCCGAAAGAGACCATCACTGCTACACACGCGGTTGATTCATTGTAATAAAGTTTAGTGTCAAGTTCTGTACAACCGGATATTAACAAATTCCCATCTGCCCATAACCGCGGGCACGGCTTTTGAAAGTTCAGACCCTACAAGGGTGTCCCAACTTAGCCCATCACAAGGTCTCACGATCAACGAAGGATATTCCTTCTCCCAGGAAGACCCGATCAGAATCGAAATCCCGGTTACAAGACATTTTGACAATGGTAAAATAAGACCAGCAAGACCACCCGACTGTGCCGATAAATCCCGATAGGAGTTGCACATATCTCGTTCTTAGGGCATACCGGATAAGCTAAGCGTACAGGTACCAACATAACCCAAGTTGCCAAGGGAAGGTCCCGCGCGGTGCTCTAGTTTGCACCAACACCCAGAGGAGCACTGGCCCGGGGGTTTAAAAAAATATGACCCTTGAGTCCGCGGAACCCAAGGGAAATGTCTTAGGTGGAAAAAGGTAAAACCAAGGTTGGGCCTTGCTGGAGGAGTTTTATTCAAGGCGAACTGTCACGGGGTTCCCATAACACCCAACTGCGTAAGGAACGCAAAATTAAGGAACATAACACTGGTATGACGGAAACTAAGGTGGCAAGAGTGGAACAAAACACCAAGCATAAGGCCGAGCATTCCACCCTTTACCAAATATATAGATGCATTAAAGTAAATAAGAGATAATAATGATATCCCAACAATCTCCATGTTCCAACAAGGAACAAACTTCATCTTCACCTGCAACTAGCAACTCTATAAGAGAGGCTGAGCAAAAGTGGTAACATAGCCAAACAACGGTTTGCTAGGAAAGGTGGGTTAGAGGCTTGACATGGAAATATGGTAGGCATGATATAGCAAGTGATAGGTAGTGCGGCATAGCAATAGAGCCAACAACTAGCAAGCAAAGATAGAAGTGATTTCGAGGGTATGGTCATCTTGCCTGTGAAGTTCATAGTGTTGTCAAAAGCTTGATCCTCGTAAGCGTTCTCAACAGGTTCCTCAATCACGTACTCGTCTCCCGGCTCTACCCAAACCAAGAACACAAGCAAAAGGACCAACAATCAATCACGATGCAATGCACAAGCAACATGATGGAATACATGGCATGATATGCAAGACATGATATGCAATGCAAATGCGTGCTCCGGAAGGGAAAGAATGATCAAGGAATCAACTTGGCAAACCAAGTGGGCCGCTGGAAATATGAGATTATTTCGGTCGAAATCGATATAAAGATCACCAGAAATGGATGCACGGTTTGCAAGTGGCAAGCAAAACAAGAATGGCACAAATCTGCGATTAACTGCATGATTCCATCTAGAATGCAACAAGAAACTAAGCTACTGCACTCCAACATAGCAACAAAGCATATGGCAATGATATACACAAGATGCTTGACAAAACATGAACACTGAGATATGGCTAAATCACACAAGAGCAGGTTCAAACAAGCATGGCAAAAGTGCAAAAGATATCATCTTCAAGGACTTAGTGAAAATACTAATGTGTCAAAAATAACATCAGGAAGCAAATGTTAGAGCAAGAAAACAACATGCTACAGGAACATATCATAGAAAATCAAGGCATGGCATGATTCTACTAAATTCGTAGAACAAAAGGCCCTTACTGATTATGAGCACAAATGGCACAGAAGATATGATGATACCCATGTGAACATAGCAAGTTTTATTAAGTTTCAGACTTAGCAGAAAAACAGAGCATGGCATAAACAGAATTATGAAGGCATCTTTGCGAGCTCAAATTGCTCACCACAAAGCCTTGCATGACAAAACAAGCATACCAACAGCAAGATGACATGTTCATGAAGCTAACCATGGCAATATTGATTAACATGTAAACAATCTGCCAGGAACATTTTATAGCAAAAGTAGAGCAAGAATAAGACATGCTAGGCCTCTCCATAATTGCAAACAGGGGCATGGATGGATTGAGTATGTTCAAAACACCCTTACTGAAGTAACCCAAAACAAGCATCGATATCACTGTAGCATCAAGTTTACATGGCATCAAAATAACAACAAGAGAAGGACTTAGCAAAATCCTAAGTCTCTGATAACAGCAACATTGCGGAGGCTACTTTGCATGCTTGTGCTAGTCACCACATTGATTACAAAAATTCAAGACAATCTCCACTGTAAAGATGGAATGTTTTAGATCAAAACACATCTAGAGCTCATGCTCATAAGACGCACACATCAAATGTGACAAAAATGACAAATCACCATAAACTGATAAGTAGCAGCAGTAAACATTTTATAGCACTCTTACATCAATTATTAGGGCATCAAGATGAACTCAAAAAAGCATGCCACACTGGAATGAAATGAGGAGCATCTAACACGGAACATTTTGATATATCATATGCATGAATCGGAGCCACGGTCATAGAGA
The DNA here is from genome assembly GCF_003073215.2 of Triticum urartu. Lineage (NCBI taxonomy): Eukaryota > Viridiplantae > Streptophyta > Magnoliopsida > Poales > Poaceae > Triticum > Triticum urartu. The sequence continues at coordinate 373,129,698 of NC_053025.1, read as the reverse complement.
TATGAGGCGATGAACAGGGGCATAAAAACTACAGAGGGGTTCGGGACTTAGAGAAAATCATACCACGCGAGATATAGGGTTTACCCACGGCGCGCGAACCGAGGTTCACTGATGAAGACGCGGACGGCGGCCGGAGTAGGAGGGAATGGTCGCCGGCGGCCGGAGCTTGGGGAGGAGAGGTGCCGGCGGGGTCGGTCGGGGCGGATCCGACCGGATCTCACCGGATCCTGGTGCGACGGCGAGGAAGAGGAGGCGGTGGGCAGCGCGCGGCTGCAGGGCAGCGTGCGGCTGCAGGGTGGCGCACGGCTGCAGGGCGGCGCTGGTGCGTTCCGGCGGCAGCGGGCGAAGCAGGTAGGCGGTGGAGGCGGGCGGCGCGAGGAGCGGGCAGCGGTGCGGAGGCGCGCGGGCCGGGCGAGCCTGCCCTTGGCCCAGCAGGCCGTGGCGGCGGTGGAGAGGTGCGGGATAGGTGGTGGCTTTCGATTCATCCGGGCGGCGGCGAGGGACGCGTCCGGCGAGGTTGGACGTGTCCGGCTGCGATGTGGGGCGATGGCTAGAGTTTCGACTGTGGATTTCAGAGGGAGACACATATTTATAGGTAGGACGAGGTAGGAGTGTCCAAATGGGGTGTTATTTTAGCCCACACGATCGTGATCCGACGGCAGAGGACATGGAGATGGTTTAGATGGGTTCTTGGGCTGTTTTGGAGGGGTGTTGGGCTGCAACACAAAAGAGGCCTTTGTGGTTACCCAGTTAACCGTTGGAGCATCAAACGGCCTCCAAATGGAAAAAAATTTGACAGGCGGTCTACTGGTAGTGTACCAAGGCCACTTGGCAAATCTCGGTCCATTCCAAGAACGCTTAACACCCGCTCACGAAAAGAGACAAGAGGGGTGTGCTGGTGCATGTGGGAGTGTCGGACTGCAAAATGGACAATGGGGAAAATGCTCGGATGCATGAGACGAACACGTATGCAAACGAGATGCACATGATGACATGATATGGAATGCATGACATGAATAAAATGCAAAACGAAGACAAAAACCCAACCACGAAGGGAATCTCATAACTTAAAGCTGAAAATGGCAGGAGTCGGAGTTACAAATATGGCAAGTTACATCCGGGGTGTTACAACACTCCACCACTACGAGTGGATCTCGTCCTGAGATCTTGGACTGAAAGAACTCCGGATATTCGGAATGGAGGTGGTCCTCACGTTCCCAGGTGGCTTCTCGGTCGGAATGGTGTAACCACTTCACTTTTAGGAATTTGATAGACTTGTTGCGAGTCTTGCGCTCGGTTTCTTCAAGAATAGAAACGGGATGCTCATGATAAGAAAAATCTTCTTGGAGATCAATCTCTTCGAAGTTGATGGTGCGCTCTGGAGTCTTGAAGCACTTGCGAAGTTGTGACACGTGAAACACACATGCACATTTGCGAAGTTGGACGGAAGCTCAAGTTGATTGGCGAGGTCGCCTCTTTTGCCAATGATCTTGAAAGGACCTACGTATCTAGGGGCAAGCTTCCCTTTGATACCGAAGCGACGAGTGCCTTTCATTGGAGAGACGCGGAGGTAGACATGGTCTCTGATCTCGAAAGCCAAGTCTCGGTGCTTGCTATCATAGTAACTCTTCTGGCGCGATTGCGCGGCTTTGAGATTTTCACGGATGACTTTACACATTTCTTCAGCTTCTGTGATTAAGTCATTGCCAAGAAGTTGGCCTTCACCAGTCTCTGACCAATTGAGAGGAGTACGACACTTTCTGCCATAGAGAATCTCGAATGGGGCCTTGTCTGAACTCGCTTGGAAACTGTTGTTGTAGGAGAACCCGGCATATGGAAGACAATATTCCCACTTCATACCGAAGGAAATGACACAAGCCCTGAGCATATCTTCAAGGATTTGATCGACTCGCTCGACTTGGCCACTAGTTTGAGGATGGAAAGCTGTGCTGAAGCGAATGTCCGTGCCCATGGCCTTTTGGAAGGAGTCCCAGAACTTGGAGGTGAAAATGCTTCCACGATCTGAGGATATCAATTGCGGAATGCCGTGGAAAGAGACAATCCTGGAGGTGTATAGCTCTGCCAGCTGAGCTGCTGTGATAGATTCTTTGATTGGGAGGAAATGAGCCACTTTAGTAAGCTTGTCGATGACAACAAAGATTGCATCATTTCCGCGCATAGACTTGGGAAATCCAGTCACGAAGTCCATTTCAATATGATCAAACTTCCATTCTGGAATAGCAAGAGGTTGGAGGAGACTAGTTGGACGTTGGTGTTCTGCTTTCACTCTTCTTCATTCACGAATTGAGCAATTTCTCACTTCATTCGAGTCCACCAATACGACTGCTTGAGGTCATGGTACATCTTCGTACTTCCAGGATGAATGGATAGGAGGGAATTGTGCACCTCGTTCATAATGACTTTCCTTAGATCACCTTTAGGAACCACAATCTGGTCCTCGAAGAAAAGAGTGTCTTTGTCATCAATGCGATAGCACTTGTACTTGGGTTGGCTCTTGGCAATCCCATTTTTCACCTTGTTCACCATGGAATCAAGAAGTTGTGACTCACGAATTTGATCTTCCAAAGTGGGAGAGACTTGGAGGTTGGCAAGAAATCCTTGAGGCACAACTTGGAGATTCAGTTTGCGGAAAGCTTCACAAAGGTCTGGTTGGAAGGGCTTGAGAATTAAGCTGTTGTAGTAAGCGTTCCTGCTCAAAGCATCTACAATGACATTGGCCTTGCCTGGAGTATATTCAATACTCGGATTGTATTCTTGAATCATTTCGACCCAATGAGTCTGTCTGAGGTTGAGGTTGGGTTGAGTGAAGATGTACTTGAGGCTCTTCTGATCAGTGAAGATGTCCACTTTCCTTCCCAACAGGAGATGTTGAGGGAGTCCTGGATTAGGGGGTATCCGAACAGCCGGATTATATCCTTTGGCCGGACTGTTGGACTATGAAGATACAAGATTGAAGACTTCGTCTCGTGTCCGGATGGGACTCTCCTTGGCGTCGAAGACAAGCTTGGCAATACGGATATATAGATCTACTTCCTTGTAACCGACTCTGTGTAACCCTAGCCTCCTCCGGTGTCTATATAAACTTGAGGGTTTTAGTCCGTAGGACAACATACAATCATACCATAGGCTAGCTTTTAGGGTTTAGCCTCTCTGATCTCGTGGTAGATCAACTCTTGTACTACTCATATTATCAAGAATAATCAAGTAGGACGTAGTGTTTTACCTCCATCAAGAGGGCCCGAACCTGGGTAAAACATCGTGTCCCCTGCCTCCTGTTACCATCCGCCCTAGACGCAGAGTTCGGAACCCCCTACCCGAGATCCGCCGGTTTTGACACCGGCATTGGTGCTTTCATTGAGAGTTCCTCTATGTCGTCACCGTTAGTCTTGATGGCTCCTTCGATCATCGATAGCGATGCAGTCCAGGGTGAGACTTTTCTCCCTGGATAGATCTTTGTATTTAGCGGCTTCGCACTGCAGGCCAACTCGCTTGGCCATCTGGAGCAGATCGAGAGTTACACCCTTGGCCACCAAGTCAGGTTTGGAAGCTTAAACTACACAGCCCACATCCGCGCAGACTTGATCTTCGACGGATTCGAGCCCCTGCCGAGTGCGCCGCACGGTCATGATGAGCATGATTTAGCTCCACCATCGGACAATGTTCAGGAGACCGCACCAGTAACCACTCCGACCCTCAATTCGGAGCCAATTGCGCCATCCATGGACGGGTGGATAGACCCCGCCACGGAGGCCGTATTCTCAACGGAGATCGAGCCGAGTATTGACCTTACCCTTCACGGGAGCCGTGATGCCGAACTACCGGATTCTTCCCCGGCCACGGACTCCGAACCGCCTGCGCCCGTGCCTATCGAATGCGACTGGGCGCCGATCATGGAGTTCACCTCCGCGGATATGTTTCAGCACTCGCCCTTTAGCGACATACTGAACTCATTAAGGTCTCTCTCCCTGTCAGGAGAGTTCTGGCCGAACTATGTTCGGCAGGATTAGGATGCGGATGACGAAGAAATTCGCCGCCCACCCACCACCCACTTAGTAGCCACTGTCAACAATTTGACCGACATGCTCAACTTCGACTCCGAAGACATCGACGGTATGGACAACGATGCGGGAGATGAATAGGAACCACTGCCCACAGGGAACTGGACAGCCACCTCATCATATGATATATACATGGTGGACACACCCAAAGAAGGCAATGGCGATGGGACAGCGGAGGATGACCCCTCCAAGAAGCAACCCAAGCGCCAATGTCAGCGGCGCCGCTCTAAGTCTCGCCAAAGCAAAAGCAGTGACACCGGCACAGGAGATAATAGCACTCCGGACAGTGCCAAAGACGATAACAATCCCCTCCAGCAAGATTTAGAGCAGGAGGATGGAGAAGCCAGCCCTCCTGAGAGAGCCGCAAATGGAGAGGCGGAAGATGATGATTACATGCCTCCCTTAGAAGACGAGGCAAGCCTCGACAATGATGAATTTGTCGTGCCGGAGGATCCTATCGAGCAAGAGCGCTTCAAGTGCCGACTTATAGCAACGACAAATAGCCTTAAGAAAAAGCAGCAGCAGCTTCAAGCTGATCAAGACTTGCTAGCTGACAGATGGACTGAAATCCTTGCGGCCGAGGAATATGAACTCGAACGCCCCTCCAAGAGTTACCCAAAGCGCAGGTTGCTACCCCGGCTGGAGGAGGAAGCATTAAAACCTACATCTCCAGCATATGATGCGGCTGATCGGCCACCTCGTGGCCGCGATAGAGAGGCATTTCAACCAAAAACTCAGCCTGCACCTCGACGCCACTCAAATAAAAATGACAAGGCACGGGGAACCACGCTAGACCTGCAATACGTATTGGAGGACAAAGCAAAACACACAAGATCGATCTACGAATCACGAGGGCGCGCCACTATGCGAGACGATAACCGTCATGCCGGATACAGTAAAAGTAAATCCGGCCGGGCCGAACACACCGGACAAGACTCATTCGAGCTGCGTCGTGACATAACCCACTACAGAGGCGCCGCACACCCCATATGATTCACAGAAGAAGTAATGGATCACCAAATCATAGAGGGTTTCAAACATGTAAATATTGAATCATATGATGACACAACAGATCCTGCAGTATGGATCGAGGACTTCCTCCTGCACATACACATGGCCCGCGGTGACGATCTACACGCCATCAAATACCTCCCACTCAAGCTCAAAGGACCAGCTCAGCATTGGCTCAATAGCCTGCCAGCAGAATCCATCGGTTGTTGGGAAGATCTGGAAGCCGCATTCCTCAACAACTTCCATGGCACTTATGTGCGACCACCAGATGCCGATGACTTGAGCCACATAATTCAGCAGCCAAAGGAATCGGCCAGGCAATTCTGGACACAGTTCCTGAAAAAGAAAAATCAAATCGTCGAAGGTCCGGATGCAGAGGCCGTAGCAGCTTTTAAGCACAACATCCGTGACGAGTGGCTCGCCTGGCACCTTGGCCAGGAAAAGCCGAAATCTATGGCAGCCCTCACGACACTCATGACCCGCTTTTGCGCGGGAGAAGACAGTTGGCTAGCTCGCAGCAATAATATATCAAAGAACCATGGTACTTCAGATACCAAGGATGGCAATGGCAGGTCACATCGCAACAAACACAATCGCCGCATCAACAACGACAATACCGAGGATATGGCAGTCAATGCCGGATTCAGAGGCTCTAAACCCGGTCAGCGGAAAAAGCCATTCAAAAGAAGCACTCCGGGCTCGTCCAGTTTGGACCGAATACTCGATCACTCGTGCCAAATGCATGGCACCCCCGACAAGCCAGCTAACCACACCAACAGGGAATGTTGCGTGTTCAAGCAGGCTGGCAAGTTAAATGCCAAAAACAAAGATAAGGGGTCACATAGCGATGACGAGGAGGAGCCCCGGCAACCAGACACCGGAGGACAGAAGAGGTTGCCCCCACAAGTGCGGACGGTGAACATGATATACGCAACCCACATCCCCAAGAGGGAGCGGAAGCGTGTGTTAAGGGATGTATATGCGTTGGAGCCAGTCGCCCCAAAGTTCAACCCATGGTCCTCCTGTCCGATCACTTTCGATCGCAGGGACCATCCCACTAGTATCCGTCATGGCGGATTCGCCGCGCTGGTCCTAGACCCAATCATCGATGGATTTCACCTCACTCGAGTCCTTATGGACGGCGGCAGTAGCCTGAACCTGTTTTATCAGGACACAGTGTGCAAAATGGGTATAGACCCCTCAAGGATCAAACGCAGAACAACGACCTTCAAAGGCGTCATACCAGGTGTAGAGGCCCATTGCACAGGCTCAATCACACTGGAAGTGGTCTTCGGATCCCCGGATAACTTCCGAAGCGAGGAGTTAATCTTCGATATAGTCCCGTTCCGTAGTGGCTATCATGCACTGCTCGGGCGAACCACATTTGCGAGATTCAACGCGATACCGCACTATGCATATCTCAAGCTCAAGATGCCAGGACCTCGGGGGGTCATCACAGTCAATGGAAACACAGAACGCTCTCTCCGCACGGAGGAGCACACTGCGGCCCTCATAGCAGAAGCGCAAAGCAGCCTCCTAAGGCAATCCGCCAGTTCGGCGACTAAAGACCCGGACACCTTCAAGCGTGCCCATAGTAATCGGCAACAAGACCGCCTAGCATGTTCCGAGCTCGCATAGCAATGCGGCCCCCACCCCAGTACTAGCCAAACGGCAAAATCTGTGCCACGCGTACATAATTACGCATTGAAAATACCATGGGCACAGGTGGGGAGGGGGGCACGACTACGACACGCCCCAAGACGCGGCTCAACCGCACTAGGGGCTTCCCGCTTTGTTATTTTTCTCTCTTTCAGGACTTTAATATCTGGAAACCCTGTCTGGCAGTACGATTGCCGGACACACGATGCAACAACCAAGGAGGCAGAGAGCTACATCGCACCACGGAACTCCAAGGTGGTCTCTGATAACGAGTGAAATACTTGCTTTAAATACCATTCCTCAGGTTGCCCTTGGAGGGGACATGTCAAATAGTCCTACTTTTTGCTTATCGCACTACTTGTATCATTCTGCTTCGACGTACCTTTTTGAATAAACAATGCATAGCAATAGACTATTACCGCATTCTCTATTCCTTTATATATATATATATGTTCATTCACAACATTCAGCACCCGTACACTCTGGTACGGCCAATACGCCAAGGGCTTAAGCGTACCCCATAATACGGCGTGAGAAGTCTGAACACTTTCGATAGTGCGGCACCCCGAACTTATAGCATTATATAAATCAGCTCCGAATCATGTCTTGGGTCAATAGTTGGGTTTGCCCGGCTCCCATGTTTTGGTACCTTACGTTCTGCTATATCGGCTAAGGTAGCACTGGGAGAACTACTGTGATTGTGCCCCGGTTCATCTGGGCTAAGCACCTCAGTAGAGAAAGCTAAAACTGACTGTCATGATAAGGCGAGAGCTGGTCGCTATTCGAGAGGTCTCGAGTCCCTAAAGACTTATGCCGCTTAGAGCAAGGAGTTGGCTTTGTCCGGCTCAAGGCGTGTATAGCTCCCTGAATTTGGCCTTTCGAATACTAGGGGCTTTGCCAAAATTTAAAATTGTAGACTTCTATGGCTAAGTGAGAGTGATAAAGCATTATAGTCCGATTGCCTTGTTCATTGTGCTGAGCAACTCCCTCGAAGGACCCAACAATGGGAAAAAGAGTGCTGAGATTTATCCCGAACACCCCAGCACTCGTGGCATGGGGGCAGAAGCCGACGACTGGCCATCTCTCAGATTTAACAAGCAGCGGCATAGAAGGTAATATTTTAAATTCAAACAAGCGTTGCATAGTGCATATGAACAAGTTTTCATAATACAGGATCACATGAGCAAGTTCATTCAAAAATTACATCCTTCGCACACTCGTCCGCCACAAGACGGGAAACCTTCAGGACACCCTCAAAATACATCTCAGGGTGGCGATGCTCCTTGCCCTGCGGCAGCCCCTCCTTCACCAGCGTCTTGGCGTCCATCTTGGCCCAGTGCACCTTCGCATGCGCAAAGGCCCGACTTGCACCTTCGATGTAGACGGACCGCTTTATGTCCTCTAGCCGCGGGCAGGCATCTACAAGCTGCCTCACCAGGCCGAAGTAGCTATTGGGAAGGGAGTCGCCAGGCCACATACGGACTATAAGGCCCCTCATGGCCTGTTCGGCCACCTTGTGCAGCTCGACCAGTTGCTTCAGCTGGTCGCTCATAGGCATCGGGTGTTCGGTCCCAGTATACTGAGACCAGAACAATTTCTCCGTCGAGCTTCCCTCCTCGGCCTGGTAATATTTTGCGGCATCCGACATGCTGCGGGGCAAATCTACGAATGCTCCTGGAGAGCTCCGGACTCGGGTAAGTAATAAGTAATTTACTTTCACATGCTTGCTTTGCATATTGAATGCCTTACCCGCCGCTATCTTCCTCATCGCCTCAATTTCCTGGAGGGCCTTTTGGGCTTTGGCCTTGGCATGCTTTGTGCTCTCGAGTGCCGCGGCAAGCTCGGACTCCCGTGTCTTTGAGTCAAGCTCCAAAGCCTCGTGCTTCTTCACGAGAGCCTAGAGATCTTACTGCACCTCGCCCACCCGTGCCTCTTATTTTTCCCGCTCGGTGCGCCCCTTGGCCGCTTTGTTTTCAGCCTCAGACAGCTCTTGCTTCAGGGTCGCCACTTCGGCGTGGCCCCTGGCACATCCATGATGATCATGTCATTTCGCAACCGCATCTTATATATATATATGGACAAGGCTTTACTTACCTTTGTTCTCCTTGAGCTGTGTCTTGGCAAGGCCGAGCTCTTTCTCGGACCACTCGAGGTTCTGCTTCAGTGCAGCAACTCCGCAGTCAGTGCGGCAGAGGTCAGCAACGAAGCCTACATACGCATATAGACATACTTATATTAGACTCCTGCAGATATTATTTGATCCTCTATTCGGCTTTTCTTTGTGAACACCAAACAGAGCATCAGGGGCTACTGTCTATGCAGTAATATTTTTCCTATATTTTAAATACTTACCTCAAAGCCTGTTAGAAGGCTGGCATAGGCTTCAGTCAGTCCGCTCTTGGCAGATTGAACCTTCTTGATCACCGCACTCATAATAGTGCGGTGCTCTTCATCGATGGAAGCGCCGCGAAGCGCTCCCGGCAGTTCGTCCAGTGCCTCTGGATGGATAGAGGCCACCGGCATGGACGGCTTGCCCCTCTTAGAAGAGGGCCGCCTACCCGAGTCCAAAACCACTGGAGGTTCCGGCGCGATGTCCGGTTGAGGGCCGAACTTGGAGCCCCTGGGAGCCTTGCTCCATTTGCTCCTGGAGTCCGGAAGGTCGCCTTGAGGCGCCTCCGGGACTGTCTCCCCCCGGCTCGGTGCCCCTTGAGACAATACCTCGGCATTGTCCATAGGGCAAGGAGAGGAGGCGGTTGGAAGTGTATCACTATTCATGTCTGATGAGTCCAAGGAACCGTCTGACGATGATACGTCGATACGGGCTTGGGGCGGACTGCATAATCATATTCGACGTTAGGAGAAGCAGTGCAACAAAAGTGTGCTATGAGTTACTCTAGTATTCGAATACTTACAACTTCGCCAGGGGCTTGGCCCTGAGCAACCACTCGTCTTTGCCATCGGCGGCGGTGGTGGAACAGTCCGGAAGCAGAGTCCTTCCCATCTTGGACCCTTCGGCCTCCCTGGTTGGGGCGGCCTTCCTTTTGTTGTCTCCCCCGGCTGGAGGGGGAGAGTCTTCATCTTCCTCCTCCTCGTTTTCACGGGAGGAGTGTGTCTCGGAGTTATCGGACGATGAGTCCGATACCACCTGGTGCCAGGAACTCTTTTGTGTTCTGTTGGCCTTCTTATTGGTCTTCTCCGGCACCTCATAAGGAGCTGGAGTCCGCATCTCCGTCAGGAGAGTGTCCGCAGGGTCTTCGGGCAGAGGGGCCGGACAGTTAATCTACTTCGATGTCTCGACCCAGTCCTGTCAAAGGCATGGGAGCTCAGACCCCGCACATGGTTAACCTATGGGAAATAAATACCCTACCAGATGTACAAAACTTACTGGATTCGCAGGGCGCTTCGCGCTTATTCCGCGGTCCTCGGTAAGAGAAGGAGGGACATCGGCGCCCTTGAACAACACCTTCCAGACGTCCTTATGCATCGTGTCGAAGAGCTCGCGTAGAGTCTGGTGCGGGGCCGGGTCGAACTCCCATAAGTTGAAATCCCGTTGTTGACACGGGAGGATCCGGCGGAAGAGCATGACCTGGACTATGTTAAAAAGCTTAAGTTTCTTGCTTATCATGTTCCGAATACACTTCTGGAGTCCGTCCAGCTCCACCGATGAACCCCAGGACAGGCCCTTCTCCTTCCAGGAAGTGAGCCGCGTTGGGATTCTGGATCGAAACTCGGGGGGCCGCCACCCAGTTGGTGTCGCGCGGCTCGGTGATGTAGAACCACCCCGATTGCCACCCCTTTATGGTCTCCATGAAGGAGCCCTCGAGCGACGTAACGTTGGGCATTTTGCCCACCATGGCTCTGCCGCATTCCTCTTGTTGGCCGCCTACTACCTTTGGCTATATATTGAAGGTCTTCAGCCACAGGCCGAAGTGGGGCTGGATGCGGAGGAAAGCCTCGCACACGACGATGAACGCCGAGATGTTGAGGATGAAATTCGGGGCCAGATCATGAAAGTCCAGCCCATAATAGAACATAAGGCCGTGGACGAATGGATGGAGGGGAAACCCCAGTCCATGGACGAAGTGGGGGAGGAAAACCACCCTTTCGTGAGGTTCCGGCGTAGGGACGATCTGCCTCGTGGCTGGCAGCTGGTGCTCGATATCCGCGGCTAAGTATTCGGCCCCACATAGTTTTTTGATGTGTCCCTCCGTGACGGAGGAGACCATCCACTTGCCTCCCGCTCCGGACATGTTTGGAGAGAGTTGAGGAGAAGGATGTGGACTTCGGCGCTGGAGCTCGAGTGCGCGAGAATGGATGAGCAAGGAGGAAGAAGGCGTGGGTAGAAAAAGGTACAACCTTATCCCTTTGTAAGGGCGGACGAAACTATGCGCCCCCACCAGCCTGGTAAAAATCGCTTATCCCCCAAGCGCCGTAATTGATGGCGCGGTTGGGTTACCCATGTCTGTATTGATGGGAATCCCGTTATAAGGGGACACGATCTCTGTTTCGACCAGACGTCCCAAGGAAACCGCCTCGCGAAACACGCTGAGATAGGTTATGAAAAACGATTCGAATAAAGACCTGGATGTGGTGTGATGTCACACTATGGTGTACGTCAGCAGATTAGATTTGTGTAAATATTATTCCCTCTATGATGGTATGTGGAACTTATTTTGCAGAGCCGGACACGATCCTCGTGTTCAAGATCTTATATGAACTATTCGGAGGAGGAACCCGCCTTGCAATGCCGAAGACAATCTGCACGCCGGACTTATCGTCATTGACGCCTGGTTCAGGGGCTACTGAGGGAGTCCTGGATTAAGGGGTATCCGGACAGCCAGATTATATCCTTTGGCCGGACTGTTGGACGATGAAGATACAAGATTGAAGACTTCGTCCCGTGTTCGGATGGGACTCTCCTTGGTGTGGAAGGCAAGCTTGGCAATACGGATATATAGATCTCCTTCCTTCTAACCGACTCTGTGTAACCCTAGCCCCCTCCGGTGTCTATATAAACCGGAGGGTTTTAGTCCATAGGTCAACATACAATCACACCATAGTCTAGCTTCTAGGGTTTAGCCTCTCTGATCTCGTGGTAGATCAGCTCTTGTACTACTCATATTATCAAGAATAATCAAGCAGGACGTAGGGTTTTACCTCCATCAAGAGGGCCCGAACCTGGGTAAAACATCATGTCCCCTACCTCCTATTACCATCCGCCCTAGACGCACAGTTCGGGACCCCCTACCCGAGATCCACCGGTTTTGACACCAACAGATGTCTACATGTTAATAATGCATGGACAACTGCTGCCAACTCAAGATCATTAGTGGGGTAGTTCCTTTCATTGGGCTTCAACTCACGAGAGGTATAGGCCACAACTTTCTTCTCTTGCATTAACTGAGCACCGAGACCTTGTAGGGAGGCATCGCAGAAAACTTCGAATGGCTTGGATTCATCAGGAGGAGTCAAGATAGGAGCTGTGACTAACTTCTCTTTCAGGGTGTTGAAAGCAACGTCACATTCAGGCATCTAGACATTCTTAACATGCTTCTGGAGGAGGTTTGAAAGAGGCTTTGCAATCTTAGAGAAATTCTCAACTAATCTTCGACAATAGCTTGCAATCCTAAGAAAACTGCGGAGCTGCTTGACATTCTGAGGAGGTTCCCAATTCACAATTGCAGACACCTTCTCGGGATTAACAGTGATGCCCTTGGCGGAGATGATATGACCAAGGTAAAGAACTTCGTCAAGACAGAACTCACACTAAGAAACGTTCGCAAAGAATTGATGCTCTCTGAGTTTGTCAAGCACCAATCTCAAATGCTTGGCATGATCCTCCTTACTCTTAGAGAAGACCAAAATATCATCGAGATACACCAGGACGAAATCATTTGTGTAAGGGTTGAAGATGAAGTTCATCATGCGAGAGAATGTTGGAGGAGCATTGACAAGGACGAAAGACATGACAATATATTCATAAGAACCATAGCTTGTTCTGAATGTTGTCTTGGGGATATCTAGTTCACGAATGCGAATCTGATGATAACCCATACGGAGGTCAAGCTTGGAGAATACTTTGGCACCTTTAAGTTAGCTCGAATAGCTCATTGATGTTGGGAAGTGGATACTTGCTCTTTATTGTCTTCTTGTTCAATGGACAGTAGTTGACGCAGAGTCATTCCGTTCCATCCTACTTCTTGACAAAAAGAACACCACAACCCCATGGAGATGAACTCGTTATGATCAAACCCATACGCTCTTGTTCATCGAGTTGTTTCTTCAATTCCTTCAACTCCTCTGGTCCAAGATTATAAGGACGCTTGCAAACAGGTTCCGTGCCAGGCTCAAGATCGATAACGAATTCAACTGGCCGGTGAGGAGGCATTTCCGAAAGCTCTTCTGGAAAGACGCCTTGATATTCACAAACGACTGGAATCTAAGAGATGGCATTCAACTCGCCCTTCTCATTGAGAGAAAACAACCGAATGGTTTTGTCACGAGCGGCATATATGATCACATCCTCAGAAGAGTATGTCAATTGAATCTTCCTGGCACCACAATCAAGATGAGCCTTGTGCTTAGAAAGCCAGTCCATGCCGAGAATTAGATCAATATCAGAGTCACCAAGAACCATTGGAGAAGACATAAATCTATAGTCGCCCATCTTGATGGAAACATCCGGAATCATCATGGTAGCCCTCATAGTAGAGCCCGGAGAAACAACTCCCATGGGTTTTCCCAACATTTCCAAAACGAAGTCATGCTTTGAAACAAATGATCTTGACATGAAACAATGCGATGCACCAGTGTCAAAAAGAACTTTTGCAGGAATAGAGTTAACTTGAAGGTTACCCATGATCACTTCTGAAGAATCCTCTGCCTGAGCTGCATTCAACATGTTCACCTTAGCATGCTTTGGATTATGCTTGACCACTGCATTGCTGGCAGATCTCACAGGAGGAGGCGGAAGGTGCCTTTGGTTGAAGCATTTGTTTGCATAGCGCCCTTTCTGCTGACACTTGTTGCAAGTAACCTCCGAGAGCGGCCGATGGTAAGGAGCACTTGACGTTGGAGTTTGAGACTGAGCTTTGTTCTGATATCCTAGGTTGGGTGGGTGGGAAGATCCATTGCCACCTTTGCTCTTCTGCTGGTAGGACTGACGAAACGGAGGAGGAGGAGGCAACCAGAACTTTTGTTGCTTAGCTGCCACTTGTGATGGAGGAGAAAATTGAATTGCATACGTGACTCTCTTCTTAGATGCCTCACACTTGAGTTGAGCAGCTTCTTGCTTTAGTGCCATGTTGTAGAACTGATCAAACTCAGTCGGCTCAAGAAGCATGTGAGCTAACTATAGATCCTCTCTGAGGCCACCTCTGAATTGATAGATCATACTCTTTTCATCACGAACGTCTTGTTTAGTGAAGCGAGCAAGTTTGTGAAACTGGATATTGTATTAATAAACGGACATGCTGCCTTGCTTGACATTGCGGAACTCCTCACGCTTGCTCTCAGCAACACTTTGTGGAATGTGATGAGCTTTGAAGTCTCGGCGGAAATCATCCCAGGTAATCACACGACCTCCTCTGGAATCTCTTTATTGTTGATACCACTCAGTAGCTTGCTGATCCTTGAGTTGAAATGAAGCAAACTTGACAAAGTCCTCAGGTCTGGCATTTCTACATTCAAAATGTTTGCAAATGTCCATGAGCCAATCGTCGAAGTCTGTGGCCTCGACACAGTTGCTGAAGGACTTCGGCTGGTTTGCGAGGAACTGGTTGAGGGTAGCAAACTGAGGCTGATTGTTGCCTGGGCCTTGATTTCCTTGGTTGCATTGCCCTTGGTTGCGCTCTTGTAAGAGTTGCATAAGCATCTGAGTGTTGGCATTGGTGGCTGCCATGACAACTTGCCATGCCTCCGGAGGTGGAGGTGGTGGAGGATTCTGACGTGTTGGAGGAGCCATCCTGAAGAGGTTGACATCTGTTAGCATCTTGAAAGACATATATTGAAGATGAATCAATGGATCGAAATTGCAACAGGTAGTCTTAACATTTGAACAAGGATGAATGAATGAATTCCAAAGTAAATCATCACACGTCCATAAGTTGAAAAGCCAGTTAGATAAAGGTAGATGAATAAAGCAACAAGGTACGGATATGAACAAATAAGTGGTAAGGATTACCCAATCACAAACCACATATCTGCAGGAAGAAATACTAGAGCTACTTGAATTCCCACCTATTAAACTCCCGAAACTTTCTGGTTATGCAATCAGGTGTTGGGGATATAGGGGAAGCATAATATCTCACCCAAAACTAGCAATTCCTACATCCAGCTGTATCCATCCTTCAACACATAACCAAGAAACCTTCGGAAATCATTTACCTCAACCTTCAAAAAGCATCCGGTATACGAGTTATGGCGATACTCCCGAACTCCCGCACCAGTACTGGGTGGCATCGAGGTTATCTCACCAACAACTGCATAAAAGAGATTTTCGATGTCGGCGAACTCAGGTATTCCAGAACTGCAACGATACAATTGTGACGACAACGCCACGGAGCTCAACGCCCCGGGACACTGCCACAACCCCTAAATGTCAGGAGGCATCAAGAAAAATGTTCTCGTCACAAGACTATCGGAATGATTCCAAGATACCCGCATGATCCTAAAAAAATTCATGAAATTTGAGAAGGGAAGAGTCAGAACTTGTACGTTAGGAGGCCTCACTAGAGCGATGAAGGGATTGGGGAGTAAAAAGAATCCTACTCTCCGATATATATAATCCTAAGACTCAACACATTTTGTTCTAGACTCAACAACGTCAGTGATTCGATTAAGCAGGGGGCTCCTAAGTCGGGGAAGGCTCTGATTACCAACTTGTTACACCCACAATGCAGCTATATCTCCCATGTGTCGGGGCACGACTTAGAGGTATAGCCGCATGGTAGGCATGTCGCAAGAGGGGTAATCTTTACACATCCCATGTACTGAATAAGAAAGGGATAAAGAGTCGGCTTACAATCGCCACTTCACACAATACATAAATAGTTCATACATCATCCAAGGTACAATCAAAGGTCCGACTACGGAACCAAAATAAAAGAAGACAACCCCAAATGCTAGATCCCCGATCATCCCAACTGGGTTCCACTACTGATCATCAGGAAAGGAAACGTAATAGCGACCCAAGTCTTCGTCGAATACCAGCTTGAGTTCGGTAGCATCCCCTGCACTGGCATCATCGGCACCTGCATCTGTTTGGAAGTAACCGTGAGTCATGAGGACTCAGCAATCTCACACCCGCGAGATCAAGACTATTTAAGCTTAAGGGTAGGAAAGGGGTAGTGAGGTGGAGCTGCAGCAAGAACTAGCTTATATGGTGGCTAACATACGCAAATGAGAGCGAGAAGAGAAGCAACACACGATCGAGAAGTTATAAGTGGTCAAAAAGTGATCCTGAAGCTAATTACGTTCAAGCATAACACAAGACCGTGTTCTCTTCCCAGACTCCGCCGAAAAGAGACCATCACGGCTACACACACGGTTGATTCATTGTAATTAAGTTTAGTGTCAGGTTCTCTACAACCGGATATTAACAAATTCTCATCTACCCATAACCGCGGGCACGACTTTTGAAGGTTCAAACCCTACAGGGGTGTCCCAACATAGCCCATCATAATCTCTCATGGTCAACGAAGGATATTCCTGATCAGACTCGGAATCCCGGTTACAAGACATTTCGACAATGGTAAAACAAGACCAGCAAGACCACCCGACTGTGCCGACAACTCCCGATAGGAGCTGCACACATCTCGTTCTTAGGGCACACCGGATAAGCTAAGCGTACATGTACCAACATAACCCAAGTTTCCAAGGGACAGTCCCACACGGTGCTCTAGTTTGGACCAACAGTAAGAGGAGCACTGGCCCAGGGGTTTAAAAAAAGATGACCCTTGAGTCAATGGAACCCAAGGGAAAAGGCTTAGGTTGCAAATGCTAAAACCAAGGTTGGGCCTTGCTGGAGGAGTTTTATTCAAGGTGAACTGTCAAGGGGTTCCCATAACACCCAACCACGTAAGGAACGCAAAATCAAGGAACATAACACCGGTATGACGGAAACTAAGGCGGCAAGAGTGGAACAAAACACCAGGCATAAGGCCGAGCCTTCCACCCTTTACCAAGTATATAGATGCACTAAAGTAAATAAGAGATAATAATGATATCCCAACAATCTCCATGTTCCAACAAGGAACAAACTTCATCTTCACATGCAACTAGAAATGCTATAAGAGAGGCTAAGCAAAAGCAGTAACATAGCCAAACAACGGTTTGCTAGGAAAGGTGGGTTAGAGGCTTGACATGGCAATATGGGAGCAATGATATAGCAAGTGGTAGGTAGCGCGGCATAGCAATAGAGCGAACAACTAGCAAGCAGAGATAGAAGTGATTTCGAGGGTATGGTCATCTTGCCTGCGAAGTTCTCAGAGTTGTCAAAAGCTTGATCTTCGTAAGCGTTCTCAATAGGTTCCTCAATCACGTACTCGTCTCCCGTCTCTACCCAAAGCAAGAACACAAGCAAAAGGACCAACAATCACTCATGGTGCAATGCACAAGCAACATGATGCAATACATGGCATGATATGCAAGACATGATATGCAATGCAAATGCGTGCTCCGGAAGGGAAAGAATGATCAAGGAATCAACTTGGCAAACCAAGTGGGCCGCTGGAAATATGAGATTATTTCGGTCGAAATCGATATAAAGATCACCAGAAACGGATGCACGGTTTGCAAGTGGCAAGCAAAACAAGAAAGGCACAAATCTGCGATTAACAGCACGATTTCATCTAGAATGCAACAAGAAACTAAGCTACTGCACTCCAACATAGCAACAAAGCTTATGGCAATGATGTACACAAGATGCTTGAAAAAACATGAACAGTGAGCTACGGCTAAATCACATAAGATCAGGTTCAAACAAGCATGGCAAAAGTGCAAAAGATATCAGCTTCAAGGACTTAGTGAAAATACTAACATGTCAAAAATAACATCAGGAAGCAAAGTTTAGAGCAAGCAAACAACATGCTACAGGAACATATCATAGAAAATCAAGGAATGGCATGGTTCTACTAAATTCGTAGAAAAAAAGTCCCTTACTAATCATGAGCCAAAAAGGCACAAAAGATATGATGACACCCATGTAAACATAGCAAGTTTTATGACAGTTTCAGACTAACCAGGAAAACAGAGCATGGCATAAACAGAATTATGAAGGCATCTTTGCGAGCTCAAATCGCTCAACACAAAGCCTTGCATGACAAAACAAGCATACCAACAGCAAGATGACATGTTCATACCAATAGCAAGATCAAAACACATGTAGAGTTCATGCTCATATGAAGCACACATGAAATGTGACAAAAATGACAAATCACCATAAACTGATAAGTAGCAGCAGTAAACATTTTATAGCACTCTTGCATCAATTACTACGGCATCAAGATGAACTCAAAAAAGCATGCCACAACGGAATGAAATGAAGATCATCTCAAAATGAACATTTTGATATATCATATGCATGAATCGGAGCCACGGTCATAGAGATATGAGGCAATGAACAGGGGCATAAAAAATACAGGGGGGTTCAGGACTTAGAGAAAATCATACCATGCAAGATCTAGGGTTGAGCCGCGGCGCGCGAACCGAGGTTCATCAGTGAAGACGTGGACGGCGGCCGGAGTAGGAGGTAATGGTCGCTGGCGGCCGGAGCTTGGGGAGGAGAGGCGCCGGCAGGGTCGGCCAGGACGGATCCGGCCGGATCTCGCCGGATCCGAGCGTGGCGGCGAGGAAGAGGAGGCGGCGGGCGGCGAGCGAAGGGCGGCATCGGCGGAGGCGCATGGCGTTGGGCGGCGCTGGTGCGCTCCGGCGGCGGCGGGCGAAGCCGGGAGGCGGCGGAGGTGGGAGGCGCCAGGAGCGGGCGATGGTGCGGAGGTGCGCGGGCCGTGCGGGCCTGCCCTGGGCCCGGCGGGCCGCGGCGGCGGTGGAGAGGCGCGGGACAGGTGGCGGCTTGCGATTCGTCCAGGCGGCAGCGGCGGACGCGTCTGGCGAGGTTGGACGTGTCCGGCTGGGAGGTGGGGCAATGGCTAGGGTTTCGATCGTGGATTTTGGAGGGAGACACATATTTATAGGTAGGAGGAGGTAGGAGTGTCCAAATGGGGTGTAGTTTTCGCCCACACGATCGTGATCCGACGATGGAGGACATGGAGATGGTTTAGATGGGTTCTTGGGCTGTTTTGGAGGGGTGTTGGGCTGCAACACAAAAGAAGCCTTTGTGGTTACCCGGTTAACCGTTGGAGCATCAAATGGCCTCCAAATGGAACGAAATTTGACAGGCGGTCTACCAGTAGTGTACCAAGGCCACTTGGCAAATCTTGGTCCATTCCGAGAACGTTTAACACCCGCTCACGAAAAGAGACAAGAGGGGTGCACCGCTGCATGTGGGAGTGTCAGATTGCAGAACGGGCAACGGGGAAAATGATCGGATGCATGAGACGAACACGTATGCAAATGAGATACATATGATGACATGATATGGAATGCATGACATGAACAAAATGCAAAACGAAAACAAAAACCCAACCACAAAGGGAATCTCATAACTTAAAGCCGAAAATGGCAAGAGTCGGAGTTACAAATATGGCAAGTTACATCCGGGGTGTTACAAGATCACCGGAAATGAATGCACGATTTGAAAATGACGAGCAAAACAAGAACAATGCAAAATTGCGCTTAAAAACAACATAGCACTTAAGATGCATCATGAAAATATGCTACAGCACCCAAACATGATAAAAAAAAACATGGCAGTGAAGTACAGGTGAAGCTCTACAAATCATAAACACTGAGCTAGTGCTAGAACTAACTAGAACATGTTTGAAATAGCATGGCATAAATGCAAAAGATAATAGTTTAACAGACTTTGTGAAAATACTGAACATGGTATAAACAACGTTAGGTTTCAATGTTTAGCGCTAGTAAACTACATGCTACAAAAACATAACATGGCAAACTTGAGCATGGCATGCTAGTACTAAATGCAAGTAATAAAACTCCCTTACTGAACTTGAGCCAAAGATCCACAGAAAAGATGGTAGCATCAATGCAAACATGGCAAGTGAAATGAAACAGGTTTCAGAGGAAAATCATGCATGGCCGAAATAGATTCATGATAGCAACTTTGCAAGCTTTTGCAACTCACCACAAAGTATTTTGTGGCATAACAAAGCAACCAACAGTAAGAAGGAACATTTATGTAGCTAAACATGGCAAGAGCATGATCATAGGATCCATGGATCACTAGCAAAACACATGGCACAAATGAACTTCCTGTTAACAGACTGACAGCAATATTATTTGGTAAAATGAGAGGTGGTAATGACAAGCTACAGCACCCCATATGTCACAAACCTAACATTGGTTGCAGATAGTTGCATCAGTGAGCATCATGCATCCTGTTATTTTCAAGAAACTTGAAATGGGGATTGTTGAAACCCTAGCACCTAATGAATTCAACTAGGTTCGATAAAAATATTTTCAATGATCCCAAATGCCCTTAAGAAAAGTTCATGATTGTTGTTTAAGGTGAAAACCCCTGCCAAAAGTCATGCACATATTTCTAGGCCATTCTGGATTTTTGAATTAAATCATATTGTATTTGAATTTGGGAATTTAAATGCTATATATATTTTTAAGTGCTCAAATAATTGTGAAATTAAATGAGGGCTGTTGGAAACAAATTCACGAGTGCCACAATTAATTTCAGCATTTTAACAAATGGTTTAGTATTTTTACTAAATCAAAACTTACTGTAGAAAATAGAAAACAGAAACAAATAGAGAAAACCAGAGAGAGAGAAGTTACCTGACCACTTACCTGGCGCAGCCCACCTGGCAGCCCACTAGCCGGCCCAGCACTGTGCTGGCCCGTGCCAGCCACCTGCTTCCTCTCGCCAGGAATGCAGAGAGGAGCGCGCCCGCGCACGCCGAGCTCGCCACGTAGCTCCCTGGCCGCCTGCCCTGCTTGGACAGTGTGGCCATGCCTCGAAGCCCCTCCTCGGCGCCGCCCCGACCTCGCCGACATCGCTATTCTCCCCCTGGCTCTCTTCCCCGTCCCCACCCGCTATGGCCGACGCGCCCGTAAGCCACCGCCGCCGTAGTTGACGCCACCGCCACTTCCTCGACTCCTCGCCGTGCCTGCGAGCTCCGCCTCAACGTCCTCGACCTCCTCGGTTCGCCACATGTAGCCGGACGCGCCCCTCTGCCCTCACCGAGCTCGTCCCCGACCGCCGTCGCCGGAGAACCCCCTCGATGCCCCGACTGCCTCAGGCCCTCCCTGAGCTTGCCGTCCACTCCACGAAGATCGCCGTGAGCTTCTGCCCGTCCTCCCCCTCTCTGTTCCCTTCCCTATGCGCCGTAGTCACCGCACCGAGCTCTCCCGCACGCGCCGCCTCCTGCGACCGCCGCCGGGTGTCCATCGCCCTCACCGCATCGCGCACGCACACACCAGCACTTCACCTCTCCCGCACGCACGCCGTAGCTACCCCTCGCGCCTCACCTGGGCTCCGGCCGCCGCGGCCGAGCTCCTCGCTGACGCCTCCGGCCACCCTAGGCCCGGCTAGAACCACCGCCTGATGTGCGCTGGTCTGGGCTCTCGAACGAGCCCAACCACGGTGCGAACAAGGCACCATAGCGCCGTTTCCGCCAACGCCCGAGGTCCGGCAGCCGCTGAGCTCGACGCCGGCGAGGATTACGGCCACCCCAGCTCGCCATGTTTGCTCCGTTGGATGCGCACGGACCCGGGCTTCGCGTAGGTAGTCCCCGCCGCTATTTTGGTCGTCGGAGGAGTGATCCCGGGCTCATCCGCCGTCTCGGCTCGTCGCCGGCGACGTAACTCCGGCTAACCACCGGATTAACACTAACCTAGTCGACCACTAGGTCAATGACTTGTGGGCCCGGCCCTGCTAACTAACCTAGATTAGTGCTAACTCAATCTAGTTAGTTTAGTTTAGTTACTGACACATGGGGCCCACTATCAGTTTTGACCGGGGCTGGCCCTGTTGACCAGCTAACGTCAGCCTGACCTAGTGCTGATGCAGTAAAGCCTTTCTGGATTTAAAATAAATCAAAAAAGGTTTAGAAATTCCAGAAAATGGTTTAAATTCTAAAAATCATAGAAATTAAACCGTAACTCCAAATGATATAATTTATATATGAAAAATTATCAGAAAAATTCAAGGAACCCATCTGTACCATTTTCAAGCATGTTAGAACAACTTATAGCTACTGTTTAGGACAAATCAAATGAATGGCATTTAAATAACCATATGTGGAGTTTGAATTTGAACCTTGGGTTCAAACCAACTACACTTAATTGTGTTGCTAGTTGCATTAACTCAAACCACAGCATATTGACATGTCATGATCATGCATCATATTGTGCATTGCATTGATTGTGTTTCTTTCTCTGTTGCCGGTTTTTGTCCCCTCTCGATAGACATGGTTTCGACGATGAGATCGATGACACCGATGAAGAACTATATTATCTTCAGGAGTGCCAGGCAAGCAAAACCCCCTTGTTCATTCCGATACAATCCCACTCTCTCACTCTTGCTCTCTTTTACTGCATTAGGACAACAACGATTCATCTGTTACTTGTTGCGGTAGTTGAACCCCTTATCCTCTGCATGACCTGTCATTGCCACAGTAAATAGATGAAACCCACTAGCATGAGTAGGAGTTGTTTGAGCCCTGATGTGCCTACTCATTCATGCTTGTTTGTCATGCCTGCTATTGCATAGAGTTGTGACAGGTCTGATTCATCGGGAATGCATCGGAGGTGTGTGAACATGTCCTACCGTGTGTGAGCTAAGTGTGTGAACATGTTTTGGTAAAGGTAGCAGTGAGAGGCCATGTAGGAGTACATGGTGGGTTGTCTCATTGAAACCGTCCTCAGGAACTGAGTTCTGTGTTTGTGATCCATGAACAACTACTACCACTCATTGGGATCCTTAATTGACCCTCTCGGCTTCTTAGTCACCCTAGTACTCTGTCCAGGAGTTGCAACTAGTTTCTGGTGTTTGTAGGTTATGTGTTGGCGGCCGTGCGTAGCGCTGACCCCAGGGGTGGGCTATGTTGCGGTAGATACACCGTGGCCGGGCATGCCGGGCACCCGTTTGGTGTCTCGGAACCCTGTACACATCGTTCGGGGCCGTATGTGGAAACCTCGGCCGGACTCCCTGCGGATGGAACCTGGATAGGCGATAAACCTGGACTAGAGACTTAAGTGTTTAGGTAGGCAGTGGCCGACACCCTCGTTGGGCTTCTGCTTGAAGGTTGCCGAGTACATGTCGTGTAAACGATGGTAAGTGCTGGGAGCGTGTGTGAAGAAGTACACCCCTGCAGGGTTATCAATATCTATTCGAATAGCCGGATTCCTCAGATATGGAAGCTTGGACCCCTTGCATAGTTCATAGACAAGTGAAAGTGGATACTATAAAACTCGCAAGATAAGTGCGAGTGCTATGGATGGCCTTCTCGTAGGGAGACGGGAGCGGATCCATAGTGGTGTATTGAATGGTGAATATGTGGACTTGTGTGCGCTACCTCAAAGAGTTGCTTGCAGTCGTAGTTCAGGTTAGCCACTGGGTCGAAGCTGGCTTGCTGCAGTTAAACTCCACTACCCCTTTGTTGATACCAATGCATATGTAGTTAGTTCTGATGTAAGTCTTGCTGAGTACAATTGTACTCACGTTTGCTTAATTTATGTTTTGCAAAGAGACGTCAGTCTTTCTACTAGATCCGTGTGGGCTTCGACGTTAAGCTTGCTACCTCAGCTACGATCTTGTGCCCTCGGCAGGATCTGGTAGATAGTCAGGCTTCTCAGCCTTTTTCCTTTATAGATGTCTGTACTCAGACATGTTAAGCTTCCGCATGTGCTTTGATTGGTATGCTATGATTGTTGGGTCATGAGACCCATGTTTGT
This sequence comes from Triticum urartu, assembly GCF_003073215.2. Classification (NCBI taxonomy): domain Eukaryota; kingdom Viridiplantae; phylum Streptophyta; class Magnoliopsida; order Poales; family Poaceae; genus Triticum; species Triticum urartu. The sequence goes on along the minus strand of NC_053025.1, from coordinate 373,105,906 downwards.
AATATCTCGCTTCTCGGAGCCTAATGAATAATTACTTTGAGTCGTAGAGTTATGTTGTGATGCCATGTTGTATTTGCACATATCTAGCATATTGTGTGTATGATTGAAATGCTTGGTATGTGTGGGATCCGACAACCTAGTGGTTTATCCTTGGTAGCCTCTCTTATGGGGAAATGTAGTCTTGTGCTTCCATGAGCCATAGTAGTCCGCTACAGCCCGGTTCACCAGAGTCCTGCTAGCCCAGCACTACTGCTCAGGACACTTGACTGGCCGGCATGTGTTTCACTTAGTTCCTGTGTCTGTCCCTTCGGGGAAATGTCACGCGGTGACATCCGGAGTCCTGCCTAGCCTGCTACAGCCCGGGTTACCGGAGTCCTGTTAGCCCAGTGCTATAGCCCGGATTCACACGCTGCTGACCGACATGCTCTAAGTTGATTCATGTAGGTCTGTCCCCATGGGTTAGTGCCGCTTTGGGTTCACGACTAGCCATGTCGCCCCGGGTTCTCTGTCATATGGATGCTAGCGACACTATCATATACGTGAGTCAAAAGGCGCAAACGGTCTAGGGCCATGGTAAGGCAACACCCGAGGGCATACCGTGCATGAGGCCGCAAAGTGATATGAGGTGTTACCAGCTAGATTGATGTGACTTCGAATCGGGGTCCTGACAGCGTTGGTATCAGAGCCTCACTGCCTATAGGATTACCAAGCCAAGATGGTCGAACTCGTGTCTAGAAATGCTTTAGTTATGTAAGGGAATTGATTGTGGAAGGGAACGTAAGGCTCTTTTTACTCCTTTACCCTATGGCCTTCTAATCTGAGTCATCCTCTTCTCTTCTACGGGGATTAAGAACTAGGCTTCTCATCTTTCTATCAGGATCACGTGTTACTAATCCGTAGACTCTTAGGATTGTTGGTTTCAAGCCTCAGTTCAGTTCCTACTACTTCCATATGTTCATAGCTGGCCTCAGAACCTTGCTATTGTGATGTTGAGTGGTTATGCCACCATTTTTGCAGGATGTCTCAAATAATTTTGAGCATTTACAGCCATTATGCTGTCCGAGTCATCCCAAGTCTCTAAATAGTCTGATGCATTTGCAAATCCCTTCTTCCCGTTTCCGATGTCCTTGTGGGCCAGATTAAGCACACTAGCGGTCTGTTGAGGTACTCTACTACCTCAACATATATGTTGGAGCTATTATTATGACCCTAGGTGTTTTAGGGAGTCACCTAGTAATCTAGCCATGTTTTGTGTTCCAAGTGTGATGATTCTGGCCACCATTCTTGAAAGCATCCCGTGATGCCATTTAGTAGTAGATATTCTATTCCTGGGTTTTGAACCCGAGATTCACCCTACTTCATGTTGTTAGTATATTAGTAACCTTTGCGATAGTCCTCGAGGTCCGTGGTATTTCTTTCTTCCAATACCATGAGCCAATATGGCAGAAGTTATTTGAACCAAAAGATCACAATTAGAGTACTCTTGAGGAGTTCTCCATTCATAATTGTGACTCTGCCAGTCCTACCTCTCTGCATGGGTTATCCGGAAGAAATATGTTGAGCTTTGTTCAACATACTAATCTGTGCATCCACAACTCAGAAGGATATATGTTCCTTGAGTTGATCCTCCTCAGCTGTATTCCAACCCTAGTCTATCAATTGATAGTCAGGAATAGTTGTGCATTCGTGTTCATCGATGCCTATTATTCTTGTGGTCCGTCAAGACATTCTCTTCCGGAATGACTAGGAGAAACAAACTCCAGTACCTCGTCCACTTCTAGGATTGGGTCAAAGTAGTTGTATTCCACAGATCAAAATGCCAATTTAGTTTTTGTTCTGTTCTACCTTGGGGTATTACCATCTTTATATCAGGAATGTCATGGGAATTGCACCACCTCTTATGAATTCTTGACGCAGTAATACTTCTTGCCATCATTGTTCATTCCTTAGTTTCGTGTTATTATAATCGGAATGCCGACAAGTGAACCATGATGTGTGAAAGAAATATCCCTAGCAACTCTGTTTCTTGGTAGTTAATGGACAATACTCTCATTCTTAGCGTGCTGGTAATTAAATCATCATCCTAAGATTGATCGTGTTACCTAGTCCATATTTTCGGGTGCACTCATCGACCAATGAGTTAGAAATGTGATAATCCCTCGCTCTTTGATCATATCGTCTTGCCCTGAAAAGCAAGATTGTTCTCGAGCTTAATAACATATCGGTGGTTCGTGATTTTCCGAATATCTTCTCGGAGGTATCACCAGGCTGTCACCTGATCACTATGTTGAGTTCGTGATCAAGTTGGTTTCTTGTAGCCACCCTCTTCTTCAGGAATCTGTGTTGAATACCCCTGAGCTAGTTGGTTAAGCTTAACAACAACTTGGAGAGTTGGAAGATAAAAGCTTGTCCTACCACGCTCATCCCTAAGGGATATCTTGTATCTGTGTTGAAGAAAGATAATATCTTCATCAATTGATCCACGTGATCAATTGTCGGCGCTATTGCCTTATCAATCCCTTGATTTGAGTGTGGGCTATCGTCAAATCAAATCAGAACCAATGATGTTCGTAATGTTGTCTTACTCTTGGTTGATCCCTCGAGCATACACCATTACACCTTTTGGTCCGACCAATGCTATCACCGTGTTCACATGATGGTGGAAGTCCAGTGATATGGAGATTCCGATGAGTTGCTGTTGAGCCCATCAGCAGCATTTTGTCTCCCCCATGATTCACGTTGAACATTACACTAGTGTTGGAAACTTTAGAAGCATTTCCCTCATGTCCCGATCATGAAGCATATGTCCGGTTGAAAGATGTGACTTCCTCTAATTCATGTGCATCTGATGTAAGTTGCTGCCGTGAATTCGAGAAAGTTTGTTTTTGCTTCCTCTGGAATCATCCCAAGTCAGTCATGCATGTGCGAAGTATTCTATGGTCTGATAGACTGATCATCTACATTCTATACGTATCCCTAGCACACCAAGCCACTGATTGATTTGTTCAAGGAGAAGAAGTTTCTTCTTAAGAGTTAGACCTACGCAAGGACTTCGATATCCTCGTTGATGGTTCCCCCTGAATTCGGTAGTGTTTCATTAAGACTACCAGGTGACCATGCTTGTCTAGGGCAGCGTGTTCACATGCTTGTAGCAGAACCGGCTCATGTTTTCGAGCTTACTACCGTAGTTCATTCCCCCGAGAATCTCGTTGTCTCGTCGATTTGTGTTGCAAACCTTCATTTTCCTTTCTAGACTCGATGAGTCTGGAATATTCTGACGCCAACCAGATTTGAATCTCAGGCAGATATGATGGTTAGAGCATTTTCCAAGAACTATAATATTGGTCTCTCAATAACCGGTAAAGTGGATGTCGTGGCCAACACATCCAGCCGGAAGACCAATTATTGTAGTATCTCGATTGAAGAAAGTTGGCCACCTTCCCATGAGGATTTCGTAAGATTTACCTCCATAGTTAATCCTTACGGATTCTTGTGCTCCCGAAGTCCGATCTTTTACTTGATGTTCTATATATCAAACCATATCTATGAATGGGATACACTAGCACATCAAGGAGAACATTAGAAGCGGAGTGCTATATGTCTCTCGGTCGATCATCCAGATTTTGTTCTCTTGGCCTCGCTAAGGTGAAATCTGAGAAAGTGTTATCTTCCTTTGCATCTGCATCACCCATCACCATTCATCATGGTGGTATGTTGTGTTGCTAGGATCCTTAACATGGATATTGGTAAAACCTTGATGAATATGGAAATGCTCAATTTCTTGAGAGCACGTGCAAGCACCAGGTTTTACCGTTGGCGTTAGCTGGGATTTGCTTCCAGTTTCCTCAGTTATGTTATAACCTTTTCAAACAGTGGACTCACTCTCGACTGTTGAGTTCTTCGCCAGTTATCAGAATCATTCCCAACATTTGCATTTTGTTCCCAGCTCGCACCTCCATAGTTGTTGTTCAGGATCATCTTCAAAAGTGGACTTACCATGGGTCCCATCCATTTCCGATGACAAGCAAAAATCATACATTGCGTTGTCTTCAACAAGATAGTCCACATCATCCATTCTAGTCGGAGTATGCCATTCTTCGAACTTCTTCAAATGATTGTTTGTGATTGCCTTAGGCTGGTATAGAGAGTTTCAATGATCTTAGTATCAAAAGTAATTCTTTTTGCCACTTAAGGGAAAATCCCAAGGGTCATCTCCCCTAAGGTGCCCCATTATGGAATCTTGGCAATTATTTCATCGCTATCTTGAAATCATGCACCATCCTTTTCAGCGTGGAATTTTTGCCTACCCAGTAGAACCTTGTAATCTACCTCCTTTCCATCACTCATGATCTGTGTTTCATGTCTCAGCTCAAGAGATGTTCTAACGTCTCACTCCATGAGTTGATCTTGAGTGCTCGATCTTCGGGGAGATTGTTTCTTGTAGAGTTTCCATTTGTCGTCATCGTGTTGGATGAAGATCTCGAAAGCAAAGGCATCAAGATCAATACGAAGCAATGAATCAACATCTTCAAGAAGGGAAAGTGGATCATGAGATCGTGTTAGCTTGTGCTCCCTCTGTCTTCTTACCTCACGTCTTGAATCTTGGGACGAGATTCTTGTTTAGTGGGGGTAAGTTGTCACAGCCCTAGCATTGGTTGCAGATAGTTGCATCAGTGAGCATCATGCATCCTGTTATTTTCATGAAACTTGAAATGGGGATTGTTGAAACCCTAGCACCTAATGAATTCAACTAGGTTCGATAAAAATATTTTCAATGATCCCAAATGCCCTTTAGAAAAGTTCATGATTTTTGTTTATGGTGAAAACCCCTGCCAAAAGCATGCACATATTTCTAGGCCATTCTGGATTTTTGAATTAAATCATATTGTATTTGAATTTGGGCATTTAAATTCTATATATATTTTTAAGTGCTCAAATAATTGTGAAATTAAATGAGGGCTATTGGAAACAAATTCACAAGTGCCCACAATTAATTTCAGCATTTTAACAAATGGTTTAGTATTTTTACTAAATCAAAACTTACTGTAGAAAATAGAAAACAGAAACAAATAGAGAAAACTAGAGAGAGAGAAGTTACCTGGCCACTTACCTGGCGCAGCCCACCTGGCAGCCCACTGGCTGGCCCAGCACTGTGCTGGCTCGTGGCAGCCACCTGCTTCCTCTCGCCAAGCAGGCAGAGAGGAGCGCGCCCGCGCACGCTGAGCTCGCCACGCAGCTCCCTGGCCGCCTGCCCCGCTTGGACAGCGTGGCCACGCCTCGAAGCCACTCCTCGGCGCCGCCCCGACCTCGCCGATATCCCTATTCTCCCCCTGGCTCTCTCCCTCATCTCCACCCGCTATGGCCGATGCGCCCGTAAGCTGCCGCCGCCGTAGTTGACGCCACCGCCACTTCCTCGACTCCTCGCCGTGCCTGCGAGCTCCGCCTTGACGTCCTCGACCTCCTCGGTTCGCCACACGTAGCCAGACGCGCCCCTCTGCCCTCACTAAGCTCGTCCCCGACCGCCATCGCCGGAGATCCCCCTCGACGCCCCGAGTGCCTCAGGCCTTCCCTGAGCTCGCCGTCCACTCCACGAAGATCGCCGTGAGCTTCTACCCATCCTCCCCCTCTCTGTTCCCTTCCTTATGCGCCGTAGCCACAGCACCGAGCTCTCCCGCACGCGCCGCTGTCTGCGACCGCCGCCGACGCCCCCCGGCGACCATTTGGTCCACTCGGCGTGTCCATCGCCCTCGCCGCATCGCGCACGCACACACCAGCACTTCAGCTCTCCCACACGCACGCCGTAGCTACCGCTCGCGCCTCACCCGGGCTCCGGCCGCCGCGGCCGAGCTCCTCGCTGACGCCTCCGGCCACCCCAGGCCCGGCTAGCACCACCGCCTGATGCGCGCTGGTCTGGGCTCTCGAACGAGCCCAACCACGGTGTGAACAAGGCACTGTAGCGCCGTTTCCGCCAACACCCGAGGTCCGGCAGCTGCTGAGGTCGACGCCGGCGAGGATTACGGCCACCCCAGCTCGCCCTGTTTGCTCCGTTGGATGCGCACGGACCTAGGCTTCGCGTAGGTAGTCCCCGCCGCTGTTTTGGTCGTCGGAGGAGTGATCCCGGGCTCGTCCACCATCTCGGCTCATCGCGAGCGACGTAACTCCGGCTAACCACCGGATTAACACTAACCTAGTCGACCACTGGGTCAATGACTTATGGGCCTGGCCCTGCTAACTAACCTAGATTAGTGCTAACTCAATCTAGTTAGTTTAGTTTAGTTACTGACACATGGGGCCCACTGTCAGTTTTGACCGGGGCCGGCCCTGTTGATCAGCTGACGTCAGCCTGACCTAGTGCTGACGCAGTAAAGTCTTTCTGGATTTAAAATAAATCAGAAAAGGTTTAGAAATTCCAGAAAATGGTTTAAACTTCTAAAAATCATAGAAATTAAACCGTAACTCCAAATGAAATAATTTATATATGAAAAATTATCAGAAAAATTCAAGGAATCCATCTGTATCATTTTCAAGCATGTTATAACAACTTATAGCTACTGTTTAGGACAAATCAAATGAATGGCATTTAAATAACCATATGTGGAGTTTGAATTTGAACCTTGGGTTCAAACCAACTACACTTAATTGTGTTGCTAGTTGCATTAACTCAAACCACAGCATATTGACATGTCATGATCATGCATCATATTGTGCATTGCATTGATTGTGTTTCTTTCTCTGTTGCCGGTTTTTGTCCCCTCTCGATAGACATGGTTTCGACGATGAGATCGATGACACCGATGAAGAACTATATTATCTTCAGGAGTGCCAGGCAAGCAAAACCCCCTTGTTCATTCCGATACAATCCCACTCTCTCGCTCCTGCTCTCTTTTACTGCATTAGGACAACAACGATTCATCTGTTACTTGTTGCGGTAGTTGAACCCCTTATCCTCTACATGACCTGGTTTTGCCACAGTAAATAGATGAAACCCACTAGCATGAGTAGGAGTTTTTTGAGCCCTGATGTGCCTACTCATTCATGCTTGTTTGTCATGCCTACTATTGTATAGAGTTGTGTCAGGTCTGATTCATCGGGAATGCATCGGAGGTGTGTGAACATGTCCTACTGTGTGTGAGCTAAGTGTGTGAACACGTTTTGGTAAAGGTAGCGATGAGAGGCCATGTAGGAGTACATGGTGGGTTCTCTCATTGAAACCGTCCTCAGGAACTGAGTTCTGTGTCTGTGATCCATGAACAGCTACTACCACTCATTGGGATCCTTAATTGACCCTCTCGGCTTCTTAATCACCTTAGTACTCTGTCCAGGAGTTGCAACTAGTTTCTGGTGTTTGTAGGTTATGTGTTGGCGGCCGTGCATAGCGCTGACCCTAGGGGTGGGCTATGTTGCGGTAGATACACCGTGGCCGGGCATGCCGGGCGCCAGTTTTGTGTCTCGGAACCCTGTACACATCGTTCGGGGCCGTATGTGGAAACCTCGGCCGGACTCCCTACAGATGGAACCTGGATAGGCGATAAACCTGGACTAGAGACTTAAGTGTTTAGGTAGGCCGTGGCCGACACCCTCGTTGGTCTTTCGCTTGAAGGTTGCCGAGTACATGTCGTGTAAACGATGGTAAGTGCTGGGAGCGTGTGTGAAGAAGTACACCCCTGCAGGGTTATCAATATCTATTCGAATAGCCGGATTCCTCGGATATGGAAGCTTGGACACCTTGCATAGTTCATGGACAAGTGAAAGTGGATACTATAAAACTCGCAAGATAAGTGCGAGTGCTATGGATGGCCTTCTCGTAGGGAGACGGGAGCGGATCCATAGTGGTGTATTGAATGGTGAATATGTGTACTCGTGTGCGCCACCTCAAAGAGTTGCTTGCAGTCGTAGTTCAGGTTAGCCACTGGGTGAAAGCTGGCTTGCTGCAGTTAAACTCCACTACCCCTTTGTTGATACCGATGCATATGTAGTTAGTTCTGATGTAAGTCTTGCTGAGTACAATTGTACTCACGTTTGCTTAATTTATGTTTTGCAGAGAGACGTCAGTCTTTCTACTAGATCCGTGTGGGCTTCGACGTTTAGCTTGCTACCTCAGCTACGATCTTGTGCCCTCAGCAGGATCTAGTAGATAGTCAGGCTTCTCAGCCTTTTTCATTTATAGATGTCTGTACTCAGACATGTTAAGCTTCCGCATGTGCTTTGATTGGTATGCTATGATTGTTGGGTCATGAGACCCATGTTTGTAATATCTCGCTCTTCGGAGCCTAATGAATAATTACTTTGAGTCGTAAAGTTATGTTCTGATGCCATGTTGTATTTGCACATATCTAGCATATTGTGTGTATGATTGAAATGCTTGGTATGTGTGGGATCCGACAACCTAGTGGTTTATCCTTGGTAGCCTCTCTTATGGGGAAATGTAGTCTTGTGCTTCCATGAGCCATAGTAATCCGCTACAGCCCGTTTCACCGGAGTCCTGCTAGCCCAGCACTTCTGCTCAGGACACTTGACTGGCCGGCATGTGTTTCATTTCGTTCCTGTGTCTGTCCCTTCGGGGAAATGTCACGCGGTGACATCCGGAGTCCTGCCTAGCCTGCTACAGCCCGGGTTACCGGAGTCCTGTTAGCCCAATGGTACAGCCCAGATTCACACGCTGCTGACCGACATGCTCGAAGTTGATTCATGTATGTCTGTCCCCATGGGTTAGTGCCGCTTTGGGTTCACGACTAGCCATGTCGCCTCGGGTTCTCTGTCATATGGATGCTAGCGACACTATCATATACGTGAGTCAAAAGGCGCAAACGGTCCCGGGCCATGGTAAGGCGACACCCGTGGGAATACCGTCCGTGAGGCCACAAAGTGATATGAGGTGTTACCAGCTAGATCGATGTGACTTGGAATAGGGGTCCTGACACCATAATTGCAAACCAGTGCATGGGTGGATAGAGCATAACAATATCTATAAAACACCCTTACTGAGCATCCTCAAAATACGCACGGATTCACTTGTAGCATCAAATTAACATAGCAACATAATGTAGTAGGAAAACACTTAGCAGAAAAACTGTCACTGAAATCAGCAACATCAAGTAGCCTACTTTGCACGCTTGTGCTAGTCACCATAGGGAACATAAAAATACAAGGATTGCACCACTATAAAGATGGCAAGAAGATGCTACTAAAACATGTTGGCATGATGCTCAAAAGAAAAACCCACAAAATGCTATGAAAAAGACAAATCAGCAATTTATGATAGTTTCCAGTAGATAACAACATGTAGCACTTTTGCAACAAATGACACTAGCATGTAGAGCATCACGAGATGAACATTTCGATATATCATATGGATGAAACAGAGCTACAAGCACGGAATTATGGCATGATGAACGGGTACACATAAGATGGATTCCAGGGACTTAGACGAAAAATTACCACCTCAGATATAGGGTACTTCATGGCACGCGAACCAAGGCGAGCTCGAACTCGCCGGAGAGGGGCGGCGCGGAGGAGGCCAGCGACGGGGCGGTGGAGGTCGGAGGCGGCACTGGGCGACGGCGGCGGCGTCCGGAGGCGACACGGGGCGACGGCGGCGGCAGCCGGTGGCGGGGCACGATGACATGGCGTGTGAGGCGGCGAGCGGCGCAGGCAGCGTGAGGCGACGGAGATGGCCGGGCGTTATGGGGAGGCGGCGAGCAGCAGAGGCGGCGGAGGCGTGGCGCGATCCAGGCGGCAGCGTGGCTCGCTGGCGGCGGCGGAGCGGCTGGGGGCCGGGAGGGCCCCGCGCGGGCCCGGCGGGCCGCAGCGGCGGGAGGTGGCTGGCGGACATGTGGCAGACGGTGGTTCGTTCGGGGCGGCGGCTGGACGAGTTCGGCCGTCGGCGGACGTGTCCGGTGGCGTCTAGCGGCGCGGGGAGGGAATGGCTAGGGTTTGCCTGGAAATTTTGGAGTGGAATGCCTATTTATTGATTCTGGGAGCTAGGAGAGGGCTATTGAGGTGCGGTGTTCACCCACACAATCGTGATCCAATGACGGAGAGCATGGAGGGGGTTTAGATGGGCTAGTGGGCTGTTGTGGAGGGGTGTTGTGCTGCAAAGAGAAAGAGGTTTCGGCGGTTACACGGTTAACCGTTGGGGTATCGAACGACCTTCAAATGGAACGAAATTTGACAGGCGGCCTACCTCATCCGCGCTCTTCTTCAAGAGGGACGTGGCGCCATCAATCGGTTGCTGGAGGTAGAGCTAGTCAGCGCGCATGGATGCCTGGTCAGCCTGGGCGGAAGTCGGGGCTGCCACAGCGGCCCTCTCGTGCTGCTCCGCCTCATCCAGTTTAGTCCTAAGGGCAGTGCTCCTACCCTTAGCCTCAGCCTCCAGGAACACCAACACCAGGCGGTGCTTGTCGGCGAGATCTGCATGAGCCTTCGCCACCCTCCGGCCAACCTCCTCCTGGATCTTGGTTTCACACGCGGTGACAGCGTCCTCAGCCATGGTCACCTAGCACTCCCTCATCTCGAGCCGCTCGAGCTCGAGGCTGCGCTCCGAGGCCTCCAGCATCAGGGCCTCCGCGCGTTTCTGTATCTCCTCCTTGTCAGAAGGCGCTCCCCTCATTGACGCCAAGACAGTCGTGCGTGCCTCAATGCGCTGCTCAAGGGTAGCGTTCAAGGCCAGGAGTTCTTGTTCGCGTTCCTCGGCAGCCTCGTGGCGATGGTCGGCTGCCCTGGCCTCCTCCAAGGCCTGGGCGTTGGCCTCGCGTGAGGTCACAAGGGAAACCTGGACCTTTGCATTGGTGTGCTCATGCTGAAGATGCCCGAGGTTGATGGCTACCTTCAACTGATTACACCCGTCCGCCAGCCGAAGGTCCTCCGTCTCAAGGCGGGCGTCGACATCGACAAGATCTTCTCCGAGTCGGCTCAACGCACCCATTGCCTCCCAGAAGATCTTGTGGCATATGACAGCGCGCCCGCGCGCGAGCTCCAGTGCATGCCCAAGCCCACCCTTCATGCCGGGGGTCATTGGGGAAGCTTGTGGTGGCCTGCCTGCCCCTGGCGAGAGGCTAGAGGCTGGCGCCTTCCTTGCCACCCTCCAGGCTTCGGCGGAGGCGCCGGATGGCGTGGCCTCACTACTCGAAGATGAAGCCAAGGCTGGGTCGCCCAACCACCAGTGACGACCAATGGAGGAGCCCTCGGCACGCCTTCTGCACTGTCAGATTCTGGGCTCCGCAAACCCTTGAGAGGTTTAAACACTGCGGTGCGTACGCAGAACTCCTTCAAAACCAGCTGGCCTAATGATTCCATAGCCTAGCTCGACAAACGCAGGGGACAAGAGACATAGCAGTTTATCCTGGTTCGGGCCACCTTGCGGTGTAGTACCCTACTCCATCTTTGTGGTGGATTGCCTCGATAGGCTGAGGATGAACTGGTACAATGGTTGACAGCCTCAGGAGGTGAGGTGTTCTTGAGCTCGATAAGCTGGTGGGTGTGAGGATAGTCCGAATGATCCACCCCAAAGCTGGCTGGTGGCTTTGGTCCTCTTCCCAAATGTAGGTGGGAAGGGATAGCACAATAGCCAAATTCAAAGGGAGACAACTAGTACAAGTTATCCTGACAAAAGTAGTCTTCGCGTGCAAAGGCTCTGGTGGTGACGCTGTAGTGGGCTCCACAATGACCTCCGTCCTAGTGGTCTTGGTCTCGTTGCATCGATATGGAAACCTTTGCCTGATTCCTCGTGACTCCATGACTGTGCTTGCCTCCTTGGCACCAAAGGGGAAACTGGTACACTGCGCCCGCTGGCGCCCGCGTGGCCTTGGTCATCATGGCTCACGTCATGTGAACCCCGTGAGGTGCACCTTGCATTGATATCTTCGCTCCTCGGGAGTCAGCCTAGTGAGACGCCCCCAGGGAGGTCTTGGTGTCGTCCGCCTCACGAGGCTTGGCCCCTCGCGAGGGTCTTGAGTCGTTGCTGCCGAAACTGGGTCGTACCGGGCCACTGATGGAGCCACGCCGTGGGTCGCAGGCAGGCAAGCGTAGGCACCCCCATTCCCAGGATGCCGATAGTAGCCCCCGGGCCCAAGGAGCACTCGAACTTGGCTTCGAGGCGAAGCCAAAGGGCAAGTGCGGAGCGCCGCGGGCCGCAACTGTAACACCCCGGATGTAACTTTCCCTATTTGTACTCCAACTCTTGCCGTTTTCGGCATTAAGTTATATTTATTTCCTCGGGTTTAGGTTTTGTCTCCGTGTTTTGTTGTCGTTGTCATGCATCTGATATCATGTCATCATGTGCATTGCATTTGCATACATGTTCGTCTCATGCATTCGAGCATTTTCCCCGTTGTCCGTTTTGCATTCCGGCGCTTCGTTCTCCTCCGGTGGTCATTTCTACCTTTCTTTCGTGTGTGGGGATTAAACATTTCTGGATTGGACCGAGACATGCCAAGCGGCCTTGGTTTACTACCGGTAGACCGCCTGTCAAGTTTCGTAGCATTTGGACTTCGTTTGATACTCCAACGGTTAACCGAGGGACCGAAAAGGCCTCGTGTGTGTTGCAGCCCAACACCCCTCCAATTTGGCCCAAACCCCACCAAACTCTGCTCCATGTCCTAGAGCGTTCGATCACGATCGCGTGGCCGAAAACCGCACCTCATTTGGAATCTCCTAGCTCCACTTATGCCTATAAATACACCCCTCCGTTTTCTGATCTCCTCCCCCATGAAACCCTTAAAAAAACAGATCCCGCCGCCGCCAGACCGGACAACGTCCGCCGCGCGCCTCCGCCTATCCGCCGCCGCCACGTGGCGCTCGCCTGACCCCGCCGCCGCCGCGGCCCGGGAGCGTGAGGCCGGCCCCCGCGGCCCGCATCGCCACCCGCCGCCGCCTCGCACCAGCCCCGCCTCCTTCCCCATCGCCGGCGCCACCGCGCCACCGCGGCCAACATCGCCGCCCGGCGCCACCGCGCCACCGCGGCCGCCCGAGCCGGCGCCGCCCCCGTCCAAGGCCGGCTCCGCCGCCCTCTCCACCGACCCCCTCGCCGCCCCGGTCATCTTCTCCCCCTCCGGCGTCGTCCTCCTTCCCGGTGAACAGGAACTCCGGCAAGACTCCGGCGAGTGCATCGGGAACCGCGCTGGATCTGGATCTGAAAAATCCCTCCAAACCCTAATTTTTTATGCCTGCTTTAACCCGCCATATCTCCGCATCTGTAGCTCCGATTTGGGCATATAGTATATCAAAATGTTCGCCTCGACGAGTACATCATTTCATTCCATTGCGTCATTTTCATTTGAGCTCATCTTGTTGCCTGAAATGCTGTTAGAAGAGGGCTTCATGAGTTAATTGTCAAATCTGCTATTTCATCTTAGACTTTTGTCATTTTTGCCATGATTAATGTGTGCATGATATGCCTGTGAGTCCTTCATATGTTTTGTTAAGCATTTTGTTATCTTTCCAGAGGTGCAACCCATGCATTTTTAGGATGTGTGTGGTGACTTGTGCAAGTTTGCAAAGTGAGGCACCCGGTAAATCTGTTTTCAGGGACTTAGTAGTTTTCACTAAGTCTGGGATTATTTAGTTCATGATGCCACATATTCAGCTTGTTTCCTAGTGATCCGTGCCTCTTTTGAGGATGATCAGTAAAGGAGTTTTGTTAATCATGTTATGATCTATCCATGCATGTCTTTGTTTGCAATTATGGAGCACCCTAGCTTGAGTCAATCGAGCTCTACTTTTGCTTCGTTGTGAATCTGGGCAGATCGTCAACTTGTTTGCGATTTTGCCGATGTTATTGTAGTTGATCCGTGCATGCTATGCCATTGTTCTTGCCATTTCTAGCTTGCATGTTGTGCCTTCTTAATGGATGTATGCTTGCACCGTGGTGAGTGCACCGTGGTGAGTGCATCGAGCTCATTTACGTGCCTTCGTGAGTTATATTTCAGCATGTCCCAGTTTTCACTAAGTCTGAAAACTGATTGTGTTTTTGCTATGTTCGTGTGCCCGTTAGTATATTTTTTGAACCCTTTTGGCCCCAGGTCACTTTGGATCTTTTGTTAAGCATGTTGAGTAGCTCCATGCCATGTTCTTACTTGTCTTAATCAGGTCATGTATCATGTTGTTTTGCTGCTCCGAAGAGGGCTTCTTGATCTGAAATTCCAGACAAGTGTTAATTTCACTAAGTCTGAGATCTGTTTTGCATTTGCGTTTTTGCCATGCTTGTTTGAACCTGTTAATGGATGAATTGGCCGTAGCTCAGTCATAGACTTTTGTTAAGAGTCTTGTGTGCATCCCTGCCATGTATTTTGTTGTCATGTTTGGGTTCTGTAGCATGTTCATTTCGTTGCATTTAGATGCCTACCTGCTGTAAATCGCAGATCGGTGTCATTTTTTGAATCGCTTGCCATTTCCAAACCGTAACTCCGATTCCGGCGATCTTTCTATCGTTTTCAAGCGATTTCATCTCATCTTTCCATTGGCACCCTTGGAATTCAAAGTTGAGGCCAGGTTCATGCTTTTCCTGTCATATCTTGCATTTGGCATCCCACATCGCATCCCGCATAGCATGTCATCTTTGCATTGTGTTGTTTGAGTTTGCATGTGGTTGATTGTATCCTTGTTGCTTGTTTGTCTTGTTTGGGTAGAGCCAGGAGACGAGTTCACTAACGAGGAGCCCGTTGAGTTTGCTCTTGAGGATCCAGTCAACTCTGACAACTGTGCAGGCAAGATGATCATACCCTCGAAATCACTACTATCTTTGCTATGCTAGTTCGCTCGCTCTTTTGCTATGCCATTGCTGCGATGCCTACCTTTTGCTTGTCATCCTCCCAAATTGCCATGTCAACCTCTAACACACCATGTCCTAGCAAACCGTTGATTGGCCATGTTACCGCTTTGCTCATCCCCCTCTTATAGCGTTGCTAGTTGCAGGTGAAGATTGGAGCCGTTCCTTGTTGGAACATTTATTTACTTGTTGGGATATCATTATATTGCTATGTTATCTTAATGCATCTATATACTTGGTAAAGGGTGGAAGTCTCGGCCTCTCGCCTAGTGTTTTGTTCCACTCTTGCCGCCCTAGTTTCCATCATATCGGTGTTATGTTCCCGGTTTTTGCGTTCCTTACGCGGTTGGGTTATAATGGGAACCCCTTGACTGTCCACCTTGAATGAAACTCCTCCAGCAGTGCCCAACCTTGGTTTTACCATTTGCCACCTAGCCTTTCCCTTGGGTTTTGCGGACTCAAGGGTCATCTTATTTTAACCCCCCCCCCCCCGGGCCAGTGCTCCTTTGAGTGTTGGTCCAACCTAGAGCACCGTGCGGGGCCATCCCTCGGCAACTTGGGTTACGTTGGCTCCCGTACGCTTAGCTTATCCGGTGTGCCCTGAGAACGAGATATGTGCAGCTCCTATCGGGATTTGTCGGCACAGCGGGTGGTGTTGCTGGACTTGTTTTACCATTGTCGGAGTTGTCTTGAATTACCGAGATACCGAGTCTGATCGGAACGTCTTGGGAGGAGGTCTATTCCTTCGTTGACCATGAGAGCTTATCATGGGCTAAGTTGGGACTCCCCTGCAGGGATTGAACTTTCGAAAGCCGTGCCCGCGGCTATGGGCAGATGGGAATTTGTTAATGTCCGGTTGTAGATAACTTGAACCTTAATTAATTAAAACGAATCAACTGAGTGTGTTACCGCGATGGCCTCTTCTCGGCGGAGTCCGGGAAGTGGACACGGTGTTGGAGTAATGTTTGCGCAGGTTGTTCTCTAGGTTCTCGCTCATGCTTTGCCTCCTCTTCTCGCTCTTTTTTGCGTATAAGTTAGCCACCATATATGCTAGTCGCTTGCTGCAGCTCCACATATATTTGCCTATCCTTCCCATTAGCTTAAATAGTTTTGATCGCGAGGGTGCGAGATTGCTGAGTCCCTGTGGCTCACAGATTACTATTACACCAGATGCAGGGCCTGATGATTCCGCTCCCGAAGACGCGTATGAGCTCAAGTGGGAGTTCGACGAAGACTCTCAACTATACTACGTTTCCTTTCCCGATGATCAGTAGTGGTGCCCTGTTGGGGGTGATTGGGACCGTTGTCGCATATTGGGTGTTTCTTCTATTTTGGCGCCGTAGTCGGGCCATGAGTGTTTTGGATGATGTAATGTTATTTATGTACTTTGATGTGACGTGGCGAGTGTAAGCCAACTATGTTCTTCCCTTTTTACATGGGATGTTGTGAATATTGCCTAACTTGCGACATATGCCTTCAATGCGATTATGTCTCTAAGTCGTGCCTCGACACGTGGGAGCTATAGTCGCATCGAGGGTGTTACAAGTTGGTAATCAGAGCCTTCCCCGACCTTAGGAGCCCCATTGCTTGATCGTTCTTAGCGGCCGAGTTGTGTCTAGAAAAATGTTTTGAGTCTTTAGGAATTATATATCAGAGAGTTTAGGAATTCTTTTTACTTCCCGGTCTCCTCATCGCTCCGGTAAGGCATCCTGACATAGAGTTTTGACTCTTCTCTTCTCAAATTTCACAAAAAAAAATTTAGGATCACGCGAGTATCTTGGAATCGTTCCGATGGCTTATGATGAGAACATTGTCTTGGTGCCTCCTGTCAGGGGTTTAGTGGAAGTGTCCCGGGGAGTTGAGCTCTGAGGTGTTGTCATCATAATTTTATATTGCAATTCTGGAATACTTGAGATATTTTCGCCGACATCGAAAATCTCTTTTATGCAGTTCGTTGGTGAGATAACCTCGACGCCACCCAGTACTGGGGCGGGAGTTCGGGAGTATCGCCATAACTTGTATAACGGATGCTTTTCGAAGGTTGAGGTAGATGGTTTCCGAAGGTTTCTTGGTTATGTGTTGAAGGATGGATACAGCTGGATGTAGGATTTGCTAGTTTGGGTGAGATATTAT
This sequence comes from Triticum urartu, assembly GCF_003073215.2. Classification (NCBI taxonomy): domain Eukaryota; kingdom Viridiplantae; phylum Streptophyta; class Magnoliopsida; order Poales; family Poaceae; genus Triticum; species Triticum urartu. The sequence continues at coordinate 373,089,009 of NC_053025.1, read as the reverse complement.
GCTTCCCCTGTATCCCCAACACCTGATTGCATAACCGGAAAGGTTCAGGAGTTTCATAGGTGGGAATTCTAGTAGCTCTAGTTCTTCTTCCACGAATATTGGTTTGAGATTGGGATTTCTTACCGATTATTCGTTCTTGATCCGTACCTTGTTGATTTATTTTCTGTACCTTAATTCTACGTGGCTTCGCAATTTAGGGATATGTGACCACTTCAAGAGGAATGCATTCGTTCATTTTGTTCGGATGTGAAGACTTTATGTTGCAATTTTTCATTCCGTTGGTTTCAGCTTCATTTATCTGTCTATGTGCTAACGGTGGTCAACCTCTTCAGGATGGCTCCCGCTAAGAGCACCAGTCAGAACCAAAATCAAGATCCGCCACCACCTCCACCTCCTCCAGAGGCATGGCAAGCTGTGATGGCCGCAACCAATGCAAATACACAGTTGATCATGCAAATTCTTCAAGAGCGCAATCAAAGCAGTCAAGGGAATCAAGGCAGCAATCAGAGTCACTTTGCTACACTCAACCAGTTCCTTGCTAATGGGCCAAAGACTTTCAGCAATTGTGTTGAGGCAACCGATGCTGACGATTGGCTTCTGGATCTGTGTAAGCATTTCAAGTGCAGCAATGTCAGGCCTGAGGACTTTGTGAAGTTCGCTTCCTTCCAACTCAAAGATCAAGCTGCAGAATGGTTCCAGCAGTACAAGGACTCCAGAGGTGGACGTGCTATCACTTGGGATGATTTCCGTCGAGATTTCCGAGCTCATCATATTTCGTAGAGTGTGGTTGAAAGCAAGCGTGAGGAATTCCGCAATCTGAAGCAAGGCTCTTTGTCTGTCTATGACTACAACAAGTTGTTCTAGAAGCTCGCCCGCTTTGCCAAGCAGGACGTGCCTGATGAGAAGAGCATGATATACCAGTTCAGGGGTGGTCTCAGAGAAGATATTCAGCTCGCTCTTGTTCTCTTTGAGCCCTCGAGGTACGATGAGTTCTACAACATGGCACTGAAGCAAGAGGCTGCTCAGTTGAGGTGTGATGCTTCCAGGAAGCGAGTCAGAGATGTTACTCCTTCTTCCTCTACTCAAGTGGCCAAGCAGCAGAAGTTTTGGCTTCCTCCTCCTCTGTTCCGTCAGCCGTATCAGCAAAAGAGCAAAGGTGGCAGTGGTTCTTCCCACCCCCCCCACCCTGGCTTTCAGAACAAGACTTCGTCTCAAGCTCCAAGATCGAGTGCTCCGTATCACCGTCCGCTTCCAGAGGTCACGTGCAACAAGTGCCAACAGAAGGGTCACTATGAAAACAAGTGTTTCAACCAGAGGCGTCTTCCTCCTCCTCCTCCTGTCAGATCGACAAGTACAGCTGTGGTCAAGCATAACCCCAAGCATGCCAAGGTGAATTTGATGAATGCAGCTCAGGCAGAGGACTCGTCAGATGTGATCATGGGTAACTTTATAGTTAACTCTTTTCCAGCAAAAGTTCTTTTGACATTGGTGCATCGCATTGTTTCATGTCAAGATCATTTGTTTCCAAGCATGACTTCGTTTCACAAATGTTGGGTAAACCTATGGGAGTGGTTTCTCCGGCTAAGTCTATGAGGGCTACTTCAATAGTTCCGGATGTTTCTATCATGATGGGTGATTTCAAGTTTCTGGCTTCTCCAATGGTTCTTGGTAACTCGGATATTGATCTTATTCTCGGGATGGATTGGCTTTCTAAGCACAAGGCTCAGCTTGATTGTGCAGCCAGGCAGATTCAATTGACTCATTCGTCTGAGGATGTAATTGTCTTTGCCGCTCGTGATGATACCATTCGTCTGTTTTCTCTCAATGAGAAGGGTGAATTGGACGCCATCTCGCAAATTCCAGTTGTTTGCGAATATCAAGACGTCTTTCCAGAAGAGCTCCCAGGAATGCCTCCGCACCTGCCAGTTGAATTCGTTATTGAACTTGAGCCTGGCACGGAACCTGTGTGCAAACGTCCTTACAAGCTCGGACCTGAAGAGTTGAAGGAGCTGAAGAAGCAACTCGATGAGAAAGAAAGAATGGGTCTCATCCGGCCTAGTTCTTCTTCGTGGGGTTGTGGTGTTCTTTTTGTGAAGAAGAAGGATGGAACGGACCGACTTTGTGTTGATTACCGTCCAGTGAACAAGAAGACCATCAAGAACAAATACCCTCTTCCCAACATCAATGAGCTATTCGAACAACTCAAAGGTGCCCAAGTATTCTCCAAGCTTGATCTCCGTATGGGTTATCACCAGATTCGCATTCGTGAAGAAGATATCCCCAAGACAGCATTCAGAACAAGCTTTGGTTCATATGAATACACTGTCATGTCTTTTGGCCTCGCCAACGCTCCTCCGACGTTCTCTCGTATGATGAACTTCATCTTCAACGCCTACACCAATGACTTCGTTTTGGTATATCTCGATGACATTCTGGTTTTCTCGAAGAACAAGGAAGATCATGCCAAGCACTTGCGTTTGGTTCTCGATAAGCTCAGGGAACATCATTTCTACGCCAAGTTCTCCAAGTGTGAATTTTGGCTCGATGAGGTTCTTTATCTTGGTCATATCATCTCTGCCAAGGGCATTGCCGTGAATCCTGAGAAGGTGTCTGCAATTGTGAATTGGGAACCTCCTCAGAACGTGAAGCAACTCCGTAGTTTTCTCGGTCTCGCAAGTTATTGCCGAAGATTTGTTGAAAACTTTTCTAAGATCGCGAAGCCTCTCTCTAATCTTCTTCAGAAGCACGTCAAGTACGTTTGGTCTCCGGAGTGTGATATTGCTTTCAACACTTTGAAAGAGAAGTTGATCACTGCTCCAGTTTTGACTCCGCCTGATGAATCCAAGCCGTACGAGGTCTTTTGTGATGCCTCTCTCCAAGGTCTTGGCGCAGTTTTGATGCAAGAGAAGAAAGTTGTTGCTTATACCTCTCGCCAGTTGAAGCCTAATGAGAAGAACTACCCCACTCATGATCTCGAGTTGGCGGCAGTTGTGCATGCTCTGTTGACTTGGAGACATCTTATATTGGGAAGAAAAGTGGACATTTTCACTGATCACAAGAGTCTCAAGTACATCTTCACTCAGCCTAATCTCAACCTCAGGCAAACTCGATGGGTCGAAATGATTCAAGAGTATAATCCGAGTATCGAGTATACTCCAGGCAAGGCCAATGTGATTGCTGACGCTTTGAGCAAAAAGGCTTACTGCAACAGTCTGATTCTTAAGCCTTATCAACCCGAGCTTTGTGAAGCTTTCTGCAAACTTAATCTGCAAGTTGTTCCTCAAGGTTTCCTCGCCAACCTTCAAGTCTCTCCTACCTTAGAAGACCAGATTCGCCAAGCCCAGCTTCTTGATGCTATGGTGAAAAAGGTGAAGATTGGGATTGCCAAGAGTCAGTCCAAGTACAAGTGCTACCGCCTCGATGACAAGGACACTCTCTTCTTCGAGGATCATATTGTTGTACCCAAAGGTGACCTCCGTCAAGTGAACATGAACGAGGCTCACAATTCTCTCCTCTCCATCCACCCTGGGAGCACGAAGATGTATCAGGACCTTAAGCAAGCTTATTGGTGGACTCAAATGAAGCGCGAGATCGCTCAATTCATGAATGAATGTGATGTCTGCAGAAGAGTGAAGGCAGTACACCAAAGGCCATCTGGTCTCCTCCAACCTCTTGCCATTCCAGAATGGAAGTTTGACCACATTGAGATGGACTTCGTGACTGGGTTTCCAAAGTCCAAGCGTGGCAATGATGCTATATTTGTTGTCATCGACAAACTCACCAAAGTGGCTCACTTTCTGCCTATCAAAGAGTCGATCACTACAGCTCAATTGGCGGAACTCTATACCTCTCGAATTGTCTCTCTGCACGGTATTCCTCAAGTGATCTCTTCAGACCGTGGCAGCATCTTTACCTCGAAGTTTTGGGATTCTTTCCAGAAGGCCATGGGCACTAACATCCGCTTCAGCACAGCTTTCCATCCTCAAACAAGCGGTCAAGTCGAGCGTGTCAACCAGATTCTTGAAGATATGCTCCGGGCTTGTGTGATCTCCTTCGGCATGAAGTGGGAGGATTGTCTTACTTATGCTGAATTCTCCTACAACAATAGTTTTCAAGCAAGTTCGGGCAAGGCCCCTTTTGAAATTCTGTATGGCAGGAAGTGCCGTACCCCTCTCAACTGGTCTGAAACCGGTGAACGTTAGCTTTTGGGTAATGACTTAATCATAGAAGCAGAAGAAATGTGCAAAGTCATTCGTGATAACCTCAAAGCAGCCCAATCCCGCCAGAAGAGCTACTATGATAGTAAGCACCGTGATTTGGCTTTTGAGATCAGAGATCATGTTTACCTCCGTGTCTCTCCTATGAAAGGTACTCGTCGCTTCAGTATCAAAGGGAAGCTTGCCCCTAGATACGTGGGACCTTTCAAGATTGTCAGTAAGAGAGGCGACCTCGCCTATCAACTCGAGCTTCCTTCAAACTTTGCAAATGTTCATGACGTGTTCCATGTCTCTCAGCTTCGAAAGTGCTTCAAGACTCCGGACCGCACCGTCAACTTCGAGGACATTGAGCTCCAAGAAGATCTCTCTTATCGTGAGCACCCAATTGCTATTCTTGAAGAGACTGAACGCAAGACTCGCAACAAGTCAATCAAATTTCTCAAAGTCAAGTGGTCACACCATTCCGACCGTGAAGCTACCTGGGAACGCGAGGATCACCTCCGTTCTGAGTACTCGGCGTTCTTTCAGTCCTAGATCTTGGGACGAGATCTTTTCGTAGTGGTGGAGTGTTGTAACAACCCGGATGTAACTTTCCCTATTTGTACTCCAACTCTTGCCATTTCCGGCGTTAAGTTATATTTATTTCCTCGGGTTCGGGTTTTGTCTCCGCGTTTTGTTGTCGTTGTCATCCATCTCATATCACGTCATCATGTGCATTGCATTTGCATACATGTTCGTCTCATGCATTCGAGCATTTTCCCCGTTGTCCGTTTTGCATTCCGGCGCTTCGTTCTCCTCCGGTGGTCATTTCTACCTTTCTTTCGTGTGTGGGGATTAAACATTTCCGGATTGGACCGAGACTTGCCAAGCGGCCTTGGTTTACTACCGGTAGACCGCCTGTCAAGTTTCATAGCATTTGGACTTCGTTTGATACTCCAACGGTTAACCGAGGGACCGAAAAGGCCTCGTGTGTGTTGCAGCCCAACACCCCTCCAATTTGGCCCAAACCCCACCAAACTCTGCTCCATGTCCTAGAGCGTTCGATCACGATCGCGTGGCCTAAAACCGCACCTCATTTGGACTCTCCTAGCTCCACTTATGCCTATAAATACACCCCTCCGTTTTCGGATCTCCTCCCCCATGAAACCCTTAAAAAAACAGATCCCGCCGCCGCCAGACCGGACAACGTCCGCCGCGCGCCTCCGCCTATCAGCCGCCGCCACGTGGCGCTCGCCTGACCCCGCCGCCGCCGCGGCCCGGGAGCGTGAGGCCGGCCCCCGCGGCCCGCATCGCCACCCGCCGCCGCCTCGCACCAGCCCCGCCTCCTTCCCCATCGCCGGCGCCACCGCGCCACCGCGGCCAACATCGCCGCCCGGCGCCACCTCGCCGCTCCGGCGCCACCGCGGCCGCCCGAGCCGGCGCCGCCCCCGTCCAAGGCCGGCTCCGCCGCCCTCTCCACCGACCCCCTCGCCGCCCCGGTCATCTTCTCCCCCTCCGGCGTCGTCCTCCTTCCCGGTGAACAGGAACTCCGGCAAGACTCCGGCGAGTGCATCGGGAACCGTGCTGGATCTGGATCTGAAAAATCCCCTCGGTTGACTTTTCCCTCCAAACCCTAATTTTTTATGCCTGCTTTAACCCGCCGTATCTCCGCATCCGTAGCTCCGATTTGGGCATATAGTATATCAAAATGTTCGCCTCGACGAGTAAATCATTTCATTCCATTGAATCATTTTCATTTGAGCTCATCTTGATGCCTGAAATGCTGTTAGAAGAGGGCTTCGTGAGTTAATTGTCAAATCTGCTATTTCATCTTAGACTTTTGTCATTTTTGCCATGATTAATGTGTGCATGATATGCCTGTGAGTCCTTCATATGTTTTGTTAAGCATTTTGTTATCTTTCCAGAGGTGCAACCCATGCATTTTTAGGATGTGTGTGGTGACTTGTGCAAGCTTGCAAAGTGAGGCACCCGGTAAATCTGTTTTCAGGGACTTAGTAGTTTTCACTAAGTCTGGGATTATTTAGTTCATGATGCCACATATTCAGCTTGTTTCCTAGTGATCCGTGCCTCTTTTGAGGATGATCAGTAAAGGAGTTTTGTTAATCATGTTATGCTCTATCCATGCATGTCTTTGTTTGCAATTATGGAGCACCCTAGCTTGAGTCAATCGAGCTCTACTTTTGCTTCATTGTGAATCCGGGTAGATCGTCAACTTGTTTGCTATTTTGCCGATGTTATTGTAGATGATCCGTGCAAGCTATGCCATTGTTCTTGCCATTTCTAGCTTGCATGTTGTGCCTTATTAACGGATGTATGCTTTCCTTGCCATGACTTTCACCTTGGTGAGTGCATCGAGCTCGTTTACGTGCCTTCGTGAGTTATATTTCAGCATGTCCCAGTTTTCACTAAGTCTGAAAACTGATTGTGTTTTAGCTATGTTCGTGTGCCCGTTAGTATATTTGTGAACCCTTTTGGCCCCAGGTCACTTTGGGTCTTTTGTTAAGCTTGTTGAGTAGCTCCATGCCATGTTCTTACTTGTCTTAATCAGGTCATGTGTCATGTTGTTTTGCTGCTCCGATGAGGGCTTCGTGATCTGAAATTCCAGACAAGTGTTAATTTCACTAAGTCTGAGATCTGTTTTGCATTTGCGTTTTTGCCATGCTTGTTTGAACCTGTTAATGGATGAATTGGCCGTAGCTCAGTGCTAGACTTTTGTTAAGCGTCTTGTGTGCATCCCTGCCATTTATTTTTTTGTCATGTTTGGGTGCTGTAGCATGTTCATTTCGTTGCATTTAGATGCCTACTTGCTGTAAATCGCAGACCGGTGTCATTTTTTGAATCGCTTGCCATTTCCAAACCGTAACTCCGATTCCGGCGATCTTTATATCGTTTTCAAGAGATTTCATCTCATCTTTCCAGTGGCACCCTTGGAATTCCAAGTTGAGGCCAGGTTCATGCTTTTCCTGTCATATCTTGCATTTGGCATCCCACATCGCATCCCGCATAGCATGTCATCTTTGCATTGTGTTGTTTGAGTTTGCATGTGGTTGATTGTATCCTTGTTGCTTGTTTGTCTTGTTTGGGTAGAGCCAGGAGACGAGTTCACTAACGAGGAGCCCGTTGAGTTTGCTCTTGAGGATCCAGTCAACTCTGACAACTGTGCAGGCAAGATGATCATACCCTCGAAATCACTACTATCTTTGCTATGCTAGTTCGCTCGCTCTTTTGCTATGCCATTGCTGCGATGCCTACCTTTTGCTTGTCAGCCTCCCAAATTTCCATGTTAACCTCTAACCCACCATTTCCTAGCAAACCGTTGATTGGCCATGTTACCGCTTTGCTCAGCCCCCTCTTATAGCGTTGCTAGTTGCAGGTGAAGATTGGAGCCGTTCCTTGTTGGAACATTTATTTACTTGTTGGGATATCATTATATTGCTATGTTATATTAATGCATCTATATACTTGGTAAAGGTTGGAAGGCTCGGCCTCTCGCCTAGTGTTTTGTTCCACTCTTGCCGCCCTAGTTTCCGTCATATCGGTGTTATGTTCCCGGTTTTTGCGTTCCTTACGCGGTTGGGTTATAATGGGAACCCCTTGACTGTCCGCCTTGAATAAAACTCCTCCAGCAATGCCCAACCTTGGTTTTACCATTTGCCACCTAGCCTTTCCCTTGGGTTTCGCGGACTCAAGGGTCATCTTATTTTAACCCCCCCCCGGGCCAGTGCTCCTCTGAGTGTTGGTCCAACCTAGAGCACCGTGCGGGGCCGTCCCTCGGCAACTTGGGTTATGTTGGCTCCCGTACGCTTAGCTTATTCGGTGTGCCCTGAGAACGAGATATGTGCAGCTCCTATCGGGATTTGTCGGCACAGCGGGTGGTGTTGGTGGACTTGTTTTACCATTGTCGGAGTTGTCTTGAATTACCGAGATACCGAGTCTGATCGGAACGTCTTGGGAGGAGGTCTATTCCTTCGTTGACCGTGAGAGCTTTTCATGGGCTTAGTTGGGACTCCCCTGCAGGGATTGAACTTTCGAAAGCCGTGCCCGCGGTTATGGGCAGATGGGAATTTGTTAATGTCCGGTTGTAGATAACTTGAACCTTAATTAATTAAAACGAACCAACTGAGTGTGTTACCGTGATGGCCTCTTCTCGGCGGAGTCCGAGAAGTAGACACGGTGTTGGAGTAATGTTTGCATAGGTTGTTCTCTAGCTTCTCGCTCGTGCTTTGCCTCCTCTTCTTGCTCTCTTTTGCGTATAATTTAGCCACCATATATGCTAGTCGCTTGCTGCAGCTCCACATATATTTGCCTATCCTTCCTATTAGCTTAAATAGTTTTGATCGCGAGGGTGCGAGATTGCTGAGTCCCTATGGCTCACAGATTACTATTACACCAGATGCAAGGCCTGATGATTCCGCTCCCGGAGACGCGTATGAGCTCAAGTGGGAGTTCGACGAAGACTCTCAAAGATACTACGTTTCCTTTCCCGATGATCAGTAGTGGTGCCTAGTTGGGGGTGATTGGGACCGTTGTCGCATATTGGGTTTTTCTTCTATTTTGGCGCCGTAGTCGGGCCATGAGTGTTTTGGATGATGTAATGTTATTTATGTACTTTGATGTGACGTGGCGAGTGTAAGCCAACTATGTTCTTCCCTTTATTATTCATATTACATGGGATGTTGTGAAGATTGCCTAACTTGCGACATATGCCTTCAATGCGATTATGTCTCTAAGTCATGCCTCAACACGTAGGAGCTATAGTCGCATCGAGGGTGTTACAGCAACTTCCTGCTGCCTTGGTCGACGCACGCCACGGGCCTCCGCTTCCCCATGCTGCATCGGCAATCATTCTTGGCTGCCAAAAGGGTTGGTGCTTGTTGTAGAGTTTTCATTGCCTTCCTTTCGTGTTGCTCCAGATCCCCTTCTCCTTCTTGCTAGAGAGCCCCAGATCTGCCGAAACTCTCCCCCAGCCTGTAGTTGATGGCCACCGACAAGGTGAAGCTCGCGCGCTCACCTTCCCTATTCGAGCCCGCCCTGAGCATGCCCACCGTCATGGAGAAGAACCTCGCCGTCGCGCTCCTAGTGACGGCGGATGGCAGCAATGAGGGGGGAGAGACAGCGCTCCGGGCCGGCTCCGCCAAGCCGGAAACCTTGGGCAGTACCTTCTATCCCTTCTTCTTACACAACGTCTTCACGGGTCTTGTCCCCCCCCCCTTCTCCAGCTTCTTCTATGACGTCCTTTGCCATTACAATATCCATGCCCTTCATCTTCATCCCAACTCTATCCTTCTCCTATCGATCTTTGCCTTCTACTGCGAGGCATTCGTGGGGGTTATGCCATTTGTGGCGCTGCTCCGCCATTTCTTCTACCTCCAGATCAAGGAAGGCCCGTGCTCAGGATGTGCCAAGTTTGTGGCGGCCAATGGGAGCAACGCGATCTCGTGAGCCGGGAAGAAGGTAGAATATTTCAGGAACAGGTGGGTCCTCATGGATGCCTCGCGCTCCTGCCCTTGACTGGCGCTGCCGACTGGGATGCCAGTGCCTCACGAGGGATGGAATCATGAGAAACTCATCGGTCTCCGGGTGGATCAGTTGATGGAGAGGATGGTGGCTGACCTGAAGCCTAATGACCCAAAGGCGGAGACTCTGACGGGGGCCATCACTGGTGCGTGTCGGTCCTAAACAAACGGTTTTTAACCCCTTTTCGCGATGACATTTGGAACCGTTGCCAAGTGAGTGTGTGCGATAGGGTGTCCTTCCCACACGACCTAGAAATCATCGGGGATAGGCCCTCCTAGGACACAGGCTAGGGCTGTGTGCTATCAAGCGAGGCATCGAAACCCAATCATTTCCGTAGGTATGTACATCCCACACGGTGAATCCCAAAAATCATTTCTGTAGGTATGTACATCCCACATGGTTAATCCCAGAAATCATTTCCGTAGGTATGTACATCCCACATGGTGAATCCCAGAAATCATTTCCGTAGGTATGCACATCCCACATGGTGAATCCTAGAAATCATTTTTGTAGGTATGTACACCCCACACAGTCAATCCAAGGAATACGTTTCCGTTCTTATGTACATCCCACACAGTCAATCCAGGGAAAACATTTATGTTTGTATGTACATCCCACACAGTTTTATGTGTAGGCTCGTGTCTGAAAGGTGTAACTATCACACACGGTCTTCCTTGGTTAACTGTTTGCTTTTATCAACTATATCACAAATGATTTGATGAAGAAAACTGTGTGGCATTGGGCTATCCATTGCAAGCGCTTTTACTGCTAGAACTGTTTGCAAAGACCCATGACACATTTAGCATGTTTATTAGTTTACAATTAATAATTTCAGTATTACGAAAATTCGCATTTCATATCGAATAGTTGTTTGCCAATTTCATATCAGGCATATAAATATATTATAACATCATAGTACGGTAGCTACATGAAAATAGCGCAGTACAACATATAGCTAGTTCAACTTCATAAGAACAATATATTCATTTCCCTAATCGAGATCATCCAGGATCGTCTTATCCACCTATGCTTTCAGTTCAGTAAGAACCCGTTTTGCACGGGCCAACTGGGAAAGTGGCTCCTCCTTCGCCAACACCATCTTAGCAAAGTCTGATTTAAAAAATATGAGCTCATTCTCCACCTTCAACTTTTTATCCCACATCTTGAAATATGCTTCAACATTGACAAGACTTTCTCTAATCCTACATGTGTTCTCTTCCTAATACATGCTCCAGAGCTTCATTAGGCACATCTTCAAAGACTATGGCCACTCTTGATCAACCCACTCCAAGTAAGAACACTTCCATTCATCCTATAATATTTAAAACTAGATCAGTAACAATTGCAGGGGAACTGGGTTAGCAACATAGAAAAACACCAATGCTTATTTTGAAAAACTGAAGAAACATGTTAATTATGACATATCTTCTCAAAAAGATCAATGTGCAAATGAAATAATTGGTACTAAGACAACAACCAAATTCTGGAACATCATAAGCTATAATTAACTACAATGACGCTACAAGTTCTTACTCATGTACAATAAATAACAAATTGAACATTTTATGAGGAAGGTAAATATAATTGCAACAACATAGTAACAGTGTTTGGATGACAGCAAATTGATACTAATAGGTGTGTACATGCACAAATTTAGTAACATAGGACTAATAGCACTAAGGTCGTCCACTATGTATGCCAAAACTGGGGTAAAGACAACTGTTCCTACATCTCGCACCGGTGCCTTGCACTGGCAAGCCGATGCAGCGGAAAAAAATCAGGGACCCGGACTCCGGAGCACGTAGTTGCTCCGATGCCCAGTCCCTTCGTGCCGTAAAGATTCAGTATTTAACTGCTTGGCTGCTCGGTTGTGTGGACGAAAGTTGGCTGCACAAACTGCTGAAGCGGTGCCAAATAATTTTCTAATGGCACCGCTGATGAGATGGCAACAATTTAAGATACTAGGTACAAACTATGACACTATCTTAGGATGTGTTTGTTTGAAGGTGTGGTATGAATGGGTTGGGACCGTGACAGTGTCTGAATCACATCTAACAAATGATTTGTAACAACGCAAGAGGGTCTAACCTTCTCTGCACATGCCAGAAACTTCCTCCCACTGTCCACAGAATCAAACGCAACTAGCTTCACGCATGGAGATTGATGGTGACAACGAGCAGATAGATCTTCAGCCACCCTTCTCCATTCGTTCCCACTCATGGCCTTAGGGAGCTACAAGAGGAAGAAATGACTCAAATTGACCTCCGGGTAAAAATCCGTCATTCCAAGTCATAGCCCGAGAGAGAGAAGAGAGGCATACATGGGTGGTGAAGGAGTAGTCGCCAGAGGAGGAACCGCTGGAGATGTCTTTGAAGAAGACCATGGTGACCCCGGCGGTAGGATGCGAGACAGTGAGAGCGAGGAAGCGGCTATAGCTTAGCAAGGAAGGAAGGAAGGAAGGAGGAAACAAGGGAAATGTGACTTGTGGTCAGGGAGAAAAGGGGTGGGGAAGGGGAGAGAGGGTGGGTGGGGTGGGGTAGATATTTTGGCGGTAGGCAAAAGTTTGGAAATGTGGAGGGAAACTTTGCGCGTGGTGCCGCCGGACCATTCACTTTGAACGATTATGTGCATCACAAACGATTCTTCTGCTTTACGTGCATGGGATGAGTTTGATAATTCAAATTTCATTCTCAAGGCATGGGCACATTTACTTTGAACGCGCGTGATGCCGCCGGACCATTCACTTTGAACGATTGTGTGCACCGCAAATGATTCTTCTTCTTTACGCACATGCGATGAGTTTGATAATTGAAATTTTGGTGGAAATTTCCCCGGGTATGTCATTGCACAATTTAACATCGCTTGATAATTTGGGCACACAAAGAGCCTACAGCAGACAGACCACACTTACTGAATCGAGCAATTTTAGTAATTACATAGAGCCAGTTGACCTAAACATTGCTCTAACAAAAGACCAGCATTAAAAACAAAGCCTAAGTACGCATAATTAAAAATCTGCCGCCGCACCGGCCTATGCATCGCCGGTGTGAGATGAGATGTCGATGACTTGTCCTGGCGAAATGCCACCGTTGGTGGACTCCACGTCCCCCTGCTGGAGTCGACCACGTCCTCGTCCTCGTCCTCGTCCTCGGCGACGCCCTCAAGGTTGTAGTACTTGTAGTAGTGGTTGCGCCAGAGCTCGCTTTGGTACTGCACCGCCGATTCCTCGATGGACAGACTCTCTCTACCTCGACCTCAGACACGCGCAACTCCTCCTCCCGGTGCTCCTCGATCTCCGCCACCTCATGCATCTCCAGCTCCCGTTCGGCGACGTCATGAGGAAGCAGGTCCTCCATGGCCACCGCCACCTTTTCAGACATGGGTTGCATGCTAGAGTCCGAGGTGGCCTGGAATATCTTGACGTGTGCATCCTCGATCTTGCCGTGGATGGCCTCGACCCGGGCCAGGGTGACATCAGCGGCACAGACGGCAGCTCGAGCGCGAGTCCACTAATCACCAACACAATACTCCACCGGGGATCCTCCCTCATCATCCTACGAGAGGGCCATCCTCGGTACTCACACTTATCTTGAGTCTTTTAGTAGTATCCATTAACTTGTCTATGAACTGTATAGGCAACCAAGTAGTCCTTTACCACGGACGCGGCTATTCGAATAGATGATGTTAACCCGGCAGGGGTGTACTTCTTCATACACGCTCTCACCACTTACCGTCGTTTACACGACATGTACTCGGAAACCTTCAAGCGGAAGCCCAACGAGGGTGTCGGCCATGGCCTACCTAAACACTCAAGTCTCTAGTCGAGGTTTATCGCCTATCCAGGTTCCATCCGTAGGGAGTCCGGCCGAGGTTTCCACATACGGCCCTGAACGATGTGAACAGGGTCCCGAGACGCCAAACTGGCGCCCGGCATACCCGGCCACGGTGTATCTACCGCAAAATAGCCCACCCCTAGGGTCAATGCTACGCACGACCGCCAACACATAACCTACAAACACCAGAAACTAGTTGAAATTGGTTTCGGGCCCAATGTATGGTAGTAGCTGATTCTTAAATCACACATACAGATCTCTGTTCTTAGGGACGGCCTCAATGAAACAACCCACCATGTACTCCTACATGGCCTCTCGTCGATACCTTTACCAGATCATGTTCAACACATTCCTCACATTACCGACATAATCATTTCACTCTAGCCCATCACCCAGATGAACTAGACCTGACACAACTCTAAGCATAGAAGGCATGGCAAGGTAGGAAACACATACATGGCTCAATCAACTCCTACACATGCTAGTGGGTTTCATCTAGTTACTGTGGCAATGATAGGTCATGCAGAGGATAAGGGTTCAACTACCGCAGCACACAGCAGTTTGAAACGTTGTTGTCTTAATGCAGTAAATGATAGCAGAGGCGAGAACATGGGATTGTATCGATATGATCAATGGGGCTGCTTGCCTGATGGAGTAGTAGTAGGGTACTGCCCTTCAGTTGGATAGTCGGAGATATCCTCAGAGGCAGAACCTACCACGAGAGACACCACAGAAGATAATCAACACATGGCAATATGCAACAATATGATGCATGCTATGACATGGCAAAATGATGTGTCCTGCCTAATGCAATGTGAAACAAGTTGAAATGGGTCCATTTGAATCAAAGATTCAAATGGAAGCTTAAGTTCTTATGCATAATAAGTGTATTAGCTTGCTTCACCTAAACAGCAAGGTTAAATTGTTTTGTCATGCATGAAACCATTACAGATGGATAGATTGAATTTTTCTGATCATTTTTCATATATAATTTGTTGGATTTTGAGCTATGGTTGATTTTCTATGATTTTTAGAAGTTTTCAGCAATTAAAAGAATTTCTAGACTTGTTTTTATTCCAAAATTCCATTTATTGCGTCAGCACTGCGTCATGCTGGCGTCAGCAGTCAACAGCGCCTAGTCCTAGTCAAACCTGACCAGTGGGGCCCACTGGTCAGTGACTCTGTGCACTAACTAAGCTAGTTAGTCCTAATTAATTGGGCAGGGCCCACTAGTTAGTGACTACTAACTAAACTAACCTAGTTAATTAGCACTAACCAGACTAATTAGTCGGGCGGGGCCCGCATGTCAGTGAGAGAGAGGGGCAGGTCAACCCGTGTCAGCGGGGTCAACCTCGCCGGTCAGCGGTCAAAGCCTGCCGGCGTTTAGCCGCCGGCGAGGCCAGACGCGGCGGCGCGCTGCGGGATTTGCCCACAGGGCACCATTTGGCGCGCGGAGAGCACCTACGTGGAGCTGGGACTCGCCCGCATCCAAGCACGGTGGTGGTTTGGCCGAGGAGTGGCCGGAGCATCGCCGGCGACGAGCTCGACGGAGGCCGAGGCTCGGGTGTGCTCATGCTCGTGGCTGCGGTGGCCTAGACGATGCGGCGAAAGCACCTACAGCATCTACACCGCGCGGGGAGTGTGACGGGCACAAGCCTGTGACCAAATGGTCACCGGAGCATCGCTAGTGACATGGTCAGGCGGCGGCGCGTTCGGGCACAAGAGGCGCGGCGTCTACGGTGTTCTAGGGGCGAAACGAAAAGCACGGAGAGGTTCAGTAGCTCACAGGGAAGCCAAAGGGAGGGTCAGCGTGCTCGGGGAAGCTCGGGTGCGGCGGATCGACGACAACGATCGACGGCGGCCGAAGGTTGAAGACGACTGTGGCGGGGATGATGCAGGGGCTCCGGCGTCGCGCAGCTCAGCTGGTCGACGTAGTCGACGACGGCGAACCATCCGGACACGGTGAGAGGGCGCGGGGACGGCGTTGGACGCAGCTGCGGCGAGCAGCGGCAAAGGTGATGTCTCGGGCGATGTCGGGGAGGGCGAGAGAGGGAACCAGAGAGAGCGAGTGTGTCTGGGAGCTCGGGGAGAGAGAGAGGGTTCGTCCCAGGGCGACAGGTCGACGAGGGGAGCGGCTGGGCGGCGGGCAGCTGCGTGGCAAACGTGATGTGCTCGCCGTCGAGCACCTGCCTGCTTGGGTTGGCGAGAGCAAGCAGCTCGCTGGCACAGCAGGTGGGCTGGGCTGCTAGGTGGGCCGGCCAGGTGGGTTCAGGTAAGTGCTCTGCACTGTTTTCTGTTTCTCTTTTATTTATTTTCTATACTATGTTTTGAAATAGAATAAATCCTATTTCATTTCCAAAAACTCTGGAAATATTCAGAGGCACATTTGAGAATATTCTCAACTGCCTAAAAATGCTTCCAAGATTATTTGAGCACCTTAAAATATTTATAAGATTTAAAATGCCCAAATTCAAATACTTATGACTTGGTTCAAAAATCCAGAATGGCCTCATAAATTGTAGAACCATTTTTGGTAGAGGTTTAAACCAAAACCAAAAATGGTGGGCTTTTATGAAGGGCATTTTGGGTTCATTGAAATTCCAATTGTTGGAATTTAGCATTTTCAGGGGGGTGTTGGGGTTGATTAGCCCCCATTTCAAGTTTAAAAGAAATTTAAACATGATGCACAAGTTCAAGCAACCCTAATGCATAACAGGAAAGCAGGGATGTGGTAACTCACCCCCACTCAAAAGAATCGCGTCCCGAGATTCAGGACTCGTCGGGAAGAAGGAGGGGTACTCTAGTCAAAGATGATCCTCCCTTTCCCAAGTAGCTTCTTTCTCAGAATGGTGTGACCATTGAACCTTGAGAAACTTGATGTTATGGCGTCGAGTGGTACGCTCGGCTTGATCAAGGATACGAACAGGATATTCCCAATATGAGAGGTTATCTTGTAGATCAAGCGTTTCGTGGTCCACTCCACGGATAGGATCCGCGAAGCAACGCCTGAGTTGAGAAACGTGGAAGACATCGTGAACTCTGGAAAGATGCGGAGGTAGTTCCAATTGTTAGGCAACTTCTCCTCGTTTGGCAAGAATGCGAAAGGGTCCAATGTAACGAGGGGCCAATTTGCCTTTGATACCGAAACGATGGGTTCCCTTTAACGGAGTAACCCGAAGGTAAGCCTTCTCGCTGACTTCATAAGTCATGAGCTTATGTTTACGATCATATTGGCTCTTTTGATGAGATTGGGCTGTTTTCAATTTCTCACGAATAACGCGAACCTGCTCTTCTGCTTCCTAAATCATATCCGGGCTAAAGAGTTGTCTTTCCCCGGTTTCTGACCAGTTAAGAGGCGTTCGACATTCTCATCCATAGAGAACTTCGAAAGGAGCTTTGCCCAAGCTAGCTTGATAATTATTGTTATAAGAAAACTCCGCGAATGGAAGGCATTTCTCCCAATCCATTCCGAAGGAGATGACAGAAGCTCGGAGCATATCTTCCAGAATTTGATTTACTCGCTCTACTTGACCACTGGATTGAGGGTGGAAGGCGGTGCTAAAAGAGAGACGAGTTCCCATAGCATTTTGGAAACTTTCCCAAAATCGAGAGGTGAACAGACTCCCACGGTCTGAGTTAATTTCCAATGGGACACCATGAAGAGACACTATTCAGGAGATGTATAGGTCAGCTAGCTGGCTAGTGGTGATACTCTCACGAACAGGTAGGAAATGGGCTACTTTGGAAAGACGATCGATCACGACGAAGATAGCATTATTCCCTCTCTTGGTCCTGGGAAACCCAGTAATGAAATCCATACTGATTTTATCCCATTTCCACTCAGGAATAGCCAAAGGTTGAAGGGTGCCAGCAGGCCATTGATGCTCTTCTTTAACATGACGATAGACGTCGCAACTAGCAATATATTGAGCAATTTCTCTCTTCATCCTAGTCCACCAAAACCTCTGGCGTAGGTCTTGATACATCTTAGTACTACCAGGATGAATGGTGAGAGGGGATTCATGAGCTTCCTTAAGGATCAGCCGCCTCAGGTATCGTGCCTTGGGAACCACTAAGCGGTTTCCAAAGTATACGACACCTTGATCATCAATGGAGAAAAAATTCGCGACTCCTTTCTTAATGTTTCTCTTAATACGGGAGATTCCCGGACCTACCTTCTGTGCCTTGATGATCTGATCCGTAAGGGTAGGTTTCGCCACCAGGGTGGATAGGAATCCTCGAGGAACAATGTGAAGATTAAGCTTATGAAATTCCTCATGGAGAAGTGGTAGACTTTGTTGTAACATCAGGTTGTTACAATAAGATTTATGACATTGGCTTTTCCCGGGGTGTAAGTTATTCCTAAGTCGTAATCCGAGATCAACTCGACCCAACGTCTTTGCCTGAGATTCAAATCCGGTTGGGTGAAGATATATTTCAAACTTTGGTGATCGGTGAAGATCTCGCAATGATTACCGAGGAGGTAATGTCGCCAAGTTTTAAGTGCATGGACTATAGCTGCAAGCTCTAGATCATGGGTGGGATAATTTTCCTCATGTGGGTGTAATTGCCGTGAAGCATAGGCAATTACCTGACGATCTTGCGCGAGTATGCAACCTAGTCCTTGTCGTGAGGCGTCGCAATAGATAATAAAGTCCTTGGAGAAATCTGGTGGTACCAGTACGGGAGCAGATGTCAGGCGTCTTTTCAGTTCCTGGAAGCTGAACTCGCACTATGGGGTCCACTCGAACATTTTATCTTTCTTGAGGAGTTCAGTTAGAGGTTTAGCAACCTTGGAGAAATTCTCGACGAAGCGGCGGCAATAGCTCGCTAAGCCAAGGAAGCTCCGAACTTGCTTGACCGTCTCAGGTGGAGTCCAATCAAGGACGGCTTGAACTCGCTCGGGATTGACAGCAATACCCTTACCGGAGATTACATGGCCTAGATAGGTCACTTCTGGCAACCAAAATTCACACTTGGAGAATTTGGCATAAAGGCGATGCTCTCAAAGTTTCGTCAATACCAGCCTTAGATGTTCGGCATGTTCCTCTTCATTCTTGGAGTAGATGAGTATATCATCAAGGTATACCACGACGAATTTATCCAAATACTCCATGAAGACTGAGTTCATTAACGGAGAGAATGTGGCTGCGGCATTAGTTAAACCGAAGGACATGACGGTGTACTCGTATTGGCCATAACGAGTAACGAAGGCTGTTTTGGGAATGTCCCCATGTCTGATTTTGATTTGATGGTAGCCCAACCTCAAATCCATCTTGGAAAAGACTGAGGATCCAGCGAGCTGATCATACAGATCGTTGATCCTGGGAAGCGGATACTTGTTCTTGATAGTGACCAAGTTGACAGGTCGGTAATCTACAACCATCCGATCCGTTCCATCCTTCTTCTTGACGAAGAGGACGGGGCAAGCCCAAGGAGAGGAACTAGGACGGATGAAACCCTTTTTCAAGGACTCATCGAGTTGGTTCTTAAGCTCGGCTAGTTCTAAGGGTGCCATCTTATAGGGTCTCCTAGAAATTGGGACGGTTCCTAGAACAAGGTCTATCACAAACTCGACAGAATTCGATCTTCACAAAGATCAAGCGATACACGATCAACTCATGGAATGAGATGATAGAACGTCTCTTAAGCTGGGACACAATGCACACATCAAGACGGATGGAGAGAAACTGATAACAAAGGCTCAATTTGGTAGGCAACATTTGCACGCTTAAGAAGATGGTGGATGCGTTTCAAGTAGCGAGGAGTTAAGTTGCCCTTCATGTCGAATGGGGCACCTTAGAGGAGGTGGCTCGTAGAGCTATTCCCTTAAGTGGCAAAAAGAATTACTTTTGATTCAAAGGTCACTGAAACTCTTTATACCATCCTAAGGCAATTCACAACAATCGTTTGGCGGAGTACAAAGGGATGGCATACCCGAACTAGAATGGATGATATGGACTACCTTGTTGAAGACAACGCAAGGGATGATTTATAAGAAAACCAACTTGATCACGAACTCAACATAGCGGTTAGGTGATAGCCAGGTAATACATCCGAGAAGATCTTCGGAAAATCATGAACCACCGATATGTTACTAAGCTCGAGAACAATCTTGCTTTTCAGGGCAAGATGATATGATCAAAAGAGCAATGGTTTGGCAAAATCCTAACCCGTTGATCGAAGAGTGCACCAGGAAATAAGGACTAGGTAGCACGATCAACCTTAGGGTTATGATTCAATAATCAGCACACTAAGAATGATATTAATGTCCATTAACTACCAAGTAAAGGGTTGCTAGGAGTATTGCTTTCACATATCACGATTCACTTGTCGGTATTCCGGTTGCGACAGCACGACACCGAGGAATGAATAATGATGGCGAGAAGTATCACTACGTCAAGAATTCATAAGGGAAGGTGCAATTCTCATGACATTCCTCACATAAATGGGATAGTACTTCAAGGTAGAACGGACCAATAGCTTGACTGCATTTGATCTGCGAAATACAACTGCTTTGACCCAATCCTAGAAATGGATGAGGTACTGGAGTTTGTTTCTCCTAGTCATTCTGAAATAGAACGGCTCCACGGACCACAAAAATAATAGGCACCGATAGATGAATGCTCACATACTCTTGACTATTAATTGATAGATGAAGGTCGGAATATAAGAAAGGGGGACAACTCAAAGGAACATATAACTTTCTGAGTTGTGGATGCATAGATTAGTATGTCGAACGAGTTCAACATATTTATTCCGGATAACCCATGCAGGAAGGTAGGGTTGGCAGAGTCACAACATAGAATAGAGAACTCATGAGGAGGACTCTATCGTGACCTTTTGGTTCAAAAGAACTCCTTCCAAGAATGGTCCATGATAATTGGAAGAAGGATGTACCATGAACCTCGAGGACTATCGCAAAGGTTACTAATATCCTAAAGGAACTAGCAACACTATCAACATGAGATAAGTAGGGTGAATCTCGGGTTCAAGAACCCATGAATAGAATACCTACCACTACATGGCATCACGAGGTGCTTTCGAGAATGGTGGCCAGAATCATCACACCGGAACACAAAACACCTAGGGTCATAGTAATAGCTCCATCATATATGTCGAGGCAACAGAGTACCTCAACTCACCGATTAGTGTGATTAATCTGGCCCAAATGGACATCAGGAACAGGAGGAAGGGGTTTGCAAATGCATCAGACTACTTAGAAACCTGGGATGACTCGGACAGCATAACGGCTGTAAATGCTCAGAAAAAGATTTGAGACATCCACAACAGTTTGCAATACCACTCAACAACATCATATCAAGGTTCTGATTCAACTGGCAATATACTAAAAGTAGTAGAAACTGTACTGTGGCTGGTAACAACAATCCTATAAGCTACTACGGATTAGTAACACGTGAACCTGATAGAAGAAGAGAGCCTAGTCCTTAACCCACGTTGAAAGAGAAGAGAATGACTCACATCAGAGGGCATAAGGTAAAGGAGTAAAAGAGCCTTACGTTCCCTCCCACAATCAATTCCCCTACATATAACTAAAGCATTTCTAGACTCGACATCGACCAATTTGGCTCAACGAACCTACAGGAAGTCCGCCTCTGATGCCAACGTTGTCAGGACCCCGGTTCCAAGTCACATCGATCTAGCCGGTAACACCTCATATCACATTGCGGCCTCACGCATAGTATCCCCACGGGTGTCGCCTTACCATGGCCCGGGACCGTTTGCGCCTTTTGGCTCACGTATATGATAGTGTCGCTAGCATCCATATGATAGAGAACCTGGGCCGACATGGCTAGTCGTGAACCCAAAGCGGCACAGACCTATGGAGACAGGCATACATGAATCACATCGAGCATGTCGGTCATCAGCGTGTGAATCCGGGCTGTAGCACTAGGCTAACAGGACTCCGGGGAGCCCGGGCTGTAGCAGGCTAGGCAGGACTCCGGAAGTCACCGCGTGACATTTCCCCGAAGGGACAAACATAGGAACAAAGTGAAACACATGTCGGCCAGTCAAGTGTCCTGAGCAGTAGTGCTAGGCTAGCAGGACTCCGGTGAACCGGGCTGTAGCAGACTACTATGGCTCAAGGAGCACTAGACTACATTTCCCCATAAGAGATAAAAAACTAGATTGTCGGATCCCACACATACCAAGCATTTCAATCATACACACAATATGCTCGATATGTGCAAATACAACATGGCATCACAACAAAACTCTACAACTCAAGTACTTTATTTAAAGGCTCCAGAGAGCCATACATAACATGTTCATATAGGTAGGGGTCACATGACCCGACACTCAAGTCATACAAGCATACAAGCACATGCGGAAGCAAATAGTCTGAGTACAGACACTAGAAAGAAAGAAGGCTTCTCGAAGCCTGTATACCTACATAGGGCCCTCGATGGCCAGGATCACCACCTGGGTGGCAAGTCACTCATCGACGTCGAGGTCTACATAAAACCCATCGGAGGGGGCGGTGTTGTCGTCTAAAAACAGTAATTAAAGCAAACATGAGTACAAAGGTACTCAACAAGTCTTACAACAGAACATATGAAAGTGCAACTATCCCTAGGTGGTTTTGGTAATTCATAACAACATATAGCTCATTGAGCTAATGCTATTCCAAGATGATTATTTCAGGAACGCTCAATGATTGGCATGGCATTACCTGATTGCATCCACCCTGCGGATTGAGAAAGGACTAGCCACCCTAACTCAAAACCAGGCAAGCCTAGAGAGAATCATGGAACAAAAGTTCTATGACTTGGATGTCAAGGTGACAGAGATTCAGACTGCAGTGGAGCAGCTCCAGGATGACATGCAGGAGAGGAGAGGCAGGACTACCACTGATGCCTTTGCCAGAGTGCCACGAGGTCCGAGGTCATCTGCCGTGCCAGTTGCTGCCACGAGAGCCACCACCTCAGCACCAGCTACAGCCTCAGTTCCACCAGCTCCAGCATCTACTTCAGCTCCAACTCCTGTGTCTACTTCAACGTCTACAGAAGCCTTCGTCCTTGGAGTGATCCAGACTCCACCACCATCTGAAGATCAAGCCTGAGTGTCGATCTAGCACTATGCATTTTCTAGGAACTTTTTGGTAACTTGTTGCCAAAGGGGGAGAAAAATGTATAGATCATAGGCTTCGAGAGAGAGAGAGAGTGTTGCTTTTCTCTCTTGCTTTATTTGGTGGTTTTTTGAACTTGTTTGCTTTTGAGTGCTTGAGATACTATGTCATTACTTGTGAGACATTGATGATCATGTGTTTGATCATAAGCTACACTTAATGCTTGCTTAATGCTATTATCTTATCTATCTTATGTGATCATTCACTATTCTTGGTGATGAATGCATGTATTTCATTCTTATCATTTTAAGCGCTCCACCAAGATGTATGTGACATGGAAGAGTAACCCATGACTCTAACTCCTTGTGCATTTGCAGTCCAAAGCAAATTTTAAATATGCACAAACTTAGGGGGAGCTCTTACTTATCACATACTTCTCAAAGAGACGATATATTTCATGCTTATTATCATTTGTCGAAGCTTTGATCTATATGTTGTCATCAATTACCAAAAAGGGGGAGATTGAAAGTGCAACTATCCCTAGGTGGTTTTGGTAATTCATAACAACATATAGCTCATTGAGCTAATGCTATTCCAAGATGATTATTTCAGGAAAGCTCAATGATTGGCATGGCATGGATGTGAAAGTGGAACCCTCAAAATGCTAAGGACAAAGGATTGGCTCAAGCTCAAAAGCTCAAGACTCTTCATTTTATATTTTAGTGATCCAAGATCACATTGAGTCTTTAGGAAAAGCCAATACTATCAAGGAGGGATGAGGTGTTGCTTAATGAGCCTCTTGCTTCATGTGCTTAGTGATATGCTCCAAAACCCTCAACTACTTTCCCATATCCACATATGACCTAAACCCTAAGCCAAACTCGGTCCTACCGATTCTTCCTATCCGACGCCACCGAGTTTCACTTGTCATAAGCCACTGCCAAACCCTAGCAATTCGGTTCTACCCATAGGGATCTCGGTCTCACCGAGATGGGATTGCAAACTCTCTGTTTCCCTTTCGTAACTTTTTGGTCTCACCGAAAGAGCGAATCGGTCCCACCGAGATTGCAATGTAAATTCAGTGTTTCCCCTTTGTAACTTTTCGGTATCACCGAAAGAGCAAATCGGTCCCACCGAGTTTGCCTGACCAACTCTCTGGTTAGCTAATTACCAAATTCGGTCTCACCGAGTTTGTGTAATCGGTCTCACCGAGATTACGTTATGCCCAAACCCTAACCATATCGGTCCCACCGAGTTGCATGTCAGTCCCACCGAAAATCTCTAACGATCACTAGGTTTACATTTTCGGTCCGACCGAGTTTGTTGATTCGGTCCCACCAAGATTGGAAAACTGTGTGTAACGGTTGGATTTTGTGTGGAGGCTATATATACCCCTCCACCTCCTCTTCATTCGAAGAGAGAGCCATCAGAACACATACACAATTCCTACTCATATGTTCTGAGAGAGAACCACCTACTCATGTGCTGAGACCAAGATATTCCATTCCTACCATACGAATCTTGATCTCTAGCCTTCCCAAGTTGCTTTCCACTCAAATCTTCTTTCCACCAAATCCAAATCCTATGAGAGAGAGTTGAGTGTTGGGGGTACTATCATCTGAAGCACAAGAGCAAGGAGTTCATTACCTACACACCATTTGTTACTTCTTGGAGAGTGGTGTCTCCTAGATTGGCTAGGTGTCACTTGGGAGCCTCCGACAAGATTGTGGAGTTGAACCAAGGAGTTTGTAAGGGCAAGGAGATAGCCTACTTCGTGAAGATCTACCGCTAGTGAGGCAAGTCCTGTGTGGGCGATGGCCATGGTGGGATAGACAAGGTTGCTTCTTAGTTCAATCTCATTACCGGCATGTCTCTTTACTCGTTCCGTAATGCATCACCCCGTAACTAACTCATTAGTCACATTGCTTGCAAGGCTTATTGTCGGAGTAAATAGCCATGGGTAGCCTAGCCGGCTTCCCCTGGCCCTTCTGAAAAAATTACGAGCCCGTCCGACTCTCAAGAATCCAAGACATGGGGCCACCTTCCCCTTGCTGGCTGTCATCCAGGCCGGCTATCGGAAGGCGGCCCGACTTTAGCCCTCATAAAGAAAGCCACGGGAGGGCCAACTTCGGGAAGCCGGCCGTGAGAAGGCCGACTCCAAGAAGCCGGCTCCCATAAAGCGGTCGAGACCGTACCCTCAAAGTTTGCACCCACCTAACGGCGGTGCGACGGGGCGTGGCTACAGTGAAGCCTGCCACCCCCGAATCACGGAGCACGCCTGGCACAGTGCACCGTACGGAGTGGCCATGACCCGTCCGGCGCGGCACTGTTGCCATGTTGACCCTGATGTCACCCACGACGGGCCGCCAGCGCGGCCCACAGACGGTGGGCCCCTTCAGGCAGAGAGACACCGAAAGGCGGCCACGCCTCCCCCCAGTCGGCCCAAGACAGAGCCGACTCCCCGCAGCCGGCCTGCCACCTCCCTCGAAGGAGACACCCCATTAAGGAGACAAGACGCGGTGAGGCTACAGCGATCGCCCGACGGGCGGCGGCACTGTAGCCACGCCTACCACGATGAAGCCCACGTCACCAAGATGAAGCCACAGTGATCAGCCGCCGACCAGGTCCTGGCCAGTGGGACCTGCCTGTCGACCAAGGGGGCGGCAGCTGGCGGGACCCACCAGTCGGCGGGCCCCAGCAGCCGGCGCAGAAGCCGGCGAGTGCAGTCACAGACGGCTGGGCCCCGCGCCCAGTCGGATTACCATTGTACCCCCGGGGGTAGGCCTATATAAACCCCCCGGGGCACCCATGCAAAGGGTTCGACCCCCTGCTAGTCCTAGACACCACACAAGGAGAAGAAGCAGGCTAGCCGTGCCCTTCTTCCTCCTCCCACCAAACAGCTCAAGGAGCATTGTGTAGCTACTTGTCCATCTAGTGATCGTGCGGAGACCCCGCAGAGCAGCAGTAGGGGTGTTATCTCCACGGAGAGCCCCGAAGCTGGGTAAGATCCGCCGGCGTGCATGTCTTCGCCTTATCCCGTTTCCAGGCACCGGCGATGTCTTACTGGCTCCCACAATGATAAGCCACCCGCTGGCATATGTCGCACCTACCACCCGACATTTGGCGCCCTCCGTGGGGCCAGGTGCACCGTCGTCCGGAGACCTGTTCTGGACGGGAACCTTCTTCCTCCCCCGCGAGCGTAGCCAGCCCGGCACGCCCGATGGCGCTTGCCACGACGCGCTGCAAGGCGTCACCAACGCCTGCGCAGCGAACAGCCTTGCTGATCTCCTCGACAAAATCCTCACCTCCGACGAGCTCGCCTCCGATGCGGGCACCGACCACCTCGCCAATCTCCTCGGCCAGCTCCATGTCTCCAGCGAGCTCGCTGTGGATCTGGAGTCGGTTGGCTCCACCGATCTGATGCCTGTCGACTCCGACACGGCCTCATTCGACACCTTCCCCACCAACGTCACGATCTACAACGACCCGCTTCCCCGAGCTGGTGGCTGCGACGCTGTCACCACCAAAGTGATGGTTGTCGGCCACGGCGGCCCGGCCGACGAGAGCGCCCACGACGCCCCGCACGCGGCGGCCCACGACTTGTCCACCCCCCTCCCGGCTAATGCCGACGACGAAGCACTGGAGGCACGCCGCCTCGCCCTCCTCGCAGAGGGCCGGAGGCTGGCTTCCGTAAGACGCCTCACTGAGGCCTACCTGCGCGAAGCTGACCGCGCCGCCTTCGGCACGCCGGCCCCGGGCGGGCCAAGCCAGGCCGGCCTTGTCAAGCAACGCGGCACCGTCATTGCCGACACGCTGGGAGTTGACCGCCCGGTCTATGCCACTCCGCTCGAGAACTTGCGTGCCGCCCAGGCGGCCGTAGACGAGTTGGACGGCTTGGAGGCCGAAGACCTCCCCCACATGACCCGGCGCATCCAGCAACTGATTGACGCAGCCGCGCAACGACATGAAGCCGACGCCCGCGCGGGAAGCCCTCCCCTGCGCCGAGATCACGGCGCGACATCCCGGACGCCGACTACGAGCAACACCCGCGCGCGGCGCGAGAAAGAGCCGGCTGCCAGCCGCAGCCGGACCCGAATCTCCATCGAGCGAGACGCGGACGGCCATCCCCGAGCCATGGAATGGCGGGGCAACCCGCCTCCGCCTCGACCCCGTGGAGAGAGATATCCCACCCCGCCATCGGTGGCGCACCCAACTCTCAGCAGCCGACTAGGTCGCCGCGAAGGAGTCAGCGAGAACGACGCCCGCCATCGGATCGACCGCCTGGCGCGATCCCTGGTGTTGGAAGAAGAAGACGATGTCGGCCCGCCTTGTTTCGGCCCCCACATCCGCGACGAGCCTTTCCCCAAAGGGTTCTCACTCCCAAGAGACACGCCCAAGTACAACGGCTCCGTGAAGCCGGAAGATTGGTTGATCGACTACTCCACTGCGGTTAGCATAGCCAACGGCAACCGGCGCGTTG
The DNA here is from genome assembly GCF_003073215.2 of Triticum urartu. Taxonomy (NCBI): domain Eukaryota; kingdom Viridiplantae; phylum Streptophyta; class Magnoliopsida; order Poales; family Poaceae; genus Triticum; species Triticum urartu. The sequence continues at coordinate 373,061,871 of NC_053025.1, read as the reverse complement.
CCGTGAAGTACGTGCCCCTCATGCTGCAAGGCACGGCGCGAACCTGGCTCAACAGCCTCAAACCACGCAGCATCAATAGCTGGCTGGACTTCACAGAAGCTTTCATCCGCAACTTCACCAGGACCTACAAGTGGGCTCCCAAGCCCAGACAGCTCTCCTTGTGCGTACAAGGCCCCGCCGAGTCCACTCGCGACTACCTCACGCGTTGGGCCGAGTTCCGCAACTCTTGCGAAGGGGTGCACGAGGTGCAAGCCATAGAATACTTCACAGCCGGATGCCGTGAAGGCACCCTCCTCAAGCACAAGCTCCTCTGCGACGAGCCGACTACCCTCGACGAGCTTCTAGACATAGTGGACAAGTACGCCACCGCCGACTCCTCGATGAAGACCGAGCTTCGGGTAGACGCGTCTGGGAAAGTACTTAACCCGGCGCCCAAGACGCCGGCTGGGGATTCCGGCCGACGCCCACACTCGAACGACCACAAGCGCAAGGGCCCCGCGCCGCCTCCCGCCAGTCGGCAGGTGGCCACAGTCGAAGACGTGCCGCCTGAAGGGCGACCCACGCCCAAGAAGCCCAAGGGCGGCAGGCCGGCTTGGCAGCTGGCCTTCTCCTACGAGCAAACTCTCGACGCCCCCTGCAAGTTCCACAGCGGCGCGAAGCCATCCAACCACACAACCCGGAAGTGCCATTGGCTCACCCGAATCTCCAAAGGCGAGGGGCTCGTGCCGCCTCCGCCTGCCGGCCCGCCGCCTCCGGCCGCCCGGCCCGCAGTCGGAGCTGTGCACGACGAATTCCCCGACGAGCAAGCAACCTACATCGTCTTTACAAGCCAGCCCGAAGACCAGCGCAGTAGACGCTGAGAGCACCAGGAAGTCAGCGTGGTCGCTGCCAACCCCGTCGGACACATGCATTGGTCAAAAAAGCCCATCAGCTGGAGCCGGGCCGACCATCCAGAGGTGATACCGTCTCCAGGCTCTTATGCCTTGGTCCTGGAAGCCACCCTTGCAATGGATAGACGCGCCGCCCGCTTCTCCCGTGTGTTGATAGACGGCGGGAGCAGCATCAACATCCTGTACCGTGACACCCTGGAGAAGCTAAACGTCAAGACGAAGCAGCTCATGCCTACTCGGACAGTGTTTCATGGCATCGTGCCCGGCCTGTCCTGCGCCCCCATTGGCAAAATCAAGATTGATGTACTTTTTGGGGACAAGGAGCATTTCCGCCGGGAAGCGATCTGGTTTGAAGTGGTGGACCTGGAGAGCCCTTACCATGCATTGCTTGGCCGACCTGCCTTGGCCAAATTCATGGCAGTTCCCCACTATGCATACCTCAAGATGAAGATACCAAGCACCAAAGGCGTCATCACCGTAGCCGGCGATTACAAGAAGTCCTCTGAGTGCGCAGTAGCCAGTAGCCGGCTGGCCGAGTCCCTTGTGATTGCCGAAGAAAAGAAGATGTTGGACCGAGTCGTGGCCTTAGCCGGCAAGCAGTCGGCCGTGTCCCGTAACCCCAAGGAGCATGATGCTCAAGGATCTTTCCAGCCGGCCAAGGAGACGAAGAAGATACCTCTTGACCCCGAGCATCCAGAGAGGTTTGCCGTCATCGGGGCAAACCTGAACAGCAAATAGGAAGGCGAGCTCGCCGATTTCCTCCGTGAGAATCGGGACATCTTTGCATGGTCCCCCAAGGACATGCCGGGTGTTCCAAGGAAATTCGCCGAGCACAAACTACACGTTCGAGAAGACGCAAAGCCAGTCAAACAACCTCTTCGCCGACTGTCGGAGGAGAAACGCATGATTGTAGGGGCGGAGATGGCCCGGCTTCTGGCAGCCGGCTTTATTATGGAAGTTTTCTTTCCAGAGTGGCTCGCCAACCCGGTCCTCGTGCTAAAGAAGAACAACAAGTGGCGCATGTGCATAGACTACACAAGCCTCAACAAGGCCTGCCTCAAAGATCCCTTTGCCCTGCCAAGGATTGACCAAGTGATAGACTCCACAGCCGGATGCAAGGTGTTGAGCTTCTTGGATGCTTACTCAGGATATCACCAGATAAAGCTGGATCCGGACGATCGCCTGAAGACCACCTTCATCACGCCATTTGGAGCCTTCTGCTACCTGACTATGACATTCGGCTTGAGAAATGCCGGTGCCACCTTTCAGCGTTGCATGCAGAAGTGCCTCCTCAAGCAGCTCGGCAGAAACGCTCACGTTTACGTGGACGACATCATGGTGAAGACGGAGAAGCGCGGCACCTTGCTGGGAGACCCCAAGGAAACGTTTGAGAACCTACACCGGTTCCAAATCAAGCTCAACCCCGAGAAATGCGTGTTCGGAGTGCCAGCCGGCCAGCTCCTAGGCTTCCTGGTCTCCGAACGCGGCATCGAATGCAACCCGGTGAAGATCAAGGCCATCGAGAGAATGGCGATCCCCACCAAGCTTCGAGACATTCAAAAGTTCACCGGGTGCTTCACCTCCTTGAACCGCTTCATCAGCCGGCTTGGAGAGAAAGCTCTCCCCCTCTACCGCCTCATGAAGAAGAGCACTCACTTCGAGTGGAACGACCAGGACGACCAAGCTTTTCACGAGCTGAAGAAGATCCTGGCCACGCCGCCCGTTCTGGCGGCGCCGACTGAGAAAGAGCCCATGCTCCTCTAGATCGCCGCAACCAGCCGAGTGGTCAGCACCGTCATCGTAGTCCAACACCCAGAAGAAGGCCAAGCCCAGCCGGTCCAGAGGCCGGTGTATTATTTGAGCGAGGTGCTGTCCACCTCAAAGCAGAACTACCCGCACTACCAGAAGATGTGTTACGGCGTGTACTTCACCGCCAAGAAGCTGAAGCCCTACTTTCAAGAGCATCCCATCACGGTCGTATGCACCGCCCCGCTGGCCGAGATCATAGGCAGCCGGGACGCATCCGGCCGGGTGGCGAAATGGGCCATCGAGCTGGCCCCCTACACGATCTTCTACCAGCCTCGCACCGCCATCAAGTCCCAAGCACTGGCCGACTTCCTCGTCGACTGGGCCGAGACCCAGTACCTGCCGCCGGCTCCCGACTCCACCCATTGGCGCATGCACTTCGACGGGTCCAAAATGCGCACCGGCTTGGGAGCCGGCGTCGTCCTTACCTCTCCTAAAGGCGACAAGCTCAGATACACGCTACAGATCCACTTTGCCGCCTCCAACAACGTGGCCGAGTACGAGGCGCTCATACACGGGCTCCGGCTTGCCAAAGAACTCGGCATTCGCCGGATCCTATGTTATGGCGACTCGGACCTGGTGGTCCAGCAATCATCTGGCGACTGGGACGCCAAGGACGCAAATATGGCGAGCTACTGCTTCCTGGTCCAACAACTCAGCGGATACTTTGAAGGATGCGAGTTCCTCCACGTACCGCGAGCCGACAACGAGCCAGCCAATGCCCTGGCTCGAATAGGCTCTACTCGGCAAGCAATACCAACCGGCGTCGCTCTACAATGCCTCCTCAAGCCATCTATCAAGCCGTCTCCAGAGTCCAACTCCATCTTCGTGCCGCCTGACCCCGATGCGGCCGGGTCCGGCTCGAAGAACCAAGCAGGCGACCCCGAGACTCCCGCAGCCGGCCCGGGGACTTCGGCAACCGGCTCGGGGACTGCCACACCCGGCTCGGGGACTGCGGTAGCCGGCCCGGGGACTGCACCAGCACAACAGCCGGTGGCCGGCTCCAGCATTTCACCACCCAGCCCACCCACCCTGGTGGTAGTAGCCACATTGGCAGTAGGAGAAGTCGCAGCTCCGTCATTGGCTCAGTCCATCCTCAACTTCCTAGCAAACCAAGATCTGCCGGCTGACGAAACAGAGGCAAGACAAGTCCAACGTCGAGCCGAAGCATACACAATCGTCAACAGAGAACTAGTCAAGCGCAGTGTCACTGGAATCCCCCAACGGTGCGTCGAGCAAGAGAAGGGCATTGCACTCCTCAGAGACATTCACCAAGGAGAATGCAGCCACCATGCGGCCTCAAGATCACTTGTCACCAAAGCCTTCCGCCATGGTTTCTTCTGGCCAACTGCTTTGGATGACGCCAAAGAATTAGTTAAATATTGCAAGGGGTGCCAACTCTTCAGCTCCAAGCAACACATGCCGGCTTCGGCACTCAAGACCATTCCCCTCACCTGGCCCTTCGCCGTTTGGGGACTGGACATGGTGGGCCCATTCAAGATGGTGCGCGGCGGCATGACGCATCTGCTCGTCGCCGTGGACAAATTCACCAAGTGGATTGAAGCAAAGCCGATCAAGAAGCTGAATGGGCCGACTGCTGTGACGTTCATCGCAGACATAACAACTCGGTACGGCGTGCCACACAGCATCATCACCGACAATGGCATGAATTTTGCCAAAGGAGCCTTGGCACGTTTCTACGCAGCCCAAGGTATCCGGCTGGACTTAGCATCCGTCGCCCACCCGCAGTCAAATAGCCAGGTCGAGCGAGCCAACGGCCTCATCCTCTCCGGCATCAAGCCCCGACTGGTCGTACCTCTGGAGCGTTCAGCCGGCTGTTGGCTCGATGAGCTGTCGGCTGTCCTCTGGAGTCTGCGCACTACACCAAACAAGTCAACCGGCTTCACCCCTTTCTTCCTTGTGTATGGTGCCGAGGCGGTCACCCAACTGACATCGAGTTCGACTCGCCTCGAGTAACCATGTACACGGAAGAGGAGGCCAAGGAAGCACGAGAAGATGGTGTCGACCTGCTGGAAGAAAGCCGGCTGTTAGCCCTCAGCCGGTCTGCCATCTACCAGCAGGGTTTGCGCCGCTACCACAGCCGGAAGGTCAAGCCAAGATCTTCCCAAGAGGGCGATCTTGTGCTCCGGCTGATCCAGCGAACAGCCGGCCAGCACAAGCTCTCGGCCCCTTGGGAAGGCCCCTTATTCATCAGCAGAGCTCTAGGCAACGACTCCTACTACCTGATCGACACGCAGAAGCCGAAGGCACGCAAGAGAGATGACTCCGGCAAGGAGTCGGAACGACCATGGAACGCCAACCTCCTTCGAAGATTTACAGTTGAAATGCAGTATGTATCACGCTAACTTTTGTATTAAATACGAGACAATAGGCCCCCCGAGGAGGGCTCGGGGACTGCCATCCCTTACCTATGAATGAAAAGTATCATGCTTATGACCTTGTCATTTCATTTCTTGTTCTGTCCGGCACCGGGTTCGACTAGTCGGCTCGGGGACTGGCCGACTGGAGTTATATTAGAAGTCCTACCCGCAGCCAGACAAGTAGTGTGCCGGCTCCCAAGCCTTCTCTTGCCAAAAGTCGCAGTTCGAAGAACCGGCTGTCCGGCTGGCAAGAGTTAAAGGCAGGAACGGGCGCCCACACGAAAAACGGCTAGGGACTAACGGACTAATATAACAAAAGTCGGTTTTTCTCCCACCGCCGACTGGCTACCAGAGTAGTCGGCCGGCCGGTTTCCATTCACTTCACTTCAATCCAAGAAAGCTCAAGTACTTGCCTCCCCAAAGAGGGAAGGCGGCAAAGGAAAAGGCCTAAGGATAAAAAGCATATGCGAATGGAAACCAAACATGCACATAACAATATTTACATAAAAGACCTCCGAGAGGCCAGCATTCAACATAGTTTGGATACACCCCCAGTGGGTGGAACTGCGAAAACTTAATGAAGATTGTTCAAAAGACAACAAGCAGGAAAAATAAGGACGGCAGGTCAAGCTGGCGGAGCGACCGACGAGCCAGGCTGGTTGGCGGAGACGGTCATGCCGGCTGAAGGAGCGGCCGGCTGGCGAACTTCGGCTTGGTCACCGCCTCCCGCAGCGGGCGCACTTCCACGCGCCTCGTTGCTGGAGGCACGGT